>NC_056736.1:688773882-689133882 GCF_019279795.1 Protopterus annectens | reverse complement strand
TAGCTGTTTGGAGATTAAATTCCAGCAAACTGCACACTGGAAAAAGATGATGGTAGTTGGGAGGAATTAACAAGAAGCGCAAGTGAATTTACACTATGGCAAAGGGGTATACCCTCTCACCTGTAACCTCCGCCACTAACATTTGTAATAAGTTAGCACTACTAGCATTCTGAAGCTTTTAGGTTTTTATAACTTGGTTAGCTTACTCACTGTTTCTTTTGAAACAGTGAGTAGAAGTGCTTGCAGTAAATTTCCTTCAAGAATTGTACTAAAAACGTACTCCATGGCAGTATATGTGTTTTTACACTCAGACGCACTGTCTATTGAAGATGTTACATGCACTCTTTTCAAGAATTGTACTAAAAACGTACTCCATGGCAGTATATGTGTTTTTACACTCAGACGCACTGTCTATTGAAGATGTTACATGCACTCTTTTCAAGAATTGTACTAAAAACATACTCCATGGCAGTATATGTGTTTTTACACTCAGACGCACTGTCTATTGAAGATGTTACATGCACTCTTTTCATTAGTAACCCTCACTCATTTTGTGATTTAGCTGCTAACTTGGAAACTGGTGTTGCACATCTTGTGTGAGAGTGACGTGGCCCTCATGTTTCAACAATATTTCTCTGCCAAATAATAAGGATGATATTGCATCATAATAACTGAAACTGCATTTTGTGGGTTTGATTGAATTATATCATTTTACCCATTTTCCAGTGTTCCCTAATTTTAAATCTTTATATGAATTTCTCTTAGTCCTTAATTCATCTTTTGTTCTCATCACTAACCTGGTAAAATAGTACAAATAGACTTTGTTTCTCCTTCTTAAAACAAAATTTCAGGAGGGTATTATGAAGGTCACACAAAACAAAGCGTAACAAATCCATTCGACATGTCCTGCTTTATGTTTCCCTCCCCAGTAAACCGTAAGACACATTCCACTGTCACATGTTGGGGGTGCTTTTATCATAAAATGGTAGAATTCTATGAATGGAATTTTTGGTTATAATTAGTGTGCCTATCTATACTTAAGAACTATATCTGTTTTGGAGTTACGTACCAATAATCAGGCTTGATTTACCCCTCAATATGATGTACCTATTTTTAGTTTTCCCACTTCTCAAGATGTTTTGAATCTCCAGCCCTACTACATATAATTCTGATGCTGTCTAGTAAACCGGAGACCAAATTGTTTGATCAATACATTGGTGTCACCAATAATTTAAAGGAGGAAGCACATGTTATAATTCCCTTTTTGAGAAACAAAAAATAAATTACTTTGTGAGATAGACTTTTTTTAATATCATTCTGTGATATAGGGAAATATTACCAGCCCAGCTATCTGAAATTTTGTAAATAATTCTATGTCATTTGTGAATATTTATATGATTTATACAGAACTGTATGTTATGTACTGAGCTAAGATGTATCCACAATGTACCCTGCTGGAACATAGAAGAGTAACCTGCAAAACTTAAGAATAGTTGAGATTAAGTTACTTTATAACTGGACCATAAACAAAATATGTTATCTCTCACTTACAGTTCAGTAGCAGACCCAATGTCTAGAGCTAGAAGTTTTTGTATTGTCTTGAAAAAGAAATAATTACTAGGTTTCAAATGTAAAAACATTTTTTATAATTGTCAAGATCTGTAAAGATCTGAAAGATATGTCTTTCTCACACAGAGATGTTAAATTCTGTTAGTTTCTGTTTAGCCTGGGAACTGAAGTCAGGTGACAAAGAGTGATGTCATCCAAGCTGGCCTAGCAGTAATGTTTGATATTAATTTGGGAACTCTCTCAGAGAAAGACTGCATTTTGTCTTGGACCTAGCAAGAACATCCACTCATCATCACCATCTGCACTTGCCTTGTTCTGTAATATAGTCAGGAATATAGTAAAGATTAGTTTAGATGTTTTCTGTATTTACTTGAGACTGTCCTGTAATGTTGTTTTAAAATATTTCCTGTCATTCTGAATGTTGAAGTTACTGTGTTGATTGATTATTGTCTTGTTCTGTTATTATTTATTATTTAATATATTTAAACCTTTCTTTGTGGCTGATATTTGTAAGGCATATTTAAGATCTTGTTTACTTGCATATCTATTTGGTGACACTGTACAGGCCACTCCTAAATAGCCTTTCTCTTGGTCAGACTATCATTTGGATAATAGTAACATTACACAGTAGGTTTGGACACCCTTTGTAAGGGCCTTATAGTAGCTGATAAGTAGGAGTTGGTGGCATTGGAAACTACCTTATAGTCTGGGCTGAAGAGGGCATAGCTAGTAAATCTGTGCCAGCCTTCTTCAGGTAGATGTGTGTGTGTGTGTGTGTGTGTGTGTGTGTGTGTGTGTGTGTGTGTGTGTGTGTGTGTGTGTGTGTGTGTGTGTGTGTGTGTGTGTATGTGTTTTTATATAAACAAATCTCAAAGCGTGTATGTGTCAGCTACTTGGGCAGGGACACAAAGCACTGGTTGGACAGAGGGGATGCTGGAGGTCTTGGCTTGGCCCCTCAGCTGAGATCCTAACTAACCATATAGCTGTTCCAGTGGGGAGTCTTATTGGGGATTTGGAGAAAGAGGGAGAAACCAGCCCTAGACTGACTGTGGTCTCTTTGTGCCCTTACTGCATGTGTACTTGTCATCCTCCCAGTGTGTAAGTCCCCTAGCTGTTGGCAGTGGTGAAGATTGAAGCTCCTTGCTTAATGGGCCAGTGCAGGGGCATCACACATTCATTAAAGTCTACTAATTTTACACTGTCTCACATAACATGATTATATTTCTGCACCATTTTTGCCAATCTCACTTTTTAAACTTGCGTTTCTTAGTATTATGCCATAATCCTCCTGGAAGCTGTAAGTGCTGTATGCAATTCAATATTCAGAGATTATGCCAATTAGATGTACAGCTTTTTGACTGGAGGTACCTACTTTTAAGAAGGATTTGTACTGTGAAGGGAGAAGTGTAGAAAGAAAAATATTTAATAAATATTTTATTTTAAAGCTCGCTTCATTTCAAGATAAATTCTGGTTGGTTTTATTTATTTGCTGACATTTGTTTACTGGGAACTCCAACTGGTTCGCAAGAGCCCATTTTCAGTGGAGGCCTCTGGAAAAAAGCTCCCAGTTTTTTTTTTAAACTAGCTTTTAGACTGCTTTTGATGATTTATTTCCTGCTAACATAAAAGTGCCAGCATGGCTTAATGTAAAGTTCTGTTATGAAAATCAGAACTTGAGCTAAATATGAAAAGATACAGATAGAGTCAGGAGAACCATAGGCATTCATTCTTAATTTGTCACTGGCTGTTGAATAACAGAAGCAATATATCTGATATGAGTCAAAAATTATATAAAAGAATGAAACAATTTGAATTCAGAGAGACAGGTCCTTTATCACCTTGTCTCCCATGTATGTATGTTCTTTGCAATAAACAAGACTATTTTTCCCTTATAAACTGTGTTGTCTGAAGATATTTTGGTACCTTAACTGGTTGGTGCTGTAAAATACTGGATCATCTGAGCCATATATGGATTTCTGCAACAGGTATTGCCACCAGGCCTACTTATAACAGGTTTTCTATCTGGCAAATCTCTGTTGTTTCAACACATCTCTCTGTTTTTTTTTCACCTTAAGACAGAGTTTGGGTCTCTGGAAGTAAGCTTTGTTAGACACAATTTTATAAAAGTGGGTTATATTGTATCAGTGCAGAAAATTTGGATGTGAGTGACAGCTAAAAGTTTAAATAAGAATATAAAAAAACTTTTGATTAAATAAGAGTGTGCCCAGGATTTAATAAAATCTGTGTAGGCACCATGTAGAGCCTACACATAATGTATCCATGTACACGGCCATGGTCCCCCCTCAGCAGAGCGCCATGCATATTATTGATGGTGCACTGCCAAGGGAGAGCATAGGAACAGGGATACTGAATCGGTGTAGGGAGAAGTGTAGAGGCTACTAGTGGTTGTGGATGCATACAGGGTGATGCTCCCTGTACTGCTCCCCACTACTGTTGAAATGTTGTGAATTGGTTCAAATGTGTAATATTTTATTTTAATTTGTTTCTTTTTTTTTTTTTTTGGTATGTTTGTGCTACATGGTGTGGAGCGCAGCAATGCCAAGCTGTGCTCAGATATAGACAGCTGACACCTGCCAGACATCTAAAAATATAAACTGGATATCATTAATTATAATAATTATGCATTTTTCTTATTTTAAATTTTTTTATTTCTGTTTTTTAATTCCTGTTTGCACAGTGTGGAGCACCACAGAGCCAAGCAGTGCTCATGCATACATAGCTGACAGTTGCTATACATCTAAAAATAGAAACTGGATGTAATTAATTATTTATGTCAGGGTCTATTTAAGTGTGTTGAGCAGTGTGCCATGGTGCTTAGCAACACTAACAGGTAGCCCAGTAGTATATTTGAAGGTATACTAGTTTTCATAATATCCAAGTAGCTAAATGGGCAGAGATACAGCTTAATGATTAGTAGGTTCTGGGTTTGAGTCCATAGCCATGATAAGATGTCTGTAATTTAATTTATTGTATATGTTTAATTTTAACAAGAAATTTGTAAAATATGGCACTGCTGTACTGTGCTGAACATTGCTTAAACATGCTAATGGCTACTTCTGTTTTCATGGTGCTAAGCTCAGCTAAAATCCCGGTGGTGCGAGTTTTCACACTGTGCTGCTAAGTGATGTGGCATTTTTTTGAATGTTGCTCAATGACATGTAAGGGCAGGAAAACAGCCTATACTAGGAGCAGTAAGTGAGAATTCAACAACAGTCTTTGGAGTCTAATTAACTGGTGATATGGCAGGCGGTGCTGATGAAGGTACACGCTTTCCTGCCCAGAGATGGGGTGTTCAGGAGTCCAGGGTCTTCGTTGGGCTCCTGGGAAAAAATCATGAACCCAGGCTGCTGCAGTGCAGTTTCCAAGGCTCAAAGTGTAAGGTGGAGGCCATGGACAGGTTGGCCAGGGAACTCACCAGTGTTACTGGTATCCCCTGCGCATGTGAGCAATGCCATTATCATTATGATGACCTGAAAAGGAGAAAGAGGGGAACCTTGGACACCTGGGTCCAAGAAGCCAGAGCTGGGAATGCCCCACAAATATGTAAGTATGTTTTCCACTGTTTTGCCAATATGCAACCTGAATGTTTGCAAAACTGGTTTGCATAATGGTGTGCTTCTCTCCTAACATCTGCAGCTGAGAGGGCTCACAATGTTGAGTCCCATGCTGGATGCCTGACCAGGTTGCACCGTGAGTGGGGTATGTACAGAGTTATTATGCTAACTGTAGTGCAGTAAGCAAGAAAGGGTAAACCATTTACTGCAATAAAGTATACACAATAAAAATTGTAGTGCAATAAATGGGCAAGTAGAACTGTAGTGCAATAAATGGGCAATTAGAGCTGTAGAGCTGTAGTGCAATAAACAATAAACAGAAGAAAGAAACTGTTGCAAAAAAGAGTAAAATCCCACAATTGGAGGAACTCCCTGGTCAGTCTCAGTAAGAAGCTGAGATCCCTCATAAAATGCTCCAAAGCTAGTTATGAAAACAAAATCATCACTGATTCTCAAGACAACCACAAAGCATTCTATAGCTATGTCAAGAATCTCAATGGCAACACTCAGATCTGCTCTGAGTTACAGCACAATGACACTAAATATACAGAACCAACTGATATTGCCCACATCCTGGCAGATAGGTTCAGTGTTAACTTTACCCCCCTCTCACCCCCTAAAGGGCCCATCTTTATACTGGAAGAATGCAAAATTCCTGTAATCATGGCAGCACAGGTACAAATCTCACTCTCCAAAGCCAAGAACACAGCATCCATGGGACCTGACAGCATCCCAGGCTGCCTTCTACATGAACTACAGAATGAACTGGCACCCCAACTAAGTACCATGTTCAATCATAGCCTCATCTCAGGCTTTGTGCTCATTGAAAGGTGCATTGTGATGGTTATCCCACTCCACAAAGGGGGGCCACAACAGACTCTGGGAACTACCTCCCCATTAGCCTGATGAGCCTGCTCTGCAAGGCCATGGAACGTATCATCATGGAACTCATAAACAAAGACATTGGAAATCTCCAAACTCTGGACTCCACACAGTTCGGGTTTGAAAAAGGAAGATCATGTCTCCTAAACCTGATAGACTTCTTAGAAGCAGTCACCAAAGCCATAGATGAGAATAAGGTGGTTCACACAGCCTATCTAGATCTCACCAAGGCTTTTGACACCATCCCCCACTCTGAAAGTATAGATAAACTCACTAAACTAGGTATAAATCTCTATATCACAAAATGGGTTACCAACTGGCTTACTGACAGAACCCACAATGTGAAAGTAGCAGACTCCAAATCAGACTTCAAACCAGTGACAAGTGGAGTACCACAGGGTTCAGTCCTGGGTCCTCTCCTGTTTGGTATCTACTTCTCTGAAGTATAGGCTAACACAGAAGGTCTTTGGCTAACAAAATTTGCAGATGACTGCAAACTAGAAGCCATAATCGAAACTCTTAATGATGTGGACATCCTACAAAATGGCCTCACTGAAACAGATGCCTGGTGTCAAAGCCATGGTCTCAAGCTCAATGCCAAAAAGTGCATTGTCATCCCCTTTGGTAAAAACTCTGCACCCATGAACTACCACATAGGCGGTAGTCTACTTAACACCAAAAGTGTGTTAAGAGACCTTGGGACACAGGTGGACAGTAGTCTCTCCTTTGATAATCACATCACCACAATGGTCAGGAAATACTTCCACATGGCACACCTCATCACAAAAGGTTTCTCATCCAGAAAAAAAGAGGTCATTTTTTCCCCTTTACTCATCGCTCATTAGACCCATTATAGAGTACAATGCCCCTTTTGGTGTGTACCTCACAAGACATCTACAACAACTGGAAAGGCCGCAGAAATACATTCACAAAGAGGATTACTGGCCTCAAACAGATGCCCTACACAGACCGACTCAAAAACTCCAGCTTTACTCCGTCACATATCACCTACTCAGAGGCGATGTCTGCCTAACATACAAAGCTATGTTAAACCCAGAGCTGTTGGACATGCTCCACTTAAAGAAATCCCAATCCCTCTGAGCTACATGCTCTAGGGACCTAAACCTTGTCACCCCAATAAACAGAACATGCTGGATGGATAGATTCCTGTCCCAGAGACTTCCCATACTCTGGAACAGACTACCTATCTATGTCAAACAGAGCTCCTCATTAGCACTCTTCAATAAAAATCTTGATGATTGGATGGGTAATAAAGAAATTCACCCCAGGGATCACTTCTGTGGTTCTGCATGACAGGGGCACAGGAAAATAATTTTCTTGGGTGGCGAAAGCCAGGGTACCTTTTTGGCTAGGCTTGTATAGGCCCTAGGGCCAATAGCCTAGTACCTACCTATGAACCTATGAATACCAATAACAGTAAGCAAAATGGTGTACAACAGGATTGTGTTGTCATAACCATTGCAGTAGAGTTGTATGCATTGCTCGTCTATGTTAAGGTTGCTGCAACCAAGTGTAACACCGTAATAGCTGTAGAATGCAAAACTAATGGTCTTCAAGCTGTATTGTTTAACTCATAGTACTGTCCAAGGCTGTCTCCTGGCCAATATCAGTGACATAATGCTCTCTGTTTCTCCTGCTTCAGGTAATAAAGATATATGGGTAAGGTAGCCCACTCTATGGGCAGATATTGTGTGGACTTCACAGGAATTTATCAGCAAAACAAAGTGTTAAGCAGCATTGTTGATTCCTACAGAAATCTATTTTAATAAATGCAGTATGACCATATTTCATGCATGTGTGTTCTACTGTCACTGCAGTCAAGTATAGCACTGTCATAGTTGTAGAGTGTAAAACAAATTCAGTCACATAATGCTGTCTTTTTCTCCCACACCAGGAACAAAAGGTACATGGGTGAGGTAGCCCATGTTATGAACAGATATGAATGTGGTTACATTTCGCAGACACTTATCAACAATACCAATAAAGTTTTCAGCAGCATTCTTGATTCCTAAATAAATCTGTCTACATATTCCCAGAATGGCTGTATTCCTCTTATGTCTGTACTAAACTGCTGCAGCCGATGTTATATTTTTTACAGATGCCCCCTGCAGTCACAGCTATTGGGTTCTATTTCAATGCCTGTCAAATAAATCATGACAGATGTCTAGTTTATTTGTTGTATGCAAACATGCTTCTTAAGTATCACAATTTCTAATAATGTAATTAAAACTGCCTAATCCGTCTGTCACAGGATTACCAGAGAAATGATTACCTGGAATGCAATGTATTAGTAAATCTGCTTATAGAACACATTGGTAGTTATAGAAGTCCACATTATGTGAAAGTGTTCTTTGTAGTGGTGTACCTGCATTTGTCTTTGCTCAGTCCATACTGACCCATGCTAACAGCTTAAGAGGTATGTATGTGCTACATCAGCTATTGAAGAATGCCTATAGAGTATTTATTATCAGTGTTTTCAGAGATATAGCCTGCATTATCAGTAATAGATTGTTTCTCTTTGTCTCCCCACCCCTTATTTTTATTTATTTATTATTTATTATTATGACTTAATATTAACATAGTTTGTTAAACTAACTATATTTTTGCAAAATGTGATGTATTATTGTTATATGTTATTATGATTCAATATTAACATATTCAGTATTAACATAATTTAGTTAAACTAACTGTTTTCTTGGCCTTTTGCTTTAATTCTTACTGCCATGCTGTTAACATACTGATTGTTATGTTAGTTACTGTTGTGTTACACGCAATATACATTAATATGTATTTGGATTAATTAAAATAATGTTCCATTCTGTTAATACTAAGAATGGCTTGGTTATTGCTAACCTTAATTCATTGCTATACCTCATTTACCACAGCATGTCAAGCTAGGCCAATTCCAGCTGATACACCTACCTTACCTCAACCAGCCATGGCACCAGGTCCAGATTTGTCTGGGACCCAGACTGATGGTGCCCCCCTCTGCTGCGCTGCACTACCTGCAGCATTGGGTAGTACCACCCCATGGGATGGGGTTCAGCCCCCCTCTGGGAGCGGTGGTAGATGAAGAGTTGTTACCCAGGATGAGCTGCCAGTCTTGGTGCACAGGATAGTCTACCATGGGTTTGACCGCCACCTGTGCTGGATTGAGGACATGTTGATTGATCTGGAGGGGCAGCCTCATCCCGGTGCCCAACCCCCAGTACTGCCACTCTGGGGTAATGAAGGAGCACTGCTAAGAGTCCCATGGGTGGGGATGTGAGTCACACTGCTGCAGTCTGGAGGCACATGGGTCTTGGATTCCACAATACCCTCCCTATCCAAGGTGTTCACTCCCATCACGTGTCACACACTGCACCTGTCTGCTGTCTTGTCTGTCTTGTCTGTGTGCAAATGCACCCTCACCTACCCAACTTACCTCCTCCACATGTACCTATGTCCCTTCCCAACTTTCCACTCTCATCTTAAAAAAAAATGGGCACTTGTCCAAAAAAAATATTGTCCCATACATAGATCTCCATTTCGCACACATGTCCACTGGACACACGTAATTTGGTCCAATTGGCCTGACAACACAGTTATGTTGTCCTCACCCCTCTCTCTGGGGTTGAGAGTTCAAAGTCATGTATAAATTCTGCCAAAGTGCACAGTTGTTGCTGTACAAGAAATGGATAGCTATGGTTCTTTCCTACACCCTTCCTGCACATCCCTACCTGCCTTTCACTATGTTTTTCCCCCTGCTTGCACCCCATTTCACCGCCTTCCTATCCCCCCATTTTTCTTTTCTTTATATATTTTAGCACAACACTGCATGGTGTGCAGCTTCACTAAGCTCAGCTAAATACAGCTACATTGACTATATGTGTTTTTAAACATGTAATCCACACTTACAAAATAAACACCTGTCCCATGTTTCGAACCTGTGAACATCACTCCTGGAGACCACTTCATTAACCATCCAGGACACACAACTCTTAATTAAAACAGGTGGTTGAAACAAAACATAGTAATTGCCAGTTACAGTCATTGAGCGTGTTTCAGCAGAGCTGTGTGCCGCACTGTGCAAATTTGATTAAAAAGTAATGGAATAAAATGGGAGTGTAACTTGGACTCTGGTGCAGTAGTACACCACTAGAAAGCCAAAGACATAATAATGGATGTAAGTGAGGCCTGTGATAGCAGGCAAATGTACCCTTCAGCAGCAACATGTAAAAAAACACCTGCTAAGGCATTACTGGCAAAATACATGTTCAACTGGGACCCTGGTGCACCCATACATCCATATAAAGCCATGCACATACTGATGGATGTAGAAAATGTATGTCACAGCCTATATTTGTGCACATATATCTTTCAAAGACACTTTCTGTAGCAATGACTCATTAGTTCAGTCTGTTAACCCCCCCCTTGAAACAGTAGATTTTAACACACACAGTCCTGGGTTCAGACCCAGTGGTGTGTAGAAGTGAGTGTACAGTATTGTGAAGGCAGCAATTAATGACTGAGTCATGCACTCTTTATCCACACAATGCATTTCAAATGACATGTCTGCTTGTCACTGATGGAGGTCACAGGCCTGCAGGTAGAAACACACTTCACGTATCCCTATAGCAAAACTATATATGCAAGAAAGGCTTGGGGGCTCAGAAGCTTACAGTCCTGGATACAGCAAATCTGTATCTGGAGTAGACTAGTTACATGAAAGGCAGGAAGCAAGCACAAATGTGGGCTTTTAAACCAGAAAGTTGAAAGAGATGGAAAAACTGCCCAAACGGCCAATAAACTACTATTTTTGGGCCAGAAACCACTCCTCTTGTTGTAGATAGGCTACTTACTGCTTACCACTCCCACTGATAATCTAGAAGGCTTCCCTCCAACACAGAAAGGCTTGGGGAGCTCAGAAGCTTACAGACAGTCCTGGATACAGCAAGTCTGTATCTGGACTAGCCTAGTTACAGGAAAGGTGGGAAACAAGTGCAAATGCGGCTTTTAAACTAAAAAGTTGAAAGAGATGGAAAAACAGCCCAAATGGCCAATAAACTACAATTTCTGGGCTAGAAACCACTCTGCTTGTGGTAGATAGGTTACCTAGTGCTTACCACTCCAACTGATAAGCTAGAAGGCTTCCCCCCAACACAAAAAGGCTTGGGGGGGCTCAGAGGCTTACAAACAGTCCTGGATACAGCAAATATGTATCTGGACTAGACTAGTTACAGGAAAGCAGGAAACAAGCTTAGAATTTTTTTTTGTTTAGTAAAGTTGAAAGGGAGAAAGGAGGAACAGAAGATAATTCAATGTTAAGAACCTAAGTGGGTTGGCCTTCTCAAATGTTATCACTGTATTAGGTAGAATTAGCTAATGACACTAGACTTAGAGGGCTGTCCCAGATCAAATTTACAGTAGAGGTGGACAACTGCAAAGCCACCAAGTATAAGAACAAAGACACCAATAAGCAGAGAGGGTGGGAAACAAAATCAAAATGAAACACCAAGAAAAGCAATCTCTAGCAAATTAATAAATGCGGCAGTTTGTTAACTAAAACAAAATGAGCCACCAAGAAAAGCAATCTCTAGCAAATTAATAAATGCAGCAGTTCTGTTGATTATCACTGATAACAGATTAAGTGCCAAAAAAATATACTTATAGGATTTCTGTATCCAGATGTCTATTGAATCAGTCACAGCTTGGCCACCAAGAGCAGCTAAGATACTGATACAGTCTCACGGAATTGTAACTCTGTATACAGTTGCATAAAGGCCCATGTTTGCACTTGTTTCCCACCTTTCCTGTAACTAGGCTAGTCCAGATGCTGACTTGCTGTATCCAGGACTGTCTGTAAGATTCTGAGCTGCCCAAGCATTTCTGTGTTGAAGGGAAGCTGTCTAGCTTATCAGTGGGAGTGGTAAACACTAGGTAGCCTATCTACCACGAGGAGTGGTTTCTGGCACAGAAATTGTAGGTTATTGGCCGTTTGGGCAGTTTTTCCATCTCTTTCAACTTTCTGGTTTAAAAACCTGCATTTGTGCTTGTTTCCTGCCTTTCCTGTAACTAGTCTAGTCCAGATACAGATTTGCTGTATCCAGGACTGTTTGTAAGCTTCTGAGCCCCCAGGCCTTTCTGTGTTAAAGGGATGCCTTCTAGCTTCTCAGTGGGAGTAGTAAGCACTAGGTAGCCTATCTACTACAAGAGGAGTAGTTTCTGGCCCAGAAATTGTAGTTTATTGGCTGTTTGGGCAGTTTTTTCATCTCTTTCAACTTTCTGATTTAAAAGCCCCAGTTTGTGCTTGTTTCCCATCTTTTCTGTAACTAACCTAGTCCAGATACAGATTTGCTGTATCCAGGAATGTTTGAAAACTTCTGAGTGGTGCCAAAAAGTCTGCTCTTAAACTTTTTCCCTTAGATTTGCTAGTTCTCTCCTCTCCTGCACTTTTACTAGCTTATTAGTCTAGCACTTTATCAGATTTCTTGTAGCAATTATTGTAGCACACAAAAGTCCTACCAGCACTAAATGTTCTACAAGGAAACAGCTCAAGTACTTATTATTAATGTGCACCCCTCAAGGCAGGTCTAAAGGTCAGTTCCCTGTGCTTTCTCCTATTAACCTGGTGAACTTAGGCATCCTGAGGCAAAGTAGGAACTGCCTCATGTACACTGACAACTCTCTCCTCTTACCTCCCATCACTCAGACTTGTGAGAGATGCACTTACATATCCAAATTGGTAGCCACGCACTCTCCAGCCAAGACTGGGATAGCTGGTCAAGAGGAGAAGGTCAACACTTGCACCAAACCACATGGAACACATAGCCCTGCAGAACACACACCAGCACTGCCTTCACATAAAAACACAAACCACACAACCACCTTCGTGGAGGCTCCCAATAAAAATTACCCAAACAGCAGAGACCTCCAAGGCAGAAACACACTTGACCACCACAACACAGCACTAATCACGAGATACATAACACTCCTAAGCAGTGTGTCACCCAACCAAAGCCCATAAGGCAAAACAGCATTCCCAACGCACTAGTCATAGGTGACTCGATAGTGAAGCACACTGATATCCTGCTCACTAGGTTGAATAAGGAGAAAATAACAGTCAGCTGCCTGCCAGGTGCCAGGATCTACCACATAATGCACACACTCAGGTCCCTCAACAACAGGTACAAATATGACTCTATCATTGTACATGTGGGTGTGAATGACCTGAGACATATCACCCTGGACTACATGAAAATAGACATGCAGGAGCTCTTGGATTATGTTGCCCACTTGGATAAGACCCTAGCCCTGAGCAGCCTCCTACCATCACCCAGAATGATACCACAGTACAAGCAGAAAATGATTGATTTCAACAATTGACTAAGTTTCTGGTGTCATTCTAAGGGGATCCAGTATCTGTCTGCCTGGGATGACATGATTGACAGACCTCGATGCTTTGCCAGAGATGGCCTGCATCTGTCACCCCTGGGCTTCTGGATACTGGCCAAGGTTCTTGCCACCCCTATAGTGCTTTTTTTAGACAGTGTTCCAAAGACCAAATTACGGCTGTAACAGCTACAAACAAATGCAATCTGAGGGTCATGCTGCTCAATGCTAGAAGTCTAAACCTCAAAATGCACTTGCTCGAATCTCTCCTTAAAATGAAGAACATTGACATTTGTGCTGTAACAGAGACCTTGTTCAAGGCAGCAGAAAGCACCCCTGGACTACCAGGCTATAACTCATTCCACACCTTTCAGCCCCAGAATTTGGACCAAAGCTCCAAAGGCAGTGGTGTTTCCATATTCATAAAGGATGTGCTCACCTCCAGACTGGTAGCCCAACATAACACATCAGAGATACTTCAGGTGCAGCTAACATTGGTTAAGACAGCGATTCAGGTTGTAGCCTGCTATAGGTCCCCAACCATGTCCCATGACTCACACTCCACATTACTAAGCACCCTGGAGAATATTCGGGTCCAACCTAACACTCTCTTACTGGGTGACTTCAACTACCCCTCCATTAACTGGTAAAACTACTCATGTACCAATACACTTGCCCAACATTTCCTGGAATTCATTAATTCCAATGCCCTGGACCAGCTCGTTCTTACCCCCACTAGAGGTAGTAACATCCTTGACCTGGACATTTCTAACACGGGAACCATTGCTCTACACGAGAAGTCAATCCCTCCCTGGTCAGATCTGACCATAAACTAATCACCATGGAAGTACATATCCGTCCCACCTGCCCCTCAAAGGTAACTACCATGGAAAACTTCTCCAAAGCTAACTTTGGGCTCCTAAAAACAGAGGTGGCTAACTTCACGGCACCCATGCAAATGGAGAATAGTTACATAACTGCTGAATCATACGTACATCAATGCTCTGTACGAACACGTACAAAAATGCATGGATCTCACCATACCCAACAGAGCCAAGATGCTCTCCTCCTAAAAAAGGAAGCCAATCTGGTGGTCCTCTGCCATAAACAAACTCTACAACAGAAGAAGGAAACCAATTCAAAATAAGGTGAAGTCCCAAGACTGGAAAAACTCCCTCATCAGCCTCAACAAAAAGTTGAGATCCCTCATCAAATCCTCTAAAGCTAGCTATGAAAACAGAATTGCAGCAGATAGTAAAGACAACCACAAGGCCTTCTATACTTATGTAAAGAATCTCCACAGCAATACCTAGATTTCCTCTGAGCTACCGCACAATGGTACTTCCTATACCGAGCCAACAGATATTGTCAATATACTGGTCGACCGATTCAGTGCCAACTTTACCCTCTCTCCCCCACCAAAGGACAAATCACAATGCCAGTAGATTGCTAGGCACCCAGTATTACTGTGGCACAGGTTAAAACAGCACTGTCCAAGGCCAAGAATACAACTTCTGTGGGACCTGACACTATCCTTGGCTGTGTTCTGCATGAACTACAGAGTGAACTGGCACCTCACCTGTGTGCTCTGTTCAATCGCAGCCTCACCTCAGGCTTTGTCCCTACCGAATGGAGCACTGCTATAGTCATCCCTCTCCACAAAGGATGAGTGACTACAGACCCTGGGGACTATTGCTCCATTAGCCTGATGAGTCTAATATGCAAAGCTATTGAAAGCATCATCATGGTCCTAATAAATAAGGATATAGGGAATCTCCAAACTCTGGACCTCACACAGTTTGGTTTTGTGACGGATAGAGCATGCCTGCTCAACCTGGTTTACTTCTTTGAATCAGTCACCAGAGCTGTGGATGATGGCAAGGTGATTCATACAGCTTACCATGATCTGGCCAAAGCTTTTGATACTATTCCCCACTTAGGAATCATAGAAAAACTCACTAAGCTTGGCATCAACCCATATATCACTAGGTTGGTTGCAAACTGGCTCACAGATAGAACCCACAGTGTGAAAGTAGCTGACTCCAAGTCAGACTGCTGACTAGTTACGAGTGAAGTCTCACAGGGTTTGGTCCTGGGTCCTCTCCTGTTTGGCATCTACTTGTCTGAAGTCCAGACCAACACAGAGACTCTGGCTGACAAAGTTCACAGACAATTACAAGTTGGAAGCTATTATTAACTCCCCAAGTGATGCTGACATCCTATAGAAAGGCCTCATTGAGATCAATGACTGGCCTTAATCTCAATGCCAAGAAATGTGTCATCATCCCCTTTGGGAAAAACATGGTTCCCATGAATTACCACATCAATGGTAGCTCACTGAACACAGAAGGCATTATAAGACATCTGGGAACACAGGTTGACAGCAACCTCTCTTTTGACCACCACATTGCCACTGTGTTCAGAAAGTCCTTCTATGTGGCACATCTCATTACTAAGGGTTTTGCATCCAGGAAGAAAGAGGTCATTGTCTCCCTCTACTCTTCCCTCATTAGGCCAATCATCGAGTACAATGCCCCATTTGGCATGTACCTCACTAGACACCTGCAACAACTGGAGAGGCCACAAAAGTACCTCACAAAGAGGATCTTAGGCCTTAAACACTTATCCTATATGGACAGACTCAAAAAACTCCAACTATTCTCTGTCTCATATCACCTACTTAGAGGCGATCTCTGCTTGACTTACAAAGCCATGTCTGACCCAGCTCTGTTAGAAATGCTACATCTAAAAAATCCCAATCCCTCCACACCACATGCTCCAGAGACCTCAACCTCATTACCACAATCAACAGAACAAGCTGGAGGGACAGGTTCATAACCCAGAGACTGCCCATGCGATGGAATAGACTTCTCATACATGTCAAACTGAGCGAGAAATAGAAAATTCACCCCGTGGATCACTCCAGTGGCTCTACTCGACAGAGGCACTGGGAACTAAGGTCAGGTGGCATGATGCCAGGGTGATCCTATGGGCTCGGCTTGTAAAGGCACCAGGGCCATTAGCCCAGTACACACCTATGAACATATGAACCTGCAAAGTGTCACATCATGCATTAATATGCATTCACAGAGAAGGTCAATGCAAGTACTGCAAATGAGAGCCACTAATATCAGAGTGTGCCATACAATCCTTCCAAAGTCACTGTGCAGATTATCAGAGCTGCACAGCTAACATGCACATTGGGAAGTCCCTGCTTGTAACAAGGCTTGCCCTCATACACATTGCAAATTACTACCAGACTGTGACACATGGCCTGGCAGTTCCCAAATGGTGGGCGTATTCCTATATTTATACCTCATCTTACTCAAGGACACACCAAACATGTTGCCTAGTGCTCTGTTAGTGATACCATTGCCTAACATACTTAAGTTAACACATGCCTTAATTGGAGTGGAAAGGGTAGCCTCACTCTGGCTCTGCCTCTATAACAAGGCTGACACAGCTCCTACAGTTACTCCTACAGCTTGTTCTCCTCCAAAGTGTTCACACTCTCTGCCTATGTCTATTACCTGCAGCAGCAGCTGCAGCCTGTAGCATGCACATCTCTATGTCTCCTTGCCCCAGTAATGTCCAGCACAACATATCAGAAAGGGGCCCTAAACTATATGAAGGCCTTATATATTGTACAGTGGTTGCATGTCATTGGCTGATGATAGTACAAATCAGCTGTGTTGGCTGCAATTAGCATTTCAGACTCACAGATTGGTTTAGAGAGAATCACCTGCTGATGAGCAGCATGTAACTCATTAACCCCGAGTACCTTCTCATGGCGCCTCTGTGCTTAACACTGAGTGCACCATGAGAAGATAGGAATTCCCTTATGTTAACCCCTAGTGCCTTCTCCCAGCGCAGTTAACTTTGCAGTCAGATAGAATCTCCACTGTTGAAAATTAAGTTGAAAGAGTAACCAAACTTTGTCATGTACCTTGTCAGCTTAATTTTCAGCATGGAGTTACATGGTGTTAGTATTGAAGTTTTTGGAGAAAATCGACTTGCAAATCACTCTCTACTTTCCTTTCCATAGCAAGCCAATTTTCTGTATGTCTAATCAAGCAAGCCATTGTGTCCAATCCAAGACACCACTAGCTTAACACCTCCACCTGTGACATAGAAATCCTTTGTTGTTGGCTAATAAATAGGGGGTCCAACAGTAAAAATTCCTTTTCGTTTTTACTGCTAGATCCCTCCATTTATTTTTGCTGGACACTTCACTGAATGGGAGTATTTCTACAGCAGAAAGACCTACACCAGAGATCTGTCTGTGCTAGTTCGTTCTCCAGACCATTTCACCCAATCCAGAATAAGGTTGGATGGTGCCAGCTTTGCTTCTCTCAATGCGAAATTATTGCTTTAGGCAGACAAAGTATACCTAACTGAGCTTGGGTGTGTTGTATGATGAGGTTGGGTAAATGCTGAAACCGTGCATAAAGGGTTTTTTTTTGCATCAGGGTTACTTTTTTTTTTTAATTTAAATGTCACATAGAGCTTCATATAGGTTGTGATACAAGTGGGCCGCCCATAAAATATGGTGTTTCCAACAAGTTGTTTGCTGTTACATCGTATAGAGGTCACTGTTATGCTGGAATTGTATGTATCCGTTAACTTTTGCTAACCGTTTTTCATGCATTGCACATCGCGAAGCAAGTTACACTACATACAAATTTTAGTTGCTAATTAGATTAGTGGGTTGATCCTTAGACCTTTTACAGCCATGGCCAGGGCCAGAGGGGAAGGATATAACAGAACTCTGAATGATATAACAGAACCGTTTCATAGACATAGGTCTGAAGTGTTTCCTGCCTGGGCCTCCGCTGAAAATGGGCTCTGTCTTGGGCTTTCCTTTTGATCCCTTCTGTACTTTTAAAAATAATTCTACCAAGCATTTGCATTATGTAGTCCTATGACTGAAATGTAGCCTCTACCAGTTCTGTTCTTTAAAATAAATAAAAATGAAATTACCTCTGCCTTTAAAGCACACTTCAACATTCTGTGAAGTAAAACTCGCAGCCAATGACTTGCATAAGTGCTGCACAGTCTTTGCAAACGTACACATAGTTAGCATTCTCATAATCCACCTTCTCCTTTTTCTTTACTCATGGAACATTTGATGTAAATTAACTTGCTGAATACTTCAAAAGAACTAGCTAGAATTCTCAAAATATAAATAGTATGATGTCTTCCTTCTCCAGAATACTTGTACCATAAGCATTTCACTTTTGCCCATCATGCAAAATGATATAAATTTAGATATGTTCATGCTTTTTACACAGACAAGCAGAATTGCAAATACAGACAGACAATCACTAACAGGCTAATTAATACTAATTTGACGGTTGACGGAGGCCAGTTACCGGTGGATTATGAGCAAAGGCAGCTGTACGTAGATGTTTTCGCATGTTATTTGTTTGTTTTTAAAAGCTCACAGGCTGCAAACACATTCACTGTTAGTGGATGTGGAGGGTGTAGAGTAGTGGGATGGGCCCCATGATTTGTTCTCCTTTATTTAGGTATGATTTACGTAAGAATGTGGTACTAATCTCTATGACAAATGGGTCTTTTACGCAAAATCGTGTCTGTACTTGTGGGTGTGGTGACATAAGCACCATAACAATTCATTTTCTTTTTACCAGCAGGAAGGATACAGTTACTTGTTGGGGTTGATTAGTGACTCTTTTGTTCCATGGTACTCTCCGGGTTAGACAAAACGTAGCCTGTCCACAACCTGCTACCATAGAATTCCTATTTAACTTACTGAATTGATTGGGTGTGGTTGGGGGTTTAAGTATATGGTATATGTTGTGCATTATTATTTTGTCTTTTCTTGAGGTAATGTTAGTCAAGAGACTTGCGTCGTGCACAGAACTTTAGAAAACAGTTTGCTTGCGGTAGTGGTAGACATCTCCCTTCCTGTCAGTTTAGCCGGTTTTATGGTGTGCCGCATAGTTGCTGTCACCTGTTGACTTTTAGGAGCCTAGAGTTGTTGAAAGCAAACCCAATGAAGGTTTTTTTTTTCTTTTGTGATTTTCATTTTTAAAGCTTGATGTAGGAATAAGAAATTATTCCTGATTTAGGAATAAGAGATTGTATGTTATAAGGCTTTCTGTATATTTATCTGCTAGAGAATGAACTGGTAACCGGTCTGTCAGAGAATATTAGGTATTTCAGAATTGTGTGTTAATTCTCTTTTTATTCTGTCAGCATCTCAAGTTGAGACCTTTTTAAAGCAACATTATTATTATTTCTGGATTTGTCCCTGATCATGGAAGTAAGTAGTTGGGTGATATGTCGCAAGGAAGAATGTTGCCTTACTTTTGTCATAGGCATTGCTGGCATTTTCATTGGTTGAAACTGGTACAGTATTTTTGGGCACATCCTATGTGGGATATTTTAAGGGATGGTCCATATAGCTGGGAGGTTAAAACTTTTTGGTATGCAGTCGAGGTGTACATTGATTTTATGCCACATGCTTTGTACAGTGTGATGTTGCTAGAGTAATGAGTTTATGCCACTTGCTCTGTACAGTGTGCTCTTGGTGGAGTAATGGACTTGTGAGGAGCAGTGTGTGAATACTTTTAATAAACTATTTTTGAGGAATAGGCATATTTATTGGTCTTGTAGCAACATTATGACATTAGATCCCATACTTATTAAAGCACTAGGGTTGCATGTGCAGCTTCTTTTTGCATAGTTGGGTAGAGCAGTGAGACACCCAAGCTGTATATTTGGAGTTTCTTTCACATCTCTGGTGCTTCCTTTTTCTTACAAATGCATGTGGATCTTTATTATATGGTTTCAGAATGCAGGTGCAACACTATTTCTGTTATGTTTTTCTCTATTGTGTATCCCATACATGCCTTTTAACAATGGTTATGTTTCAGTACTATATGCAGCATTCAAAATCTGTTTGGTCTTCTACTGGTAACAAGTTTTCTCTGTATATTTCAGATGTTCCACCTCCCACATTTTCTCTCACATGACTTGATTTTAAGTACATGGATCACACAGATGCCCTCCACACACCCCTGTTTAGGCAGACAATCTGTGTAGCATTGCTTGGGTCATGTGATTAGCATCTTGGTACCCTTCACTGTCTGTAAATCTCTGTGGCATAAGGTACAGGTGCACTGAGTTTAGAGAAAGAGGACAGGTGATGCAGAGTTTGAATCTGGTTTACAAATACTTTATCTGGCCTTGGCACAGAGGTTAAGACCAAGAGTAGTAGTACCTATGTACAGGGTTTAATTCCCTCAGTTCTTATTTGCATTTGAGGGTTGGCATAATGGTCAAGATATTTACCTTACAGGCACAAGGTGCAGGATTTGATTCTTGTTTAGGGAAGCATGATTAGCTCTGAAAAGGTCCACTGGGTCAGTAACTTTTGCTTTTTCTAATTTAGCAAATTAAAATCTAATTTAATAAATTATCCTTCCAAGGGTTTCAGTTACCTACACACTTTATTTTTGCTCCTTGAAATTAAAGTTATCCCATTTTAGATCTGTCCATTTTTGCCAGATTTTTTCACAGCTGTATAATTTTTGTTTGTAAAAGTCTTTTACACTTTCTTTTTTCATCTGTGTGGGAGACTAACATTTCTGCCAAAATTGATCTGACCGAAGTCTGCATTAATCACCCTTTTGAGAAGACAAGTTAAGCAAAAAAGCATGCATACATACCACAACCTAGATAATAAAAGTGTATTGGGAGTCTGTATCAGCTGCCACCCGTTGCAGCTAATTTACGGGCATCTGCTCCACCACTTCACCCTGCTTTTAACCTCTGGTATCTAGTATGAGTACCCTTCTATGTCAAGCAAAGTTCCTCATTAGCACTCTTCAAGACAAATCTTGATGACTGGATGGGAAATAGGAAATATACCCCAGGGATCACTTCTGTGGCTCTGCTTGACAGGGGGCACAGGAAATTAACTTTCTTGGGTGGCATAAGCCAGGGAACCTTGTTGGCTAGGCTTACATAGGCCCTTGGGCAGATAGCCTAGTACCTACCTATGAACCTATACTTTTTCAAGGGCACAACATAAATGTTTACTGCTTCCGTAGAAGACCAGTGTTCCACTAAGTTCATACAAATAACTACAGCAGTGTTGAATGAAAATCAGTAACAAATTGTAAGATTACTTGTCATTAGACATTTATTCATTTACACTCCATGCTCTGTAACATTTTTCATTACATATGCCATACCTTGACAACAAGTATGGTTTGTATGTAGTGAATATAGTTATTTTTAAAGTAAGGTATCATTCAAGATATACCGTACAAGAGTCCTTAATTTCTTATCATTTAATTATGCACATAGGAATCTGCATGCTTTCTGAAGTGAATCTGTATCTGTAAAGTCTTACTTTGCATTTGAAAAATCATTTCATGAGGTCTGACAATGTGCTACAGGGATTCTATCTGACCACTATTGTTGGATTTATGTTCCAGACATTAGTTTGATTCCTGTAGTTGAGAATTATTTGCAGAAATGAAGGCTGGTTAAGTCTGCATGCTCTGAGGTGGAGAAGCATAAATGACAGCTATTTGCTTATATGTGTTTTGGTACCTATGGATAAAAAAGGTGAGGATGGGAATCACTTTGAAGGGAATTTGAAAAGAGAGCATAATTACAGTTGATACAGTAAACACATAAAATGCATAGAGAGAATATGAACATACTTAAATTAAGATCTGCAGTCAATAACAAGGTCTAAATACTTAGGAAGATTGACGGTTCTAACAGCTGGAAGAGTGATCTGGAGGTTCTGTGTTCATCTAATGTCTGTGCACTAAATATATTGGATAAGTATCAGGGGTCCAGGGAAGTAAATAGTGTGTGAAGAAATAGCCAGGGAATTGTTATGGCTAGGCTTGTATAGGACCTAGGGCCAATAGCCTAGTACCAACCTATGAACCTATGAGTATACATTTGTTTTGGAGTTGCTAAAATGTATATTCGAATATGTGCATCTGAAAACCCCAAATGTTTTGTTCAGTTTCCTTGTGGCTCATAGAGGGTGATAATGACTCAGTGTTATATTGCAACTGCACTGTGCTAATGACTTGCAAAGTTATGCATGCTCAGACACAGGTGATAATTGCCTGTTGAGCAGGCATTCATTATATTACTCTGCAGCTGTTATGTAACACAGAGTCATAATCTGTTATAAGGCCATAGTCATTCAGTCAAATAGTATAACACTTAAATATTACTGAGCCCTTTCTCCCACCTAAATTCCACATGACTGACAAAGCCAGGAGAAATGCTCAAAAAATATGGTAGCTCCATGCTGTCAGTAGTCACCTAGTGATAACCTTTATCTCACTCAAGCAACTACTGAGTATAATCATAATAATAATAATAAGACAAGCATAAATGTCAAACTAAATAGCTTGTCTTCTGCTATTCACTTACTCAGTAAAAATAGTATAACAGTTATTACTGAGCCCATCCTCCCACCCATTTCTTAGCAACATACCAAGCAATGAGGAATGAGTCATATTAAAATTGTTTGTCTACATCACACAATCCTGTGGTCAAGAACTTTAAAACATTCTGATGTGCGTTTCACTTCCCAAGCAATTGGTTAGACTCAGTACGTCAGTGAACACTTTTCAAGAGAGACACAAACAGGTATTCATACTAAGGGAATTAGTCCATGGCACCACAGAAAGTACAGTTGTGTTTGATTTTATCATAACAGTAGATGTCCGTCTCTTCAGTATTGTAGTATTCATAACATAAGGGATCTCCTGCCAAAGATAGCCCAATGTCCAGCCAGTGTACCAAAGCCATTTGTACTTACATGTATTGTACATTACAACATTACACAAGGTGTAGGGCATCAAGGTGTCATGAACTAGAGACACAGCCCTCTCCCTTTACATTGATGTGGTCTGACCTCTGATGGCCAGATACCCTGAACCTTGAAAGAGTCAAAGGAGGCTCCATTCCCTGTCTGAGGCATCTGTAAAGAGCTCTGGAGTTTGGAGTGGAGCTTGGAAAGAAAGCCCTGGGTTGAGAGAAAGTTGATGAATGCAGCTACGAAGCTCAAACTTGAGACAGGGAGAGAAGTAAGGTTACCAGGAAGTTAAGTGCTTGTCAGTGTTGGCAATGTTAGAGGCACAGCTGTATGGCCATTATGCTAGTGAAGTTTAAATGTCCTATGCTTCCATAACATGATGTGAAATGCTCTAACAGGCCCACACACAAACATGGCAACATTGAGGCTAGCACCACTTCCAGTCACTGCATACAGGACACACCAAGGCACACACGTAGTGCACGTTGGCTGTATGTAGATGACAAAACTAACCTATGTAATGGTATGCACTGCACATGTGATGCCCACAACACACCTCATATCTGTTAGTACTATCAGTTCAGGACATAGTATGCTTGATGACATCATCAGGGCTTGTTGTGATCAGTCCTTTAGGGGGCTACATCACATGCTACAAATAAAACACTGCAAAACCGTACCTATTTTTAAGTTACCAAGTTGATCATATTTATGATATCTGGTAATACGCATGACCAAGTAGCCTGGAGTGAGATTAAAACTCCTATTTATTTAGTCTTATTAATTATAGAGCACAGTACTTATTGCACGAGCCACAGCTTAAGTCTTATACTACAGTGTCAGCTGGTAATCTTAAGGTGGATGACATCATCAGGCCTTGTAGAAGAGAGCAGTTTGGAGGCCAGCAGCAAGTTACAGGGCCAAAAAGTTCATAACCATTACAGGTGGATAGCCCAAGAGGGCATGTCAGTTGTTTGGCAGGAGGACAGACACACACACACACACACACACACACACACACACACACACACACACACACATACAGATGCACACCAAGTAGCCTGCAGTGAACTTAGAACCCCTACCAACCTAGTTTTATTCATTATAGATCACAGTACTTATTGCATATGTCATGGCTTACAGTAACTCTGGTATTATATTGTCAGCTGGTAGTCTTAAGGTGGATGACATCATCAGGCCTTGTAGTAGAGGGCAGTTTTGAGGCCAGCAGAAAGTTACAGGGCCAAAAAGTTCATAACCATTGCAGGTGGATAGCCCATGTGGGCATGTCAGTTGTTCTGCAAATACACACACACACACACACACACACACACACACACCTGGGTGATATTTAAAAAAATTATAGGTATTTTGTCCTCTTAAAATGTTGCCACGGTTTAATCTCCTTTTTGGAAGTGAACATTAGTGTTTTAAAGTTTTGACACAGATTTGTGGTTGCAAAATTTTAAAATGATTTATTCTTTCCTTTTATGTTCTAAATGGGTAATGGGTATTAATGTTAAATTTTACTAGTGTTGCAGAAAAAAGCATTTGGACATTTTTGTCTTATTTTAAATTATACTAATTTTTAATGGATCCTTACATCAGCAGGCACCCTTTTTTAGTTTTTGGTTTGTAAATTGGAATTGGGGGGGGGGGGGGGGGGGGGGGGGGGGGGGGGGGGGGGGGGGGGGGGGGGGGGGGGGGGGGGGGGGGGGGGGGGGGGGGGGGGGGGGGGGGGGGGGGGGGGGGGGGGGGGGGGGGGGGGGGGGGGGGGGGGGGGGGGGGGGGGGGGGGGGGGGGGGGGGGGGGGGGGGGGGGGGGGGGGGGGGGGGGGGGGGGGGGGGGGGGGGGGGGGGGGGGGGGGGGGGGGGGGGGGGGGGGGGGGGGGGGGGGGGGGGGGGGGGGGGGGGGGGGGGGGGGGGGGGGGGGGGGGGGGGGGGGGGGGGGGGGGGGGGGGGGGGGGGGGGGGGGGGGGGGGGGGGGGGGGGGGGGGGGGGGGGGGGGGGGGGGGGGGGGGGGGGGGGGGGGGGGGGGGGGGGGGGGGGGGGGGGGGGGGGGGGGGGGGGGGGGGGGGGGGGGGGGGGGGGGGGGGGGGGGGGGGGGGGGGGGGGGGGGGGGGGGGGGGGGGGGGGGGGGGGGGGGGGGGGGGGGGGGGGGGGGGGGGGGGGGGGGGGGGGGGGGGGGGGGGGGGGGGGGGGGGGGGGGGGGGGGGGGGGGGGGGGGGGGGGGGGGGGGGGGGGGGGGGGGGGGGGGGGGGGGGGGGGAAAAAAAAAAAAAAAAAAAAAAAAAAAAAAAAAAAAAAAAAAAAAAAAAAAAAAAAAAAAAAAAAAAAAAAAAAAAAAAAAAAAAAAAAAAAAAAAAAAAAAAAAAAAAAAAAAAAAAAAAAAAAAAAAAAAAAAAAAAAAAAAAAAAAAAAAAAAAAAAAAAAAAAAAAAAAAAAAAAAAAAAAAAAAAAAAAAAAAAAAAAAAAAAAAAAAAAAAAAAAAAAAAAAAAAAAAAAAAAAAAAAAAAAAAAAAAAAAAAAAAAAAAAAAAAAAAAAAAAAAAAAAAAAAAAAAAAAAAAAAAAAAAAAAAAAAAAAAAAAAAAAAAAAAAAAAAAAAAAAAAAAAAAAAAAAAAAAAAAAAAAAAAAAAAAAAAAAAAAAAAAAAAAAAAAAAAAAAAAAAAAAAAAAAAAAAAAAAAAAAAAAAAAAAAAAAAAAAAAAAAAAAAAAAAAAAAAAAAAAAAAAAAAAAAAAAAAAAAAAAAAAAAAAAAAAAAAAAAAAAAAAAAAAAAAAAAAAAAAAAAAAAAAAAAAAAAAAAAAAAAAAAAAAAAAAAAAAAAAAAAAAAAAAAAAAAAAAAAAAAAAAAAAAAAAAAAAAAAAAAAAAAAAAAAAAAAAAAAAAAAAAAAAAAAAAAAAAAAAAAAAAAAAAAAAAAAAAAAAAAAAAAAAAAAAAAAAAAAAAAAAAAAAAAAAAAATGGACAGTTTTGTCTGACATTTGGGGTGAGGGTGCTCCCCAACAGCTAAAAGAAGCACATAGTGTTGTTGTAATGTTGTATAGACACAGTAAGTTGCAAAAGTAGCCACTCACACAAAGCAGAACCACAAAGTACAGTGGGGTTACATGTGTGATCTCAAAGGACAGGCCCAGATTGTCAGTGACCACATATGTCATGATGCCACATATGATAGGTCTGTACTCATACCTAGCCTGTACACCCACACTGTCTGCATTAACTACACTCCCTTGTTCCCACCACATGTGACACATGACATTCTTACAACCTGTCCCATAACTTCCACATTTGCAGAGCAGTTCATAACTGGCCTCTCATTAAAAGATACATAGCATCAATTGCACATGCTAATATTCCAAGCTGCATCCCACATGTGATCTGACAAGGATGACTAACACCATCGGGAAACCCTTGCAATCATACTGACATTACTGGCTGTACACTAGCTGAGTGGACAATGACAACTGTTATACCCTTTCAGAGAGGTGGTGCATCCACTGACTAACGTAACTATACACCTCTTTGTCTAAGTTTCCATATCTGTATGCCCGTAGTTCTGATTATGGAGCTGATCAGCACACATATATGTGTTCTACACAAAGTTGACTATACACAGTTTGGATGTGTGACAGGGGGAGCATGACTGCTACATGTGGTGGATATTTCTGAGGCAGTTACCATGGACGTGGGTGAGGGTACATCACGACATACATCCCCCTAGACTGAGCTAAGCCATCTGATTATATCCCCCACTCGGGCAACATTTAGAAAGCATCCACTTAGGCATCCACAATACTGTCATTGTATGGGTCACTAAGTGGCCCATTGCTGGCACACATATGCAAAATATGGAGATGTGCCTCCCATAGCTGATCTGTAAGTAGCAGTGATCAACAGGGAAAAGTCCTGGGTCCTCTACTACATGGAATCCATTCATCCACAATACACTTGACTACTGACTGACTGTGGCTAACAATGTTGGCTGATGCCTGCAAATTGTGAACACTCATAAAGTCTCTGTGGTATGTCACTATCTTGTAAGAGGGTATTGCAAACAAATGCCTTTTGACATACTAATAGCCATAAATCTCATGCAAATATATATATGTAGTATCGTTTCCAACAGTTAGACCTATGCACCTGGTAAGTAGCACATCAGTCGCAACATGTGATGTGCATACTCAGGGGTGAACCAACTGAGCACACAGACCTGGCCTCAGATCACCATGTCTCTATAGTGGTATGGCAGGAATCATATGGCATAGCTGAGGCCACAGTCATCTGTAAGTGACATAACCTCCAAGTACTCTTCCCTCACCATGCCAGTTTCTGGTGCAATGGCCACTTGTGATGTACCTTTCTAAGCAGTAGTGGAAATTGCATACAACAGTATGGTCCTGCACAAGGACACTTCATGTCTTCAGTATGTGTCCAATGGGGATCATCTGCAATTAGTGTCATTGTCACCTGTGGCATATAGACTATTCAGAGGTGATCTGTGTCTTGCATATGGGACAACATGTGACCCTGCTTGGTTGCATATGCTGACTATCTCTAGGTGGCATAGTAGATGGATAACTCACTGTAAGGACATTAACCTCATATGTGACATTAGTACTACATGTGGAAGAGAATTGTCTACCACACTTACACCAACCTTGAAACAGAACCCTGCCTAATGGCACACAAAGCACTTCAGTGCATCTCACCACATGCCACCTGTATGATTGGTTAGGCGACTGTCATCTCAACACAGGGCATCTGTCTGTGTCCCTCTTGGACTAGGGTAATATGTGCTGATCCTGTAACTCCGGGTATAAAGATGTCGATGATTGTGAGGGCTGTATGGCCATTATGCTAGTGAAGTTTAAATGTCCTATGGTTCCATAACATGATGTGAAATGCTCTAACAGGCCCACACACAAACATGGCAACATTGAGGCTAGCACCACTTCCAGTTACTGCATACAGGACACACCAAGGCACACACGTAGTGCAAGTTGGCTGAATGTAGATGACAAAACTAACCTATGTAATGGTATGCACTGCACATGTGATGCCCACAACACACCTCATATCTGTTAGTACTATCAGTTCAGGACATAGTATGCTTGATGACATCATCAGGGCTTGTTGTGATCAGTCCTTTAGGGGGCCACATCACATGCTACAAATAAAACACTGCAAAACCGTACCTATTTTTAAGTTACCAAGTTGATCATATTTATGATATCTGGTAATACGCATGACCAAGTAGCCTGGAGTGAGATTAAAACTCCTATTTATTTAGTCTTATTAATTATAGAGCACAGTACTTATTGCACGAGCCACAGCTTAAGTCTTATACTACAGTGTCAGCTGGTAGCCTTAAGGTGGTTGACATCATCAGGCCTTGTAAAAGAGAGCAGTTTGGAGGCCAGCAGCAAGTTACAGGGGCAAAAAGTACATAACCATTACAGGTGGATAGCCCAAGGGGGCATGTCAGTTGTGTGGCAGGCGGACAGTCACACACACACACACACACACACACACACACACACACACACACACACATACAGATGCACCAAGTAGCCTGCAGTGAACTTAGAACCCCTACCAACCTAGTTTTATTCATTATAGATCACAGTACTTATTGCATATGTCATGGCTTACAGTAACTCTGGTATTATATTGTCAGCTGGTAGTCTTAAGGTGGATGACATCATCAGGCCTTGTAGTAGAGGGCAGTTTTGAGGCCAGCAGAAAGTTACAGGGCCAAAAAGTTCATAACCATTGCAGGTGGATAGCCCATGTGGGCATGTCAGTTGTTCTGCAGATACACACACACACACACACACACACACACACACACACACACACACACACACACACATGCACCAAGCAGCCTGCAGTGATATTAAAACCCCTGTGCATCTAGGCTTATTCACTATAGATCACAGTACTTATCACATGTGCCACAGGTTGAATCTGCTGTTTATGTGATTGCAGGCACAATACTTGTGCTTTACACAAACTAGGCTTGTGTTGAACAGCATCTGTGGTCTGCAGAGTTATACTGATTCATACTGTTACCTGCATCTAGTATCCTAGCAGTGGGATAACTGTTATTATCCTAGCTATATGTGTACAGTTACCAGTATGGACATATGTGGCTGCTTGCAGTTAGATAAGCAAACCTGTGGGCAGGAACAATGTGTCCTGTCTATGCGTACGTTGACAACATTATACATTACACCATCTGCTCACCTGCATCTCTCTACATGGTGACATCCAGCAGGCACAGGGATCTGTAGGTAAGTGGATTATGTACTATTGCACCCTTAGTTGGGATCCTTTGAGCAACAGTATGGATGTGTGATTATTAGGGTATATAGGAAAATACAGACATCCATACACATATTTATGTAATTAACAGGGATGGTTATATAAACATAGCTCTGTGTGTGTGTGTGTGTGTGTGTGTGTGTGTGTGTGTGTGTGTGTGTGTGTGTGTGTGTGTGTATGTGTGTGTATGACATGTATATATGTCATATCGATATATGGGGAGAGTCTATGTATCACTGTGATTTTATATATATATATATATATATATATATATATATATATATATATATATATATATGCATTTGACACTAAATAGAGATAGAGATACTATGTATTTGAGAGAGAGATAGTGACAGATAGATATGTAAATGTATATGACTGTATGTCTAGACATATCTATACATAACAGGTCATTCTGACGACAGGGCAACAGAATTGTGTTCATTTTAACTAAGTGTTTGGGCATACCCAATGTGACTGTCAGTACTTATAAAGTGACTCCAGGCCACAACTACCTGTACTCCAGTTCGGGATTTTGTGTGTTACAGACCATACCTCTCAACTGTCGCAGAATGTCCAGAATTTTGGCTCATATTTTTGCTCTGTTCTTCATAACATTTGTGGTTTTCTGGCAAATCACTTGCATGAGCTGAGGATTGAAGCCACTGAATAATGACATACATTTGAGTTTCTGACTTCAAATCCTTCAGAAAAAATGTCTGTTGAAACAAACCCATTATTCTAGCAACTTTTAAGTTTTTGAGAGCAGTATTTAATATATGGCCCTATTTGTGGGCCTTTATCCCCCATTTTGTTTGGCTTTGTTCAGATTTCTTGCACTACGAGTTTGAGTGGTATAGGTTCATAGGTTGGTGCTAGGCTATAGGCCCTAGGGCCTATGCAAGCCTAGCCATAACAATTCCCTGGATATTTCTTCCCACAATATTTACTTCTCCAGGCCCCTGTCTAGCAGGGCGACTGACATGATCCCCGGGGTGAATTCCCTATCTACCATCCAATCATCAAGGTTCCTTTTGAAGAGGGCCAAAGAGGCGCTCTGCTTGATATGTATGGGCAGTCTATTCCAGAGTATGGGGAGTCTCTGGGTCAGGAACCTATCCCTCCAGCGTGTTTTGTTCATTGTGATGACAAAGTTTAGATCCCTGGAGCGTGTGGCTTTGAGGGATTGGGATTTCTTTAAGTGGAGCATGTCCAACAGCTCAAGGTTTGACATGGCCTTGTATGTTAAGCAGAGATCACCTCTGAGTAGACGATATGCCACAGAGTATAGCTGGAGTTTTTTTAGACAGTCAGTATATGGCACCTGCTTTAGGCCTGTGATTCTTTTAGTGAGGTATTTCTGTGGCCTTTCAAGCTGTTGCAGATGTCTTGTGAGGTACATACCAAATGGGGCATTATACTCTATAATGGGTCTAATGAGGGATGAGTACAGTGGGACAATGACCTCCTTTTTTCTGGATGAAAAGCCCTTAATGATGAGATGTGCCACATAGAAGGATTTCCTGACTGTTGAGGCAATGTGGTTTTCGAAAGTGAGACCACTGTCCACCTGTGTCCCTACGTCTCTCATCACACTTTAGATGTTTAGTGTCCTGCCACCTATGTGGTAATTCATGGGTACATGTTTTTTTTCCAAATGGATAACTATACATTTCTTGGCATTAAGCTTGAGCCCATGGCTCTGGCACCAGGCATCTGTTTCTGTAAGGCCCTTTTGTAAAATATCCACATCATTTGGGGATTCAATAATGGCTCCAAGTTTGCAGTCATCTGCAAACTTTGTTAGCCAGAGTCCCTTAGTTTTAGCCTGTACTTCAGAGAAGTAGATGCCAAACAAGAGTGGTCCCAGGACTGAACCCTGAGGTACTCCACTTGTCACTTGTCTGGTGCTGGATTTGGAATCGGCTACTTTTACTGTCTGGGTTCTGTCAGTAAGCCAGTTAGCAACCCATCGAGTGACGTAGGGATTTATGCCCAGCTTAGTAAGTTTATCTATGATTCCAGAGTGGGGGATGGTGTCAAAGGCCTTGGCGAGGTCCAGATAAGCTGTCTGGACTGCCTTACCCTCGTCCACAGCTCTGGAGACTGATTTGAAGAAGTCAATCAGATTCAGGAGACAAGATCAGCCCTTCACAAACCCAAACTGGGTGGGGTCTAGTGTTTGAAGGTTGCCAATGTCTTTGTTTATAAGTTCCATGATAATGCATTCCATGCCCTTGCAAATCAGGCTTGTCAGACTGATGGGACGGTAGTTCTCGGGATCCAAGTTGGATCCTCCCTTGTGGAGCGGGATAACTGTAGCTGTGCGCTACTCAGTGGGCACGAAGCCTGAGGTGAGGCTATGATTAAACATGACACTTAGGTGAGGTGCCAGTTCATTTTGTAGTTCATGTAGTACACAGCCTGGGATGTCATCTGGTCCCATAGATGCTGTATTCTTAGCTTTGGAGAGTGCGATTTCTACCTGTGTGGCTGTGATTATCGGAATTTGGCAATCTTTTGGTATTGAGATGGGCCCTTTAGTGGGTGAGAGTGGGGTGAAGTTGGCACTAAATCGATCTGCCAGGATATTGGCAATATCCTTGGAATCAGAATATTTAATGCCATTCTGTTGTAACTCAGAGCAGAGCTGAGCATTGGCATTTAGATTTTTGACATAACTATAGAATGCCTTGTGGTTGTCTTTGGAATCTTTGGCAGTTTTATTTTTGTAACTAGCTTTGGAGGATTTTATGAGGGATCTCAGCTTCTTACTGAGGCTGGTGAGGGAGTTTTTTGCATCTTGGGATTTTCCTCTTTTTTGCAACAGTTTCTTCCTTCTGTTGTATAGTTTGTTTATAGCAGGGGACCACCAGATTGGCTTCCTTTTTTTGGAGAAGAGCATCTTGGTTCTATTTGGGATGGCATGATTCATGCATGAGTGGATGTGCTCATACAGTGCCTTAGTGTAGGATTCTGCAGTCAAACCTCCAGATCCCGTCTGAGTGGGTGTTGTGAAGTTGGTCACTTCTGACTTCAGTAGCATGAAGTTGGCTTTGGAGAAGTTTTTTAAGGAGGTTTCCTTACTGGGAGGTGGGGTGGGATGTGCATGTCAAGGGTGATTTGCTTATGGTCAGACCTGACCAATGAGGGTGTGACCACTGGTGTGGAGCATACATCTCCCATGTTGGTAATGACCAGGTCTAGGATATTGGAGCCCCTGGTGGGACAATGGATTAGTTGATCCAGGGCATTGGAATTTATGAATTCCAAGAACCATTGGGAAAAGGAGTTGGTACCTGAGTAGTTTTCCCAATTAATGGCAGGGTAGTTGAAATCACCCAGTATTAGGGTGTTTGGTTGTTTCTTAATATTTTCCAGTATGTTTAGAAAGGTGTAGTGAGAATCTTGGGGCATGGATGGGGATCTGTAGCAAGCTACAATTTGGATTGCAGTCTTACCTAGTGTTAGTTGCACTTGGAGAATTTCAGATGCATTGTGTTGGGCAACTAGCCTGGAGGTGTGAATATCCTTGGTGAATATGGAAACTCCTCCACCTTTAGTGTTTCGGTCCTGGTTTTGTGGCCGAAAAGTGTGGTAAGAATTGTAGCCTGGTATTGCAGGGGTGCTCTCTGGAGCCTTGAACCAGGTCTCAGTTACTGCACAGATATCGAAGTTCTCCATTTTTAGGAGTGCCTCGAGAGAGTGCATTTTGAGGCTTAGACTTCTAGCATTGAGTAGCATTACCTTCAGATTTTGCCTGCTTCTATTTGTTACGGTGGTGGTTTTATCCTTTGAACCTTGCCTAAAAAAGGCACTATAGGGGTGGCAAGAGCTTTAGCCAGTAACCTGAATCCCAGGGTTGACAGGTGCAGACCATCTCTGGCAAAACATCGTGGTTTGTCGATCATGTCTTCCCAGGCAGACAAATACTGGATCCCCTTTGAATGACACCAGAAGCTTAGCCAATTGTTGAAGTCAATCATTTTGTCCTTATACTGTGGTATCATTCTTGGCAAAGGCAAGATGCTACTCAGGGCTAGGGCCATACCTGCCTGGGTCACATGATCCAAGAGCTCTTCCATATCTCTTTTCATGTAGTCCAGGGAGGTATGTCTCAAGTCATTCACTCCAGCATGGACAATGACAGAGTCATATTTGTACTTGTTGTGGAGTGACTTGAGTGCATGCGTTATGTGGCGGATCCTGACACCCGACAGGCAGATGACTGTAATTTTCTCCTTGTTCAGTCTGGTGAGTGGGACATCAGTGTGCCTGACTATAGAGTCACCTATGACTAAAGTGTTGGGTACATTGTCTTGCCTTAGGGGCTGTTTTTGGGTGGCACACTGGTGTTGTGAGCTATGTGTCACTTTGGTTGTGACTGGTGTTTGTTTGCGTTTCGGCTTCAGAGGTCCTTGTTGCTTGTGCAGGTTAATGATAAGGGCCTCCGCATATGTGGGTTTAGTGTTGCTATGTGTGGGTGTTGATGGTGTGGGTTTTCAAGGGCTATGAGTTGCTTGAGGTGTGATGCAGGTGTTAACCTTCTCCTCTTGACTGTCTAGCACAATCTTGGCTGGAGAGAACTTTGCTTCCAGTTTGGCTATGTAAGTGCATCTCTCGCAGGTTGTAGTCTTGGGTGGTAGGAGGAGAGGATTGTCTGTGTACATGAGGCAGTTGCCGCATTGCCCCAGTATACCCAGATTCACCAGGTGGATAGGAGAAATCACCGAAAGCTGACCCTTGGACATGCCTGTTTAGGTGCTTTTATGTAAAGTTTAAGAGCTGTTTTCCCTTACCTTTGCAAGGTACTTTGCAATTATAGGCTGTTTAGTGCCTATGATTAATTTCTCCTTATTGACAAGGAGAGCTGAGTGCTTTTATCTGTTTCAGGCTTCCTAGTGCTTTCCAGCAGGTTCTAGAGCAAGTGCTATTCACAGGGGTTCAGATTTTAGTGCTACTACTGAGAAACCAGCTAGTTTTAAGGGAAAATTTGAAGAGCAGACTTTCTGGCACCTGGAATAGTTTAACTGTAGCCTGGTATGTTACATGGTATGTTACAGACACTGACATCTTTCCCTATTTCTGCAGTACTGCACATCACTCAAAATGTTCATAGCATGCCCCAGCTGTCTGCTGTACTTAGTATGTGACTGAGGTTCATAATGTTACAGCACACACAGAATGGCAGTATGTGAAAACATTGACATAATAATACCTCGCATACAAAAGATGTGAATACTTCCAGATTAGCGGCATCAACACCAACACCCATATAAACTTCGGTAATCCACTGAGCCACACAGGCTGCCAGAGAGAGAGGAGTCATTTGTCACACATTCAGTAGCATAAATATGTACATTGTTATTTCTGCCTTGACATTGCCTGGTCTTCTGATATACCATTGCTGACTTACTCTTAATGAAGTTATATGGAAACACTGTTGTGTTAGGGGTGGGGGTACAACAGCACATGATCTGCTGGGATAGACAGTAGCCCAAATATCATGTGAACCCACTGTTTAATATCTCCCTTAACTGGTGTAGTGAATATTCCAACCATGAGACCTAGTGCTTATTAGGGAATACATTCTATTGAACTGGGTATCGGTTACAGACTTACCCAAAGCCAGGATGTGACCATGGCTGTGGTGACCAAGAGCTGTTTACCAAACATCTGAGCTGTGATGCATGCTAGATATGGGAGTTAGGATAACTGCCAGTAGTGTATGCTCACTGGCATCTGCATGGCATGGAGTACCCTGGATGCTGATGCCTGTGAGACCCTCCATCATGTCCCTTGGAAGGTACCTGTAGCTAGTATCCTAAGAGTTACACATACCTTTATTTCCACTAGGATGGCTTCCTGTCTGTTGGCTCTGGGTCTGAGGTGCAGGTGGCAGAGCTCAGTGAGTTCTTATAGTATGTCAATGTCCAGCTCATGCGTTTGTACTCCAATGGTGCAGAGTATGGGGAAACAATCAGATTGTAGGGTGTATGCATATTTTATAGCACTCTGATGTAGATGCTGACTACATGCTGTGATTGGCTACCTCTGATGCATTGCACCTTCCTAGTGTATCATTAACATCATTTAATGGAACTAATTTAAGTTCAACAAGGGTAAAAACTAATTAATATGTCATTGGCTTTTAGATACCCTCAGCACCGTGGTGCAGCATGCAAACGCACCCCCAGTAGGTAAACAAAGCTTAGCAGTCAGGGTACGCACCCCCCTGAAAGGACACACTCAGCACTATAGCACACTATGCAAACATGGAGAAACACACATCCTGTAACTTAGCAAAGCTTAGAAGTTAGTGCACACACCTCCTTGAATGCACACACTCAGTATGGTGGTGCACCATGCAAACAGGCGCAGCTAAGCTGTAATAAGCATAGAAGTCATTGGACACACCCTCCACTGATGTCAGCTATCTTCTCTAAAAACACCAACATAGATCTCTGGCTACACAGAGGGCAAATAAGGACATGATTACCCCTTTATGCTATTCAGTAACTCCACCTCATTTGCATAGGATCTGTGCTCTCAGCCTGGGAACCCCGACCACTTTAGCAACAGCACCAATGCACCATTGCTAATACTCCAGGCATGGTCCTTTACTACATTTCTGTCACATAATATTGATTTTGTTTTTTCCATTTTTTTTTTTTTTATAAAGCATGTTTGCCCACTGAGATGCACAGCACAAACATGCTCAGATTATTAAAAAAAAATTAATTTAACTTATTTCCTTTTATTTTTCAGAGACACAGATGATAGTTTCGCTCATATCTATGCGTTGTATGTGATTTCTGTCCATCTATATATCTTTTTACACCCCATTTTGTCTGTCTCCATTCCTGTGCACAGAATATTTCTGTGTGCACTACAGACACTGACACAGGGTCTGCACAGCTGCCTATCTGTTTACTGAATCTCTCTACCTGCCTCATTTGCACGAGATTCACCTGCTTATGAGGTGATTTGCAGGCCACGGAACTTCCTGTTTTGGAGAGTGCATGATCACTGCCCAGCAGTGTTTACTGAATCTAAAACCTGCTTACTTTCATGTAAGCAGCACACCACAATGTCTACATGGTACAAAAGACTGTGTAGGCTTTATTTAATTCTGTCCTGTATTTTATTCATAAAGTAACAAGGACTAAAGTATCCTTGTCATAAGAACAGAGTATCCTTAACATGCATGAGAGTAGGTTTTAATCAAAAAGAGAAATTATTAAGGAACAGAGAAGATTCCTTATTAGTATGAGACCAAAGTTATAATCATAATGACATATTTATCCACTTTGATATGTGAGTGGGTCATTTGGAAAATATATTAGGTACCGATATAGGTGTATTAAAAGGCCTGGATATTTAGACTCCAGCCAGATATATGTTTAATAGTTACGCTTATGACAGCTGTAATTACTTGGTAAAATGCTCTGAGCACATTGAAAAGAATGGTGCACTGCAGTTCCCAGAGAGGAACGTTAGATAAAAAAAAAAAATCTTAAAGAAAAAGGAAATAAAATGCTTGCTTCTTAGTGGTCAGGTTATAATTACTGGCACTGGCAAGAAAAATCTAAAAAATAAGGAAATAAATCTGTGGCTAGAAGTTTAAAATACAATTCAGCTAAATTAAAAACATAGCTGCAGACAGCAAATAGAGCATAAATGTGTTCCAAAAATGTGCAAAAAAAGTTTATATATCTCACCACAGTTAAAAAATTTGCAGTTACTCAGCCACATTCTTCTGATGGCAACTAGCTTCTGACTTCTTCTGCCCCCTCCCCCACCATACGATCAACCTTGATCTTACAAAACTGACAGACATCCTTCTCTGAGAGGGCAGGTAGAGGTACAAAATGCTACTTTCCCAGAATACATCTCAAGCTACCTCTAGCACTTTTACCCATCCCCACATGGCTTAGACAATGACAGTAACTTCCTACATGATATCTTCATATCAAATGTCAGTGAAAATACCAAGCAAAGGTAAACAGTCATATCAGAGGCATACAGCTAGTACAAAACATATAAGTAAACTAAAATGATTTGGTAATAAAAGTGTTCCACCAAAAACAAACAGCCAAAAAAAATTAAACAGTTAGTGACACAGTTTCTAATAATTAATGACAAAAAAAAGAAACATCAGTGAAATCCCTCTTTTAAACAAAGTACAGAAAAAGTGTCCGATTTTGATTCCTCCATAAAAAAGAAATCTCTAGCGCTCATATGCATCCAAAGAAAAAAATACCTAATCCTGCAGCACCTTGGAATGGCAATGCTGAACCTACCATAAGGGTAGTACACCCATTGACTATAGTAGATTTCCAAACCATTGCAGATTATGTCCCTCCTGTGAAAACACATTTGGGTAAATCTGCGAAAATATTACAAGGACATGTACAGCTACAAAGTGCTATTATCAAATAATTAAGAGACATTTTAAAAGCTTCAACACCCCCTAACATTTTCAAAAAAACTATAAAAAACTCTTCCACAGGCGATAATATTTCAAAACATACAGATAATATTTTTCTACTACAAAGGGTAATTTACTAAAAGCCACTACTACAGCATGCCCCTCTGCATCTAACTGGGCAAAAATTAAAGAAGTTGTACAAAAAAGGATGAGTCTGTTGATGCATATGTACAATGCATGACCAACATTTTTAAAACCTTTTCTGGGCACCAAAAATACTAAAAAAAAAACAGCAGCAGCCATTGCGCTGTCAGCAGTGTTTGTGAAAAGCTTCTTACCACAAATGCAAAAACAAATTAAAGAGGCTTGATTAAGCTGGCAAAGTTTAGGCATTCATGAAATTGTTAACCAAGCACAATATGTGACAGAAAATATACTTAGAAAAAAAGGGAAAAACAGCACCAACAACAAGAAGAATAAAAAACTAATAGACATTCAACTCCAACAGTTCAATGCTGATTCACAAGTATGGAAAATGAGGAAAAGAATTGTGGAGAAAGAGGTAGATTTACAGTTTTTTTCAGCCAATAGCTCCAGGACAATATCAACAAAATGTTAACCCCCATCCCAAATCACCACAAGCTTCACAGCACAAACAGCACCTTGATCACTGCTTTAATTGTGGACAAGCTCGACATTGGTAAAATAAATACTCACCTTCTTCTCAAATTAATATGTTTTTTCAACAGACAAATTTGCCAAATGCCCAAGTACCACAACAAGTAAAAAGTCACCATCCGATTTAGAGCACCTCTTGCAACACGATCATAAATACAGGCATGAGCAGAAACTACAGCGATTTTATTTGGTACCAATGGATCAATGGATCAAGAAGGTCCGTTTTTAATATTATAGCATTTAACGTTTCTCTTCCTTTCCATCTAGATCAATGTTTATTTTAACAAATGTACAAAATCTTCCACTATCGACCAGAACAGTTCAGAAGTGGAAGTGCCTGGCATTCCTATGTATTACCTAAAAACCAAGGCTATTCTTATTCAAACTGGTCTGATAAAAATGTTTTTATGCAAGTTGCAATATATTGTTGTTGTACTCCAAATAGAGTTTTTCTTGATATTCCAAATGATTCCTTACCTTTGGATTTATGCTCCACTGGTGTCTATGCAGATAAATATACAATTTATGCAGTATTAACAGCAAAATATATTGCTGATTTTAAAAAAAAATCAAAGGAATCCCTCCACAACTCTGAACTATTCATAAAAGTGAGGTATGACTCATAAAAGATACTGAATCTGTAAAAGTAGCTTCATAACCTTGTGAGCACCTACTGATGGTAGTCGGGTACCCCTTGCCAGCAGAGGCAGAAAATAAACTAAACCTGTTATTTCTGCATTACTTCAACAAAAAATAATTTTCCCAACTCAAAGCTCGTGAAATACACCCATATTATCAGTTACAAAAGAAAAAACAAATAAAACACACACACGCACACACACACACACACACACACACACACACACACACACACACACACACACACACACACACACACACACACACACACACGCACACACACACACACACACACACACACACACACACACACACACACACACACACACACACAAAACTTAGACATTTATACAAGGTTTATAAGCAGTTAATATAGTAGTAGTGCAAACTTTTTCTGTCGTCCCCAATCCTGTTACAATGCTACCAGCTGCTGCTACCTTGCCAGTAAAAGATATCTCTTTTGCTTTTTTTCTCTATTGCTACACACCATGGCAGTCTGTATTTGTTCGCATTCATATACCAAAGACAGCAATATACATGGATATAAATTGCCACAAGGGAATATAAAATCAGCTACTCTTTCCTCTAAAAAATAAAAAAAGCTAGACAGAATCTAGTTCCAGTGTTGATCTTCTCTAATACAATAGGTAAACAAGTCGATTTTAGCAAATTCTTAATACAGTTACAAACAGGAAAATAATTTTCTCTTAACTAAACTAACAAAATTACAATTCAAGGTTCATAAAAAAATATTGCATTTATAAAAAACATAAGTTGAATATTTGAGACATCTTATCTCAAAAGTCTCTAGGCAAATTTTACCCTCATGTGTTATTGTGATAACAACTGCACCGTGCTCTACAACATTAAAACAACAGCAGGCTTTCTGGGACTGGCAGGTTACTGTTGATGATGGATTGCTAATTATGCAAAATTAGTAAAACTGTTATTAAAATTATTAAAAAAGATACTGCCAAGCCATTGCAATGGCAAAAACTTAATGAACAAGCCTTTGCTCACTTAAAACTAATTTCAAATCCTCCTGCTATTGGACTGCCAGATTATTGAAAAAGATTTTTCTTATTCTGTTGTAAAAAAAAAAATAAAGTAGAATTAAGATCATTAACACAACATAAAAATGATAGTTTTCAACTATTGCTTATTTTAGCACAAATCTTAATTCTGTATTAGCAACCCTCCCCGGGTCTATATTAGCTGAACGAAAACTTGAATTGCCAAATCCAGTTTGAGTGACACCTAAAGCGTGAATATCAGAAATATCGCTGGAATGAACGGAGATCGCCGTAGGGAATTCTTCCCTTTACTTCAATGGAGTGCGACCTCAGAGTTGGTATATTTAAGTAGCGGGGGTGTGGGTGGTGCATGGGGGCTTGCCCCCCTGCACAAAACAGTTAGTGACAGTTTTCGTCTGGTAGGTTTTTTTTTTACACTCTCGAAATATGTGGTTTTCGCACTTTAGGTGTCGCTCAAACTGGATTTGCGGAATTCAGTTTTCGTTCAGCTAATATAGACCCACGCTCCCCCATTGCCTTAGGGTGGTGACTGTGATGGTGCAGTTGGTAAAACTGGCATCTGATCTTACTCTCAGGCATGACACCTACGTGGCAATTCCTCAGTCTGTAAAAGCTTTTTTACTAAAGACCAAAGCAGTGTATTTATCTCCTGCACAACTGTCTAAATGTAAATTGTCTTTACTTAATAACCCTTTTTTATGGATGCCCACCCCTTAGCCCTGCCTCTCTAGTTCCACAGTAAAAAGAAAAAAAACCTCATGACTCTGGTTTTGTAGTTATTTATGTGCTTCATCCTAGGTCTAATCTAAAAAATATGCCATTACCAAATCACAGATTACTTTGTTTTTATTAATAAATCCTGTTTTAAAAAGAAGATGACACTTCAGTAGCAGCCTTTTCCATGTGTACCCAGGACAAAATTTTGCTGATGGGACAATTGAATAAAAAAGTGTCTGCTCAGATAGCTAAACTTATAGCTATTACTAAAGCATGTAAATTAGCAAATGACAGACAATGACAAGTTCAGACTCATGTTACCCCCCATGGAGTAGTTCATAACATTGGAACACTTTAAAAAAAGTATTTAACCTCAGCAAGGACAGTCATTAAAAATGCTGTCTTTATTCATAAACTATTAAATGCATTACTATTGCCAAAAGAGATAGCAGTGGTAAAGTGTGTTGCACATAAGACTAATAATTCATGCATTAAAAATGTTTTGTGGATATGGTGGCTATACAAGCTGCATTGATATCTTTCCAAGATCAAGCCAATGAAGGGTCAGAGATCTGTAATGGCTATAGCCATTCTGTGGACTTACTGTGGCACCACTCAAATGGGTGTCTGATAGCCCTACAAAATTTCTTAACTCAGTTGGTTAAATCTTACCATTTATATTTTCATTTAAAAAAATGCAGTAATGAAGCAACTTTTAAATAATTGATATGCTGCTCATATTTCTAAAGTCACTCACCATTTTGTAAATAACTGTATTATTTGTTTAAAAAAGACATGTCAAAAAGTACTTCGGTTTACAAACAGTCTTAAAAAGATGAAAAAAAATTTGCTACGCTCAGTAAAATTTTATTTAGCTACTATAGGCACAAAGCTTTAAATATGTTTTAATGATCGTTAATGTTTTCTTTTCTAAATTGGTAAAAGCAAAAGCTTATATTTGTGCAAAATCATGTTATTATCTTAGCTAGAAAACTGTTTTCTAAGTCTATACCAAAATTTATTGTGCCTTGCTGCATACAATCAGACCAAAAAATGCATTTTACAAGTCAAGTAATACAGCAAATCAATAAAACATTCCCAGCCATCCACCAGAGAGTGCTAGAAACTTTTAATGAATTTATGTATTTATTTGTCTTTTTTTACCGGGAAAGTCCAACTGGGTCATACCCATTTTCAGCAAAGGCCTAGAAAGAAAAGCTCCATTTGGTTATATTGCATTCTACCAAGTTCCAGTTAAACACAGTAGTTACATTTCTATTTACATTTATACACAAACAGTAATTACATTTATAGATTCTAAGATTTTACAGAGGTGGAAGTTACTAAAGAGAAAGGCCACATGCAGCTTAATGGATTGTAGAGGCAGCAGTTATGTGTAAAAATTGTTTTGTCATTTCAGTGAAAGGTTGAGAGTGTTCTGTTTACGAAGAGCATCTTACAGTGATCACAAAGTCCTAACCTGGTGATGAGCATGTGCAGGACCAGAATGGGGGCATGGGAGGTTGGCATAATGGTTGAGGTGTTTACCTTACAAATGCAAGATGCAGGGTTTGATTCTCACTTGGGGTAATTGGCTAGGATTAAAATAGCCTATAAAGGCAGTTAGCCTAGTACTAAACTATGAAACCATGAAGATGCTGATCGGCATGACCTGTTTAGATTGATGAGGGAACTGCTATTCTGTTGTGCGTTCCATTTTCTAACTTTTGCCATGATTTTCTTCCTTTTTTTGTATAACCTATTTATGTTCAGATTCCACCAGGGTGGCTTATTTATCTGAGTTTGTTCTGAGCTTATTTGTGGTGTGTACAGCTGCTTCAGTGGTTCTATTTACAAGATTGTACAGAGTTCCTGTGAGTAATTCCTCATAGGCAACTGTGCTCCCAGGTTTTGGTGGAGCTTGAAATTTTGTCATGTTAACACTTATTAATAGGAGGTTTGCCTTAGAATAGTTCCTAACTGCTGTATGGTTTGCTGAGGTCATGAGTTTTACTTTTATTTTTATTTTAAAGGAAACAGCTTTATGGTCAGACCTTACAGGGGGGATGCTATGGTGGGAGGGGGATTGCAGCATTCTCCCATGATTGTGAGGATCAGATCTAGTATATTTGTGTCCCTAGTAAGTGTTTGGACTATCTGATCTAAAACATTTGTGTTTACAAAAGTGAGGAATATTTAGACTTATATGTTACTGGGCATCTATGAATCCCAGTTTATTGCAGAGTAATTAAAGTTGCCCATGAATATGGTATTGAATTGAATGCTGTGTGTCTTCCATATATCTTACTATGAGTTATATGTTTCCTGGGACACAGAGAGGCAACTGTAGTTTGCAAGAATATTGTATTGGACTTTGCTTATAGTAATTTGGACACAGTGAAGCTCAAGTGTGTCATCATGTTTGACCAGCCTTGAGGTGAGCTGGTTTTTGATGAATACCTGGTTCAAGGCTCCTGAGAGCACCCCAGCAATATCAGGTTTTACCTCATATCATGCGTTCCGGCCCCAAAATCCGGACAACACCAAGAAAGGAGGGGGGTGTCCATATTCATCAAGGACACCCTCACCTCAAGGTTGGTGGCAATGCACGATGCATCGGAGACCATCCAGGTGCAGTTAACCGTAGGCAAGACTGCTCTGCAGTTTGTAGCATGTTACAGGCCACCCTCTCAAACTCAGGAACCTCACACAGCTTTCCTGAAAACACTGGAGGGGATAAATGTATCTCCAAACACCATCATATTGGGTGATTTCAACTATCCAAATATAGACTGGGATCACTACTCAAGCCCCAACACTCTAGCCCAAAGGTTCCTAGAGTTCATAAACTCAAATGCCATGGAACAACTAGTCACCATCCCAACAAGAGGAGAAAACATACTAGATCTCATCATCACGAACATGGGGTCACAATGTTCAACACCAGAAGTATACCCATCATTGGTGAGATCAGATCATAAACTAATCTCACTGGAAGTCCACATCCCGCCCCCACCCCAGATAAAAAAAAACCACAGTGAAGAACTTCTCAAAAGCCGACTTCACACTTCTAAAGACTGTTGTGGTCTCTTTCAAGGCCCCCGAGCCAGTGGAAACCATTACTCAAACCGCTGAATCATTTACAAATGCCTTCTACCAGCACCTCCAGGACTGCATGGATCAGGCAATCCCAAACAAAACAAAGACTCTTTGTACCAAAGGCAAGCGTCCAGTCTGGTGGACCCCAGCCATAAACAAGCTCTACAACAAAAGGAGGAAGCTACTACAAGATAGAGCAAAATCCGTAAAAGGGAAGACACCCTTGATCATCATAAGTAAAAAACTGAGATCTCTCATAAAATCATCCAAGGCAAATTTTGAGAGAAAAATTGCTAAGGACTCAAAAGACAATCATAAGGCCTTTTTTAGCTATGTTAGAAACCTGGGAGAAAACTCCCAGATATGCTCAGAATTAGTTCAAAATGATGTAAAAATCACTGAACCTACAGACATTGCCAACATACTGGCTGACAGGTTCAGTGCAAATTCCCCCCCCCAAAAGGAGAGATATCTATACCAGAGGATTGTAGCCCCCCAATCATCTCAAATGCTCAGGTGAGAACTGCTCTCTCCAAGGCGAAAAACACAGCATCCATGGGACCAGATGGTGACCCCGGTTGTGTGCTCCACGAACTCAATGAGGAATTAAACCCGCAGTTAGGGCAGCTGTTTAATCTTAGCCTCACCTCAGGATACATACCCAAGGAGTGGCGTACGGCAACGGTGGTCCCACTTCACAAAGGAGGTGCCTCCACCGACCCTGGAAACTACTGTCCCATCAGCTTGACAAGCCTGGTCTGCAAAGCTATGGAGAGGATCATAATGGAACTCGTAAATAAAGACATAGGGGACTTGCAGAGTTTGGATCAAACCCAGTTTGGCTTTGTCAAGGGCAGATCATGCCTTTTAAACTTGGTTGACTTTTTCGAAACAGTCACCAAGGCCATTGCCGAGGGCAAGGCAGTCCATACAGCCTACCTAGACCTGGCAAAGCCTTTTGACACAATACTCCACTCAGGTATCATTGAAAAACTCATCAGCTTAAATGTAAACCCATACGTCACAAGATGGGTTGCAAACTGGCTAAGTGACAGAACCCACAGGGTCAGAGTTGCTGGCGCCATGTCAGACTCAAAGCCTGTCACAAGTGGTGTCCCACAGGGCTCAGTCCTGGGCCCTCTCCTGTTCGGCATCTACTTTTCAGAAGTACAAGCAAACACAGGAGGATTATGGCTGACAAAGTATGCAGATGACTGCAAACTGGGCACCATAGTTGAAAACCCATCTGACACAGACATCCTTCAGAAGGGTCTCATAGAAATGGATAACTGGTGCCAGAGCCATGGCCTAAAGTTAAACGCCAAAAAATGCATAGTCATACCCTTCGGGAAAAACAAGGTTACCCCTAGTTACCATATAGGTGGCAATCCACTAAGCACAGAAGAGGTTATCAGAGATCTCGGGACCCAGGTTGACAGTAATCTTTCGTTTGACACTCACGTTGCCAAAGTAGTTAGGAAGACCTTCTACATTGCCCACCTGATCATGAAGGGATTCACATCTAGATCAAGGGAGGTCATCCCTGTACTCATCACTCATCAGACCAATGATTGAGTACAATGCCCCATTCGGAATGTATCTGACCCGACACCTGCAGCAATTGGAAAGGCCCTAAAAGTTCCTCACCAAAAGGATAAAGGGTCTCAAAAATATGTCTTATGCTGCCCGACTGAAGGAACTCCAGCTCTATTCAGTCGCTTACCATCTGCTCAGAGGTGACCTATGCCTGACATACAAGGCCATGTCCAACCCAGAATTAATGAACATGCTTCACCTCAAAAGATCTAAATCCATCAGAACTACAAGGGCAAGAGACTTAAACCTCAACACAGCTATTAATAGGACATGTTGGAGGGACAGATTCATCACCCAGAGACTCCCTATGCTGTGGAACAAAATCCCGGTACATGTAAGGCAGAGCACCTCGCTGACCAATGGATGGGAGATCGCAGGTATACCCCAGGGATAGCCTCAGTGTCACGGCTTGACAGAGGCACAGCAAAATAATGGGCATAGTATCCTTCAAACTAAAGGGGTGGCGAAAGCCACAAAACTCTGGGCTAGGCTTATAAATGCCCTAGGGCAGATAGCCTAGTATGAACCTATGAACCTATGAACCTAATATTGAGACACCTCCACCTTTAGTCCCTGCCTGTGCAGTAACTAGCCTAAATGTGCAGCTCTGCACTGCAAGGGTATTCTTCCTCACTTTAAATCAGTTGTCAGTAACAGCATAGATGTTTGCATTCTCCAGGGTGAGGAGAGTTTGGAGGGAGTGGAGTTTCCTGCTAAGACTCCTGGCACTGAAGAGTAACGCCTTAAGATTCCCTTTGACTAGTTTTGCTGAGTCTGAAGGTTTATCGGTGTGTCACTGCCTAAAAAAGACACTGTGGGAGAGGATACTCTTTTAGCTATATTTGAAAGTCTAGAGGGAATAGGCGCAGATCATCTTTGGCAAAGAAACATAGTCTGTCGACCATGTCCTCTCATGCTGACAAATATTTAACCCCTAGAATGAAGCCAAGGTGATTATTAAAGGCAGCCATCTTCTTTTCATATTTTGGGATCATATTTGGAGCACATTGTCTGAGAGCTCCATCATGTCTCTCTTCATATAGCCCACAGGAGTACGTCTCAGATCATTAACACCCATGTGGGCTATGACATAGCTCTCAACTATCCAGATTTTTGCCTCATATTTTTGGTCTGTTCCTCATAAAATTTGGGGCTTTTGGCATTTCACTGAGGACTGAAGTCAGTAAATAATGGCATACAGACTTTATATCCTTCAGAAAATGCATACTAACATAAAACCTTTTATTCTTGCAACCTTTTAAGATTATTAGAGCAATATTTAATATCCGTTCCTAGTTTTGGGCCTTTGTCCCCCCATTATGCCAAGCATTGCCCAAATTTCTTGTGCTAAGAGGTTGAGAGGTATGCTGATCAGTGGTATCTCTATGTATCTCACTGTGGAATCTCCACTGACCAGGATAGTGGGTTGTGTAGTGGTATGCCTCATGGGCTTGAAGGTTGAGACACCATGGGTTGTGGCAGTATGTGTCTGGCTGAGTGCTGTTTTTGTGGAGTGTTCTTGAGGTTGTTGAGGACTTTTTTGTGTGTGAAGTGACCAAGAGGAATTTGTGGTTTGAATAAATTACATTTAAGAGCCTCAGGATATGTCTGTGTGAAATTGTTCACAGAAACTCTGTACAATCTTGTTAATAGAAACATTGAGACAGCTTCTGTGTGTGTTGTGTGTGTGCTACTGACAACTTGTTTGATAGTGTAGGTACTTATAGGTGAGAACCTTGCCTCCAATGACATTGTATAACTACATCTGTCACATACCTTATTTGTATGTTTGAGGATTAGGTGGCTGTCAACCAAGATGTGGCAACTGCTGCATTGTCTCAGGATGCCCATGTCCCCCCGGCCAGCTGACAGGATAACAGGGAAGTGCATGTCCATGGCTTTATATTCTAGTTGCTTATTCCACAAAGGGTAGTACAAGGGAGGTTCACAGTTGATTTGCTTAAATGCTGTAGGAGTGAACATACTATGAAAAATGCCTAAAACTACATACAGTTGAGCTTGGGGAGGGCAGATCACAATGTAGCTGCTCAGTGCACTGCTAAGAATTTAGGAAATTAGAGAAGTATGTACTTAGAAAAATATAAACTCTAGCTGCCTGTGTCTGTACAGGGCACTGCTAAAACCATCTGCATGGAGCTAAGTTTTGCAGAAATGCAACACCTTTAAAAAGGCTCAAAACAACCAGTGAAACAGTAAAATGGTCTGTGGTCAATCAAAAGTAGCACAATCAAAGGTTTCTTAAGTGATTTATAGCACAGAAGTCAATGTGACTACCCTCAGCTGCCACTAGAGATCCGTACTAACCCTTCCAGGCTCCTAATCACAAGCTGAACTAGAAGTTAAAGAAAATAACCAACTTAAACTAAGATCACTAACAGTGCATCAATGTATCTAACTAAGCAGTAATCCCACTAACGGACACAGCGAGAAGGCAGCAGTTCTGAAGGACAGTTTAAAATGCAGTGATGAAAATACAGTATTCAAAAATAGTTTGAATAAACTCTGTTCTATAAATAGTTTCTTTATACTCTGAACTCTGTGCAGCATAGTGTGACTTTTTTATCCAAAAGTGTTGGAAATGTTATTGTAGTTCTGCTGCGTATGTCCGGGCTGGCTGTTGTTAGACTGGCTCTACTATTATCAGCTGTGTCTCACTTGCAAACATGCTGAAGAGGTAGAATTTTCACTTCTTACTATGTAGAAGACACATGCCCACCTCCTGCTTTCCTCGTGATAACTGTTCCATGCTAATCGATGTGTGTATCAAAGCAGTCAAGATCAGGAGATTCAGAATGATATGTCAAATGTCTTTGTCACCTGAGTGATGCTATCAAATCCCATCTTTGTGTTTCTGTCTATAAAAAAAGACCTTAAAACAATTTATCAAATACAAAAGAATATTACAGGTTGTGGACTTTTGGGATATTTTGCAGAATTTGCAGCACTTAATGATAAGTCACGCACTTAGTCGTCAACAACTGCCTTGCATTTATTTGTTTATTTATTTTATTTTTTTATTTTACATTTGTTGACTGGGAGCGTCTGAATGAGCTGAAGCCCTTTTTCAGCGGAGGATGGGGAGAAAAACTCCAAGTAATATAAACAAATTTAGTTCCAAGTTAATTTAAGAAACACAGTAATACATAAAGCTTAAAAGTCAAAAATCAAAAGAAAGCAACAAATGCGAAACACATCAGTACATCATTATAAATAAAGGTATAAATGCATAGGAAGTTATATGAAATGCATAGGATGTTTGTTATGTAGACTAGAAGTTATTGTAATACATGATCTATTGCCTGTATCTTAAAAGGTGTTTACAGAGAAAGTAATGCAAAAGAAAGTGTAGAGGTGACGAGAAGACAGAGGGAGGAGTAGAATAGAAAGGATAGAGAAAGATTATGAGAGGGAACAGCAGGGAGAGGAAAAGGAGGGTACCTTAATTAGATGGATATGTTCAGGGAGGGTATGAACAGCAGCAGGTCCCAAGCCTTATTAAGTATTAAGTACTTATTTATTATTGTAGCTTGTGGATTGCTCACAATACAACAGCTGCATTCCTCATATTTCCAAACTAGTAACTCTAGCCTTTTCTGTCCAGCTATTTATAAGCACAAAAGTTTCCCAACTTCAAACTGCCTTGCTAACCTAAGGGCATTTTGCTTGATGAAGCAGTTACAATTCAGGCATTAATCACTTCTCAGAAACTAAAAGGCTAGTCTTTGTGTGGGAACAAGCTGAACATCTGATTCTGAATTCTTTACTACATGAGTAGGTGAAGGCCTTTGGTACCTACTTACCTGCCCTTCCACTAGAAACCACCGGTTGCATCATGAGCAGATCCCATTATAACCTGGATTACAACTAAGTGCCCATGAATGGTAAACACATATAGTGGTGCACATGCTCACATATGGTGCTGCACATGCTCATTCTATTATTTTTATCCATGAGATGTTGAAATTCTGACTACTGTAACTGCAGTTCTTGGAAAGTGGGTTGGGAAGGTGGCCTAATGGTTAAGGTATTTGTCTTACAAACACAAGGTGCAGGGTTTGACTCTCACAAGGAATAACTGGCTAAGCTTGAAAGGGCAGTTAGCTTAGTACTAACCTATGAACTCTCAGTGTGAATAAGAGGGAATGTATACTTACTATGTCTGAGGTCGCTGTATCTTAGAGCTGGTGTAGTTAAGTAATATCGGTGTGGGGGGCTGTCAAGGGATGCAGTGATGTGAAGCTCCTCTGGAAATAAAACAGTAAAATAAAAATGTCACGATGTTCCTAAATGAAAGATAAGGACACATGACTTTAATAAAATAAAAAAGTGGTAAGAAAATGTAATTGTAGCAAAATAAAACTTTCACGTTAATAAAAATATGCACTTTTAAACTTTTTTAACTTCTGTGTTTTTATATCTCATAGAAGAAGAAGATGCTAGTGATTTTATTTTATTGTTTTTGAATTCAGTCTATGTTGCTGGTTATGCAGTTTTAGCTATTGAACTCCCAGAAGAATGCTGAAAATGAGCAACTCTCGGTTTCAGAATTAACCAGCTTTTGTTTAAATCATGGTTTAAGTTTCAAAGTGTTATGACTTGTAGCTGGAATTTCTTGGAGATTTAGCATTTTTGATTATTGCTATCTGTCTTGTACCACTTGCCTATCTCCCATTTTACATTCCATGGTGCATGATAAATAACAGACAAAGAGAGGTGCTACATTTTATCTGACTGAGTGCCCTAATAACACAGGCCTTTCTTCTATCCTCCTCATTTTGGGTTGGGATGGTGATGGGCTGTTATGTCAGTAACATTTCCACTATGAATGGACATAAGCGAATGCACTGAGGATTGGAATCCATTAACTACATTCGCTGAAAACATCTTGCCAAAACCAAATGCAAGTATTTTTGCAGGGGGCAAACCCCCCCTGCACCCCAATGTGGGGTGCAAGCCCCCCACAACCCCCAAAGGTATATATACCAACTAGGGAAGAACTCTAAGTCATAAGCAAGTTGAAACTCAGGGAATTGAAACTCAATAATTTAATCTTTATCCACAAGTAGGATAATTGTCAGTAGCTCCAGTATATGTTTCATGAAAAAAATAAAAACATCTAGACATACTGGTGCTACTGGTGGTTATCATTATTGGCGTCCCTGGTCTCCTTTTTTTTTCTTCTAATGTCTGCTCTTGTTTTACTTTTATGTTCAGAAGAAAAGTTTGTGCATCTTTGTATATTTTCCACTTAAATTTGTGTGACAAAGTATGAGTTTTGCCAAACTGAACTGTTTCTATTTGATACCAATAATAAATTTGGATTCTGGCCCCCAGAGGAGCACTAACCTGAAATAGTTAGTTATTACTAACCCCAAAAAATCTACCCACTTGCATCTTCAAGAACCTGGAATGGAAAATCCAAAAGATTATACAACTACATAGAATTGCAATCAAAGCACTGTTTTTTTTTTTGTTTTTGCCATATTCCAAGGGGTAGCTGCACTTGAAATTCACTGAACTGTGAATCATATTCTCTGCTTCTTTCCCCTTTTGAATGAAATAAAAGAAGGTTGTGGTGGTCCTATATAAAAACTGGTTTTATAGATTCCCAGATTAAGAGGTCTTGGATGTCATGAATTTCTAGCAGTGTATTGATTCTGAGTTGCACACCATACACTCCTCTGTACACATAAAAAGTGTAAAGCGGTTCACATTCATGGACAGAATTTAGATTAACTCAATGTCACTCACCTTTTCACTGCAGGAAATAATCATCTGTTTTGTTAAAAGCATACAAATGGATAGATTAACTGAAAACTCTGTCATTTTTAATGACATTCATTATTTGTTTCCTTCATAAAGCACTGAGTGAAAAATTAATAAACTGTACAATTGTTAGCATCTTTTTATCATTTTCCTGTTTTTTACTGGTGCCATAGTAGTAAAATACAATGATCAACAGCTAAGTTAGAAAAAAATGTAATAAACACCTCAAGCAGAGTCTAGGCTGGAAAAGTTTATAGTTTTGAAAGTAAATCATTCATTCATAAAGACAAAATTAACGAATGAATGAACGGATGGGTGAATAAAAAAAATGAACACAATTTCCCCATTGTTCCTGCTGATTTTTTTTATTTTTTTGTAATGAATGAAATTATACACTACAACAATCAGCTATGTTGGGCTTTCATAGGCTCACTTATTAGTGATACCATTATGGATGAGGACTTTTTTTCAGTACAGCAACAATAAACTAATTTTGTAATTGCAACACTGTTTTTAAAACAGATACTAAACATATTTTTAATAGTCTTGAGAGAAAATTTTGGTTTCCCATTATCTAAAATCTAGCACCCACTGAACACAAATAATATACTCACATAGAACACATTTGCTGTCTCTCCTTTCCTAAGATCATTACTCTGTTGCTATGTAGGTTCTGCTTTAGGTTTGCTTTTGTTACTTCACCGAAGGGCCAGTACAAATTTTTACGTATAATCAGATTTTTGATTGTACTCTGACACTTCTAAAAACAATCAATCTTATAATAACATATTCTATATATACCACCAGAGCTGTCAACCTTCCATCTCCAATATGTGGAGCTCTACACTGATAATGGGGAACAAATGGCAAAACATGGAACACTACATCTCACATTGTGGAGCAAATGGATAAAATGTGGAATACTACCTCTCTTAATGTGCAACAAATGGGAAAAACAAGCCCCAGGATTTAATAAGCTCTGTGTAGGTACAGTGTAGAGCCTACACAGAATGCTACTGTGTCTGTGTACACGTTTCCCCCTCGGCAGCGTGCCATGCATATTAATCATGGCGTGTTGCTGTGAGAGAGCCATGGAACATGGTTACTGAATTAGTGTAGGGAGTGTAGTGCCAACTGTGTCCACAGATGAGCAAGACTCTCCCTGTACTGGTGCACAGCAATGCTAAGTGGTGCCAAGGCACCTGCCAGACATCTAAAAATAGAAATTGGATGCAATTAATTATTTCTTTAAAGGTCATGTTTAAGCATAGTTGAGTGGGTTTGTGTGGTGAGATGTGGTGCTCAGCAATGCTTATAGGCAGCTCAGAGGTATATGTAAAGGTATAGCTAAAGTCCCCATATCTTTGTAGCTAAATGGGTAGATGTATGACCTCATGAGCAGTAGGTGCAGGGTTTGAATACATGGAAGAGAAAATAAGCATTTACTTTTGAAATACAAATGATACCAATTATTTTTAAATTCTGGCCCACTGTGCTCCGTTAAGCTCTGCTAAGACCTGTTAAGACCTGCTAAGCACCTTATAAACACAATAACAGCTGAAAATATTGATGCACTGCTCAGCTGGTTTGAACACTGCTAAGCATATGGGTCTTTGAGTTTTCGCACTGCACAGCTCACCTGTGCTGGTTTGCATGCTGCTAAGAGATGTGCTACCAATGGAGTGTAAGTGTGAGAAAACAGGCTATATTAAGCCCAATAGGCAGGAATACAGCATAATCCATTGGAGTTATGTCTTTGAAGGATACAATGGCAGGCGTTGGTGAGGGTTTGCACTTTCAGATGCAGTGTTGGGGCATTCTGGATTCCAGTGTCATGGTGGGACTCCTAGTAAAAAAACATGAAGACTGGCTGCTGCAGGGAGGTTACCAGGGCTCAGAGTGCAAGACAGAAGCCTGGGACCAGCTGGCAAGGGAATGCACAAGTGCAACTGGTATCCCCCTCACAGTGAGCAGTGTCATCACCACCATGATGACCTGAAAAGACATAAGGGGGATCTTTTGGATACCTGGGCCCAAGAATTTTGAGCAGGGAATGTCCCACATGTACGTAAGTACCTTTACCTCTGTTTCACAAATATCTAAGCTAAATGTCTGCTAAACTGGTATGCATAATGTTGTGTTTCTCTCCCTTCAGCCACAGAGGAGAAGGCTCACAACCTTGAGGTGCATGCCAGGCGTTTAGCCAGGTTGTGCTGCAAGTGTTGCGAGTATGGATGTATTATACTAACTGTAGTGAAATAAGCAAGAAAGAGTAAAGCATTACCTGCAATAAAGTATGTACATTAAAGTTTGTATTGCAATAAATGTGGACTTAGAGCAGTAATGCAATAAATGAATAATGCAAACTGTAGTGCAATAAAAACATGAAACAATACCATTACCTGCATTAAAGTATATACAATAAATTCTGTAGTGCAATAACTGTAGAAGTACAGCTGTATTGCAAGACCTGAATAATGACAACTGTTGTCCAATAAAAACTCAAAACAATACCAGAAACTGCATTAAATTATATACAATAAAGTCTGTAGTGTAATAAGTGTGGAATTAGAGCTGTTTGTCAAGAAAGGAATAATGCCAACTGTTCTGCAATAACACACGGACCAATACCAATAACACCAAGGTAAGTTGTGTACATCAGGTTTGTCTTGATTTAACCATTGCAGTACAACTGTGTGCATTCAGGCTATAAGGTAAGATGCTGCAGTCAAGTATAACACTGTAATAGCTATAGCATGCAAATATAATGGCAGCCAAATGTCTTATTTTACACATACAGTACTGTTCAAAGCTGTTTCTAGGCCAATATTGTCCACATAATGCTTTGCCATCCACAAACAGCAGGTAAGCAAGGCATATGGGTGAGGTAGCTCACTCCATGATCTGATATTGTTTGTTGACTTCCCAGATATTTCAAACCAATAACAATATATTGTGCACACCTGCATTCTATATGCTAATGTACAGATTACCTACTATCTCTGTCATGCTTGTATTTCATGCATATGTGTTCTACTGTCACTGCAGTCTAGTATAAAACTGTACTACTATTACCAAGTCATATATCAGTTCCATGTGATCTCTAGGCAAATATCAGTCTGTTAGTCATGATTAGTGGCTCAGTATCTCAGTTTATTAAATGCTCTGTCTGTAGTACATTTTGCCACACAAAGACCAGAGTTCGGATCCAGTGCTATGTAGCACTAAATATTATAGTACCAGTCATGTAATAGTTACAGATTCTCTCTCCACAGGAACTAAAGGTAAATGGGTGAGGTAACCCATATTATGAATAAATATTTGTGTGTTTAGATGTCACAGACTATTAAAATCATTAGCAAGAATGTGAAAGCACAGCATAACATAAAGGAAATAAATATAATAATAAAATAAAGTGAAATAAATAACATGTGTAATCTTGGTATGGCTGTATGCCTGGAGTGTCTGTTCAAAGTTGCTGGAACCAATTCATACATTCCTTGCAGATGTCTTCTGTAGTCAGTGCTGTTGGGTTTTAACCCCATGCCTGCCAAGCACGGCATGATAGTTGTTTAGTTTCTGTACTGTACACATGCATGTCTCTCAAGTATCACGCTGTCAGATAATGTAATTAGTAGTGTGTAATCCTTCTGTCACAGGATTACCATTGGAATGATTAGCTAAATTGCAAAATATCGCTACATCAGCCCACAGTACACCTTGGTAGCTATATAAATCCACATGATGTGCCAGTTTTCTGTGTAGTAGTGTATCTGCAGTTGTTCCTGCTTGGCCCATTCTGTCCCATACAAATAGCTTGAGAGGTATGTACGTGCTACAGTAGCTATAGGGGACTTGTACACATAAAGAAAGGACAGACCCATAGACTAGATAGTAGTACTGCTGTCAAGTAACTAGCCTATAATGGCACTGATGGGCTGTTTTTAACTCTCTTCCCATCCCTTATCTTCATTTCATTGTTATTGTTATCCAATGGATATGGTTTACTATTCCCATATGTTGTTAAGTTACCTGTATTTTGGTCATGTATATTAATTTTGTTATGTATTATAATTGTTGAATATTAACATATGTTGTTGAATTACCTATTTTGTTGGTCTTATGCTGTAATTGTTACTGGCATGCTGTTATATTGACTGTTCTGTCATGTACTGTTGTGTTTCACATAATATGCATTGATATGTAATTGGGTGATTTCTAATGCTCTGCCATGCTGTTATTACTATGTGTTGTTCATAATTAACCTACACTTATTGCTATACTTCTATCACCACAGCTCATCAGGGTAGGCCGGTTCTTGGTGATCTGCCTACCTTGCCTCAACTAGCCATGGCACCAGGTCCTAGCACATCTGGGACCCAAGCCGGTAGTGCCCCCTCCACTGCCCCTGCACCACCTGCGACATTGGGTGGAACCACCTCAGGGGATGGGGCTTGGCCTCCCCTGGGAATGGTGGAAGAGGGGCTGCAGTCACCCAACAAAAACTGCCAGTCATGGTGTGTAGGATCATTCATCAGACCTACGAACGCTGCCTCCACCCGAGTGATGGCACACTGGCCAACCTGGTGGGGCAGGCTGGCCCTGGCACCCAGGCTCCAGCACAGCCACCTTCTGGGCAGTGAAGGAGCAGTGTTGACTGCCCATGGGTGGGGATGTCAGTCTTGCTGCTGCCATTTGGAGGCAACTCTGATTCCACAAAACCCTCGCCACCCAAGGTGTTTACCCCCCACATGTCTTGTCTGTCTGCTATTGCATTGTCTCCTACCCAACTTACCTCTCCATGCATGCTTATGTCCCTTTCTCAACATTCCTCTCTCTCCTTAAAAAAAAATGGCTACCTGTCTCACAAAAAAATATTGCCGCATACATATCTCGCCATTTCACACGTGTCCACTGGACACAACTAATTTGGACCAATTGGCTTGACAACACATTTAAGTTGTCATCACCCTCTCACTGGGGTCTGAGAGCCCAAATTCATCTACAAAACCTGTCAAAATGCACAGCTGTTGCTGTACAAGAAATAGATAGCTATGGTTCTTTCCTACACCCGTCTTGCACATCCCTACCTGACTTTCACATTGTTTTTCCCCCTGTTTTCTTCCAGTTCACCACTTTCCTATTATCTCCCCTTTTCTTTATATTTTTTTAGCACAGGTTTGTGAGGAGCAGCACGGCAAGCTGCACCTCTTCCGTTAGCTCAGCTTAAATTAGCTTAAATGAGCTTTAAAGAGCTTTAATGTCTATATGTGTCTATTACATTGTTACTCAGATGTAGAAAATAACCATCTTTGCCAAGTGTCAAATCCAGGCCCCTCTCAACTATAGCACGCTGCATTAACCCATCACACTACATAGGCTTTAGGTTAAATAGGTGTTTCCAGCAAAACATGCAGCGTGCTACTTACAGACATTACGCATGTAACTGAAAAAAAATAATGTGAAAACTGGAGTGTACCCTGGACTCTGGTGCAATAATAAATAATAATAAAGACATAGTAATGGGTGTAGGTGAGACCTGTGATAGCAAGTATATGTGGCTTTTATCAGCAACATGTGGAAAGACACTTGCTAAGGAAGCAATCCAAAAACTGGGACTCTGGTGCATAAATACAGCCATATAAAGGCACACACATACTCATGGATGTAGAAATTTATTTATTTTATTTATTTATTTATTTGTTTAAATTTGTTGACCGGGAGTGTCCAACTGGACGTAGGTCCATTTTCAGCGAAGGCCCGGGGAGAAAAGCTCCAAAGTAAAATAAACAGACAGTAGTTGCATTGGATTACATAGCGATTAACAATTTAACATAGCAATTACTTACAACATATTTACAGATGAAGAACATAGTACATCAGTAGACAACTAGAGTCTTTATCTGTGAAGTACATAACAGACATTAACAAATGTTACAATGAGAAGTTCCTGCTGTATAATAAGTACTAGGCTTATGAGCATCTGAGCTTTCTATAATCAAGGCAGTTAGTCGAGTGGAGAGAAAGGTAGTGGTTGGATGGGGTGGATGATATTAGAGTGGGAGTTGCAAGGGCATAGCCGGCATGTTTTTAGGTGCGCTTTTAGTAAAGTTTTGAAGTGGGTGCATGATGGTACGGAGGAATTGTGGGCGGGAGTGAGTTCCATAATTTGGCTGTGGCGCAAGAGAATAGTGCTTCACCAGCAGAGTCATTGGCTTTAGTGATCTGCAAGTGATTTTTGTTGCTGGATCTTAGTGGTCTGGTGATGCGATAGGGTTGGAGTAGATTCTGGAGAGATGGGACATTTAGTGGATGGTTTACTAGTTTGTGGGCGAGTGAGAGTTGATACCACTGAAGGAGGTGAGGGAGTTCAAGCCATCCCAGTAATCACAGCCTGTATATGTGCACAAATATCCTGCAAATACACATGTTTTTGCAGTGTCTCAGTAGCTCTGTTAACTGCCTTGCTTCCAGTGCATTTTGCCACACACAGTCCTGCGTTCAAATCCAGTGTTGTGTTGCATTTCAATTACATCATTGTGAAGACAGCAAGTAATGACTGGGTCATGCAATCTTCCTCCCCACAGGTTACTGATACTCAATTAACTGCTACCCAGTTTTGCAAGACAAAGGCCTGCAGGCAGAAACACAATGCACATACCATATAACCTAATAATATGTCACCTACTACTCCGTTAGTTGCACTGTTGCAAACAGACGTACCTTAAGTACATGCCCTGATTGCACTGTATAGAATACCCTTGTCCTGGCTCTGCTGTAATGACAGGCCTGACACAGCTGACATAGTTACATGTACAGCTTGCTGTCTACCAAAGTTTTGACACTCCACCCATACACAGCTGTATATAAAGGGAGCTGCTACAAACCTACCATACCTCCCAACCCCCTACAAGGGATCTGGACACAACCATACTTAATGGGGGAGGGGTCAGGCAAAGCCCCATGGATATGGACATGTTTAACAGTTTGCCCCTACAAAGATAGTAAGTTGATAGACTAACAGCTATTGCAGCAACATACATAGTCTGATGGGTATGCATTGTGATACACACATCCGACTCTTCCCTTACTGACCTCAGTCTGCAATGATTGCTACTGCACTGCCAGATGACCACAATGGTATGAGACACTGATCACACGTATGAGGCAAACCTGTGGACATACATCATAAATCTCTACAGTGGACAATGTTTGTACCTACTCTCTGCGATGCAGTAGTCTCCACACCTCAGTAATGTCCATCTCAAAAACTAAGACAGGGCCAAGGCCTACATGAAGACCTTATATATTGCACTGTGGTGGCATATCATTATCTAATGATAGTGCAATACAGCTGTTGTGGTTGCAATTAGCAATTTTACAGCTGTTGTGGCTTCAATTAGCAATTTTGAGCCACTGAGTGGTGCAGAGGCAATTACCTGCTAATATGCAGTACCTTACAAAGGCAAGCAGACTGTTATGGGGAGCAAGTCTGTATGAGACTTAACACACACACACACACACACAGAGTGCATTATCAAAAGATTACTGGAAGCAAAGTTCAACAAAGGACTACTGCACTCCACCAGGTATGTAATAGATTTCTCCATATAACAGCATGCAGATGGGAGGATGGAGGCATGGTGAATAGGGATTCCAGCAGTAAGCCTGTCTCAGATCTATGGTGATGACATATCATTGATAGGGATTACAGCAGTAAGCCTGTCTTAGATATATGGTGATGACAAGTCATTGATAGGGATTACAGCAGTAAGTCTGTCTCAGATCTATGGTGATGACATGTCATTGATAGGGATTACAGCAGTAAGCCTGTCTTAGATCTATGGTGATGACATGTCATTGATAGGGACTACAGCAGTAAGCCTGTGTTAGATCTATGGTGATGACATGTCATTGATAGGGATTACAGCAGTAAGCCTGTGTTAGATCTATGGTGATGACATGTCATTGATAGGGATTACAGCAGTAAGCCTGTCTCAGATCTATGGTGATGACATGTCATTGATAGGGATTACAGCAGTAAGCCTGTCTCAGATCTATGGTGATGATGTGTCATTGATAGGGATTACAGCAGTAAGCCTGTCTCAGATCTATGGTGATGACATGTCATTGATAGTGATTACAGCAGTAAGTCTGTCTTAGATCTATGGTGATGACATGTCATTGATAGTGATTACAGCAGTTAGCCTGTCTTAGATCTATGGTGATGACATGTCATTGACAGGGATTACAGCAGTTAGCCTGCCTTAGATCTATGGTGATGTCATGTAATTGATAGGGATTACATCAGTTAGCCTGTCTTAGATCTATGGTGATGACATGTCATCGATACTCTGCTGTCTTACACTTACACACTTGCCTCTCAGCTGTCTGGGATTTCAATCACATCTCAGCTCTGTCCCTGTCAATCCCACCTACAATGGTCAGCTGTTGTAAGAAAGCTAGTGGATTACATGTAGTACATAGTGACAATAAAGGAGGGTGTACACCCCTGTAACATCAAACTATGTACTGTAATTCATAGGTTCATAGGTTCATAGGTAGATACTGGGCTATCTGCCCAAGGGCATTTATAAGCCTAGCCAGAGTGTATTTGGCTTCCGCCTCCCTATTAAATTAGCCTACTGTGCCTCTGTAAAGTAGGTCACAGAAGGTACCTTTTTAAGATTAGTTTACTGTGCCTCTGTCTAGCAGGGACACAGGAGAGATCCCAGGGGTGAATTTGCGATTTCCCATCCACGCGTCCAAATTTCGCTTGAAGAGGGTCAGCGAGGGGCTATGTCTAACATGAATTGGGGTTCTATTCCAGAGTGAGGGGAGCCTCTGGGAAATGAATCTGTCCCTCCAGCATGTCCTATTTATTTTTGTGCTGAGGTTTAGGTCCCTGGAGCATGTAGCTCTGAGTGACTTGGATTTTTTGAGGTGGAGCATGTCCATTAATTCTGGGTTTGACATGGCTTTGTACGTCAGGCATAGATCACCTCTGAGTAGGCGGTAAGCAACTGAGTAGAGCTGGAGTTTCTTTAGTCGAGCTGCATAGGACATCTGTTTGTAGCCCATAATCCTCTTGGTGAGGTACTTTTGGGGTCTCTCCATTTGCTGCAGGTGTCTGGTAAGGTACATCCCAAAAGGGGCATTGTATTCAATTATGGGCCTGATGAGTGACGAGTAGAGGGGCACAATGACCTCTCTTGATCTAGATGCGAACCCTTTTGTGATAAGGTGGGCTATATAGAAGGTCTTTCTAACCACTTTGGCAAGGTGATTATCAAAGGAGAGATTACTATCTACGTTGGTCCCCAAATCTCTAATTACTTCTTCCGTACTTAATGGATTACCACCTATGTGGTAATTTGTGGGCACCTTGTTTTTCCCAAAGGGGATGACTATGCACTTTTTAGCATTTAGCTTGAGGCTGTGGTTCTGGCACCAAGCATCCGTCTCTGTGAGACCCTTTTGGAGGATGTTTGTGTCAGCTGGAGATTTGATTATGGCCCCTAGTTTGCAGTCATCTGTGAACTCTGTCAGCCATAATCCCCCCGTGTTAGCCTGAACCTCAGAGAAGTATATACTGAACAAGAGAGGTCCCAGAACTGAGCCCTGTGGGATGCCACTTGTAACTGGTTTGGATTCGGACATGACACCTGTGATTCTGACCATATGGGTTCTATCTCTGAGCCAGTTTGCAACCCATCTTGTGATATAGGGGTTGATATTTAAGCTGGTAAGCTTATTTATGATGCCCAAGTGGGGTATTGTGTCGAAGGCTTTTGTGAGGTCTAGGTAGGCTGTGTGGACTACCTTGCCCTCATCTATGGCTTTGGTAACTGTTTCAAAGAAATCAACTAGGTTTAAGAGGCAAGATCTGCCCTTAACAAAGCCGAATTGGGTAGGGTCCAGTGTCTGGAGGCTCCCAATGTCTTTGTTTATGAGTTCCATGATAATATGCTCCATAGCTTTACAGACCAGACTAGTCAGGCTTATGGGGCGATAGTTTCCGGGGTCTGTTCTGGCACCACCTTTGTGGAGTGGGACCACTGTAGCTGTACGCCATTCTTTGGGTACATATCCTGTAGTAAGGCTAAGTTTGAACAGTGACTTAATGTGAGAGTTCAGTTCTTCTTGGAGCTCATGTAAGGCACAGCCTGGGACACCGTCCGGTCCCATTTATGCTGTGTTTTTTGCTTTGGAGAGGGCGGCTTTCACCTGTGCATCTGTGATGTCAGGGAGGTTACATTCAGTTGGGATAGGCGTTTGCTCCTTTGGGGGGAAGGGGGGGAGAAGTTTGCACTGAATCTGTCTGCCAGGATGTTGGCTATATCTGTAGGTTCAGTATATTTTGTACCGTTATGCAACAATTCAGAGCATATCTGGGAGTTTCCGCCCATGTTTCTGACATAACTAAAGAAGGCCTTGTGATTATCTTTAGTGTCTATGGCAATTTTTCTTTCGATACTGGCCTTTGATGATTTTATGAGGGATCGAAGTTTCTTGCTAATGCTTGTCAGAGATGCCTTCCCTTTCTGGGATTTTGCTCTGTCATGTAGTAGCTTCCTCCTTCTGTTGTATAGCTTATTTATGGCCATGGTCCGCCAGACCAGTCTCCTGTTTTTGGAGGAGTGAGTCTTGGTTTAATTTGGGATAGCACTATCCATGCATTCCTGCAGGTGCTCATAGAATGCATTTGTAAAGGATTCTGCGGATTGGGCTGTATTATCCTCTGGCCCAGGGGCTTTGAAGGATTCCACCTCAGTCTTGAGAAGTGCAAAGATGACTTTGGAGAAATTCTTTACAGTGATTTCCTTGGCTGGGGGTGGGGACAGGATATAGATGTCCAGGGAAATTTGTTTATGGTCTGATCTTACCAATGAGGGGTTTACCTCTGATGTGGAACATAGAGTCCCCATGTTAGTGATGACTAGGTCCAATATGTTGTTCCCTCTTGTGGGAGTGGTGACCAGTTGTTCCATTGTGTTAGAGTTTATAAATTCAAGGAACCATTGGGCGAGGGTGTTTGGGCTTGAGTAGTTTTCCCAGTCAATGTCTGGGTAGTTGAAGTCACCCAATAACATAGTGTTTGGAGAGACCTTCATATTCTCCAGTGTTCTCAGGAATGCCAAGTGGGGTTCCTGTAACAGGGAGGGTGTTCTGTAGCAGGCTACAAACTGAAAGGCAGTTTTGCCCGCTGTTAGTTGCACATGGATGGTTTCCGATGCTTTGTGCAGTGCCACTAACCTGGAGGTGTAGGTATCTTTGATGAATATAGATACTCCCCCTCCTTTTGTGCTTCAGTATGAGTTTTGGGGCTGAAACGCATGGTATGAGTTATAACCTGGTAATGCTGGGGTGCTTTCAGGAGCCTTGAACCAGGTTTCTGTTACTGAACAGACATCGATTTTCTCCATACTGAGGAGAGTCTTGAGTGCATGCATCTTGAGGTTTAGACTTCTGGCATTGAGTAGCATTACCTTTAGTTTTTTTATCTTTGGGTTGTCTATGGAGGTGGGGTGTCCTTTGAGCCTTGCCTAAAAAGGGCACTATGGGGGTGGCAAGAGCCTTGGCCAGTATATGAAAGCCTAAGGGTGACAGGTGCAAGAACGTGGCTTGTCGAGCATGTCATCCCAGGCTGACAGACACTGGATCCCCTTTGAATGACACCAATACTTTAGCCAATTGTTGAAACTGATCATTTTTGTCTTTATACTGTGGCATCATTCTTGGTGAGGGCAAGATGCTACTCAAGGTCAGGGACATACCAGCCTGGGCTACATGGTCAGAGAGCTCCTCTATGTCTCTTTTCATGTAGTCCAGGGAGGTTCAGGTCATTCACACCAGCATGGACAATGATGGAGTCATACTTGTACTTGCTTTGGAGTGACCTGAGTGCTTGCATTATGTGGCGGATCCAGGCACCCGACAGGCAGCTTACAGTGACCTTCTCCTTGTTCAGTCTGGTGAGTGGGACGTCAGTGTGCCGGACAATAGAGTCCCCTATAACAAGTGAATTTGGTGTGTTGTTTGGCCTTATGGGCTGTGACTGTGAGGCACACTGATTTTGTGAGATATGTGGTTTGTGGGTATTGTTGAGGGGTGGTTGTTGCTTGGATATCTGCTTAGGAGGTCTTTGCTGTTTAGGCATTTTTTTATTTAGAGCCTCCGCGTATGTTTTTGTGTGTTATGTGTTGGGTATGCAGATGCAATAGGTCTGTGTGAGACTGGATTTGTGGTGTGGGTGGTTACCTTTTCCTCCTGACTGACTGTGCCAGTCTTGGGTTGAGAGAGCTCTGCCTCCAGTTTGGCTGTGTAACTGCATCTCTCACATGTATTAGAGTTTGTTGGAAGGAGGAGAGGGTTGTCTGTGTACATAAGGCAATTGTAACATTGCCTCAAAATTAGATTCACCAGCTGGACTGGAGAGTAACCTTGAAACTGACCCTTGGACATACCAGATTAGTATAGGGAACTGTTTTTTTTTTTACTGATCAGATTAGGGAAGGGAACTGATTTTTCACTTGATCAGGAAGGACCAATCGGGAGTCTAATACTTATGAGAAGTCAATGAGGGTGCAGTGCTTTAGTTAGTTAGTGTTTCCTTATAAGAGCTGAGCAAGTGCAAGGCTTTAGAAAGAGAATAGAGTGATTTTATTTATTTATTTATTTTACATTTGTTGACCGGGCTAGTCCAACTGGATAATTTCCATTTTCAGTGGAGGCCCGGGGAGAAAAGCTCCAAGATAAAACAAGGTTATAAAAATTAAATCATTTACAATAATTACATATGTTACAGACATTGAGCAACAATGCTTACATCTCAGTCTAGGTCAAGTAATAAAAAGACATAGTACTATTCACATATTGAGAGAGACAGTAATTCTTTACAGTACAATTATGTGAGGATGGGATATTACATATTTTAAACTGTATATTCATAGTTGTAAAGGACATTTTTTTTTTTTTTTTTTTTTTAGTAGTACAGTAATTAGGTCCTTTGATATCCCAGAGAAAGGTTGCAATTTAGATTTCTGGGAATATAATAGAAGAAAGAAAAAAGTAGATTAGTCTGGATTTGTACAGGAACAGAGCCAAAAGTTGTTCAGATGTACAAGAAGTTGTTTTTTGAAAAGAGGAAAGGAGGCTAGAGAGGTGATGTGTGAGGGGAGGTTATTACTTTGAGAGTTTGAACAGTTCTAAGGGAAAAAGTGAAGAGCAGACTTTGTGGAGCCTGGAATATCATATCCTCTCATTCTATCCATGTCTCACATGATTAACTTTAACACTATAAAACTGACCCTGAATGTCCCTGATGTACTCTGGCTAAGTCCCTGTTTCTGTTGACATCTGTCCCTGTTTTGGTTGAGAGCTATGTCTAACATACCTGTCTACCTCCTACAGGAAGAACACAGGACAAAGCCATAATTAATGGGGAGGGCAAAGGCCCAAACTCATGGTGCAGACCTAAGGCAGTGATACTACTACTACTGGCATGTCATTCTCAATATAGGTGTACTGGGTATTATGTTTAGTTCTATCACATAGACTGTCATATTGCGTACCATAGAGGTGTATTGTACTGGCAACGTTAAAAGGATGTGGCTGATGTGCATGCAATAACGGGCCTGACTTGTCTGTGTATGTTGTTGTCAGTTTGTCTGTTGTGCATGGGAGCAGAGATGTGAAGGTATGGGACTTGTAATGCAGTTGTGGATCCTCATCTGTATGAGTCTGTGCAGATTACCATACATAATAGTGCAGGTAGTAATGCACTGCTGTTGTTGTTTTGCTTCTCACAGGTGACTCGGGGGGTTGGAGTCTGTCCCCCTCATAACCTCATGTAAGTGTCTCATTGGATACTGCTGATGATGGTGGCCATAGTGAGGCACAGGTGGGGTTGTTGGTGGTTGAATCTGTCCCAGAGATTGACATCCCTTTCTCCCTCAATTGTCACTGCACACAGTCAGTATGCCCACACATACTCAGTCTGCAGAGGCCATAGATACTGGACAGTCAGAGGGTGGCGACATTGAACTGGGCAGTATGGCTTCAGTGACTGTAGACACTGGCCATAGCCAGAGAGCTGGCAAGGCCCCACAGGTGGATTGACAGGGGTACTCATAGGAGGACTGCTGTCCATCCAACACCTGTTGCAGGTGTCACATCACGGGTCACTTGCCTGATGTTTCGGTTCATCATGGAGGCACAGGCACATTCTGAACTCAACACCAGATGGATGTTTAGGGTTATGGATGCAGCACAGTCTGACATCCATGACTGTCTCTACCACAGTGGGGACACCCTGGATCAGTTCCCTGCTTTTGTGGATAGACAGTGTGCTGAGAAAGTGTCTGTCTTTGAGCGCACAATGTATGTGCTGGACCATATGGTTGGAGTTGGGCATTGGACATGTTGACTAAGGTCAGCAACACCATCTGCTGGGAGTCCTCATGACCTGCACAGTCATGCTCCTGTACTGGCAGTATCTACAGTGCTACATAGGGAAATGTGTTGTCCATACCATGATGTGGAAGGCCATGGGTCAGTAGTCCTGGGCGATCCTGTGGGGGACACAGGCCCAGCATTTTGCAGTCACTGTCAGGTACTAGCATCCATCTGACCTTGGGCATGGTGGTGCCAGTGCTACTCCTGGCAAAGCCAGTTCATGTGTTTGTGGCCAGAGATGGTGAACTGTCCACTCTACCATGTATGGTCCTCAGCTGTCCAACATACACATTTGTAGGGCTAGCACTGGGCTTGACTGTGTGCATGCACACACTCAAACACCACTGTTGCATGCAGGTCACCAACAGACACACATGGCCCATCTAACCTGCACCCTTTCCTGACACACACATGCTGTCACCTGTTTGACACAGCCTAAGCCTCTAGCACTCCCACACCACACCCTGTGCATGTGATGATACCTGTGCCACATCCCTGCCATCTGTGACATTGATTCAGGGAAATGCAAATATGTGTCTGATGCACAGGGAGACTATATTGCTTTACATGTACTTATGTAGTGCAATATTGTTTTGCCATTGCACTTGTGCTCTATTGCAAGTATTGCATGCTGGTATGTGTCATGAATACACATCAAACTTTGTGTATATTTGGTGCATGATGTTAGACTGGTGGTAGAGTTACAGAATGACAGGTGTGTCGGCAATACAGTGGCACAAGATGGTATGGCAGCACAGCATACATATGATGTCAGCAAGGTACATTAGTATATGTGCATGGCTCCCTAGGTGCATATGTGTATAACAGTGTATTAGGGACAATCTGGGCACTCAGTGTAATCATGCATTCATACTTTGTGATAAGGCCTGCTACCCTCGATATGTGTCACCTGGGTTTTCTGAACATACAAATCTAGAAGGTGGGGGACATCAGTTATGCTTATGTGGAGGAGGGCAATTTAGAGACCAACAGCTAGTCACATGCCCATAAAATGCAGAGCAATCACACAGAGATCGCCCATATGGTCATGTCTTTAGTGCTGTAAGGGTATATATTTATGCACACACACACACACACACACACACACACACACACACACACACACACACACACACACACACACACACACACACACAGTTGGATGATGTGAGATTAGAACTCCTACCTATTTACTACTACACACTACAGCTCGCAATACTTATAACATGCACCAGAGAGTTTATCTGACATCAGACTCTCAGCCAGCACTATTAAGGTGGATGACATCATCAGGCCTTGTAGAGGAGGGCAATTTATAGGCCAGCAGCCAGTCACAGGGCCATAAAATGCATACCATTGCATAGAGATAGCCCATATGGGCACATCCATAGTGCTGTAAGGAGATATATTTACACACACACACACACACACACACACACACACACACACACACACACACACACACACACACACACACACACATTGGATGATGTGAGATTAGAACCCCTTTCCAACTAGTATTAAACACTACAGCTCACAGTACTTATTACATATGCCACAGGTTACTTCTGCTGTATATGTAGATGCAGGCACAGTACTTGTGGAGTGCGCAAAGTGACCTTGTGTTAGACAGCATGTACGGCCTGCAGAGTGATACTGCTTGGTACTGTTATTGAATCTAGTGTCCTAGTAGTGGGATACATAGTAATATCCCTGCTATGTGTGTACACAGTTACCAGTATGGCCATATGTGGCTGTTTGCAGTTTGATAGACAGACATGTGGCCAGGGACAATACGGCCTGTACAAGGCATGCATTGCACCCATTGCACATTACACCACCTGTGTAACTGTGTCTGTCTACAGGGTGACAGTCCGCAGGCACAGGGGTCTGTGGGTGAGTGGATTATGTACTGTTGCAGCCTTGATCTGGTTCCAATGGACAACTCTTGTGATGTGTAAGTGCAGATAACCCCAGCATTCCAGGGTATGTGGGGACATTCGTACATCCCCACATATATCTATATAAATGTGTGTAACAGGGATGTCTCCTTAAATGTTGTTGTGAGTGTATGTTATGTAAATGTGCTATGTAGATATATGTGGAGAGTCTATGTATCACTGTAATTTATATAGCTATATATATATATATATATATATATATATATATATATATATATATATATATATATATATGTATATATATATTGATATATATATATATATATATATATATATATATATATATATATATATATATATATATATATATAATATATATATATTTGCCACATACTGATAGATACACTAATCAAGCATGAGTGGGATAGGGAGAGACAGATATGTATACGTAACTGTATGTATGTACAGACATATGTACACATAGCAGGTCTTTGAGTGGAAGAGGCAACAGTCTTGGGATCAAGGTAGCTAAGTGTAGGAGCATGCCAGAGCTACCTGTACTCCATTCTGGGATTATGTGTGCTGCAAGCCATTGGCTGCTGCACCTGTTACCACAGTCCTGCACTTCCCTGATATTGTCCAAGGTATTCCCCAGCTGTTTGCTGACATTAATAGATGATGCATACTTCTCAACTGTACAGAGCTTCACAGAATGTCCAGAATTTTGCCTCATATTTTTGGTCTGTTTTACATAACATTGTGGTTTTCTGGCAAATTAGTGGCAAATCATTGAAGATTGAAGTTAATAAATAATGACAGACATTTGAGTTTCAGATCCCATACGCATCAGGAGATTCATGCTAATGCAAGACCTGTTATTCTATCAACATTCTACATTTGTAAGAGCAATATTTAAATCTTGTCCCTATTTGTGGGCCTTTGTCCCACTTTTATTCATGGTTTTGGCCAGATTTCTTGCTCTAAGATGTTGAGAGGTATGATGTGACTGAGGTACATGATATAACACCACACACAGGGTGACAATATGCATACCTCTCCCTGTACATGTTTTTGCAGAATGTCAAGCATTTCACCCCATATGTCTGCTCTGTTTATCATGCATTTGTGGTTTTCTGGTAATATACCATAAAATGTAGTCATTGAATTGTCGTAACTACTGAGACATTTAAGTGATGGCCTTTACATCCTGCAGCTAATCTGACCTATTGCAACCTGTTGTTATACTAGCCACCTTCTAGGTTACTCAGAGCATGTATAATGTCTGTCTGTGCGTTTGGTCCTTTGTCCCCCCATTCACTCTGGCTTTGTCCAGCTTTCTTGTGGTAACAGATGGAGGGGTTATGACAGTCTGTGAGAATACCACCACATGACTACCTCAAATGCAAAAGATGTGGCTACTGGAAGATTCAAACCATCAACATCATCACCCATGCTAATGTCCCTAACCTACTGAGCCACACAGGCTGCCACACAGGGATGCATCATTCATCACATAATCAACAGCATACAGACATATATTGTCACCCCTGCATTACACAAGAAATAGAATGTGTGGCACAGCCTTGGAATTGGCTGATCAGCTGATATGTCATTGCAAATGTACTGCTACAGCAATTATATGGGTACACTGGTGAGTTTGTTCTGAGGGATGACCAGCTCATGCTCTGTTGGCATAAACAATCATGTGATTGTTCTGTGACCCCACTGTTTGGCATCTCCCTTGAATAACATTGTGGGGTTTCCAGCCATGTGGCCCAGTGAATATTATGGGGCACATATTATTGAACAGAGTACCTGTTGTCCCAAATGGCTGTTAGATCTCTGCAAGTAGCTCAGTAGCCCACTGTATTCCCTTGCATACATACAGCAGGTCCATTCATATGCTACCATATTCTAGTACCCCTTACAACTGGTGATTAGCTGTTTGACTTACCTTGCAAATGCAGCAGTTGACAGACCTGTAGTTTGGGGCTGGCTCTGTCTGATGCATGCAGTCCACAGACAATACATGGTGAATTACAGGTTGTGTGGGCTGGCTGGCATTATTTTTACTAATATGTATGCGAGTTGGAGTAAGGTATCAGTCCCTAGGGCTGTACATTGTCAGTGCATATGCTATGCATTATCTCTTAGTCAAGGCCAGAGCATACTGGGCATGCCTACATCTGCCTACAGGGACATCCTCAGGGTTTTCCTCCTTGGAGTCCTCCTGTGGGTGTGGCTGTGGTGACCTATGCACTGGTAGGGGGCTGTGTATCCCTTCCCTTTGCTGATCCTGCTGCAGCTTTTCTGCAGGATCATATTATGTAGCATGGCACATATTGTGAACATGTGTGCACATGTGGCTGGAGAGTATGGCAGGACTCCACCAGATATATCAAGGCACTGGAACCATGACTTCAGTAGCCCGAACGCATGCTCAACGTTGTTCCTAGTTTGTGCATGTGTCTCATTATGGTATTCTTTGGTGGGTGTATGTGTATTTCTGATGGGTGTCATCCATGGTTCCAGTCCGTAGCCAGCATCCCCCCAGTAAATGGCCATGTGGGATGTCCCCCCTAGCAAACATCTGGTACAGCTGTGATGTGTGCCAGATATGGGAGTTGTGATAACTGCCATGGCTGCCAGCACATACATTAATAATAATGTTCTGGGCATTGCACATAACCTGGCAGTTGATAGGGTGGTACCTCTTGCGGTTGACGTAGATTCTACCGTGCTCACCAGGAGGTGCCTTGATGTGTACATGAGTACAATCTATGGCATCCAGTAACTCAGGGTAGTGTGCTACATGGTAGAAGTGTGGCATACCGCTGGCCCTTGCTCAGGAGTGAGGGGGAAATAAATCTGCTCACTCGCACATGGTAGCATGGCATCCAGGAATTGGTGGAGTACCCTGGATGCGGATGCCTGTGAGACCCCCATCATGTCTACAGTTGGTCTTTGGAATGTACCCATAGCAAGTACCTAAAAGCTACACATACCTTAGTTTCCACTGGGATGAGATCCCCTCTGTTGGCTCTGGGTCTGAGTTGAGGTCGGTAGAACTCAGTGAGTTCTTGTAGTATGTCCCTGCCCACCCTGTAGTGCTCTACAATCTCCAGCTCATGTAGCTCCTGGAAGGTTACCCAGAGCCCGAACACTCTTCCCCTTCTCAGTCTATACCTATTATCAGCAGCAGCAGCAGCAATGACCTCAGCATCTAATACATACAGATGTAGCAGACCTGCAGCAGCCCCTAGCATTTCTTCAGTTAAAAGTCCCAAGTCTGTACTCCAGTGGTGCACAGTATGGGGGTGATATCAGATTGTAGAGTTTCTGCAATCTTTATAGTATTGTGCTGTAATACAGCCTTTGTGATTGGCTACCTATGATGCATTCTACCTGCCAAGTACATCAGTAAGGACTGTTAATGGACCTAGTTCAAGTGGAATAGGTGTCATCAGTAATTAAGATCTCATTGCCTTTCTCAGCCAATTGTTTTTTTAACAGCCTTTCTCAATCAGCACTGTGGTGCCCAGTGCAAATACATGCCATGAAGCTAAACAATGCTCAGCAGTCATTCTACACACCCCCATGGAAGGTCACACTCAGCATGGTGGCACTCTGTGCAAACATGCTCAAACATGATGAAACATGCACCCCAAAGGTAAACAAAGCTTAGCAGCCAGTGTATGCACCTCCTTGTTGAGCACAGTGGCATGCTGTACAAACAAGTGCCGTTGTGCTTCAATGAGCTTAAAAGAATGCGTACACACCCCCTTTTGATGTCAGCTACCTCTTCTGTAGACACCAACATGGTTCTCTGCCTACACGGATGGGATCTACGGACATGGATACCCATTTGTGCTATTCAGTAACCCCATTTTATTTGCATACAGATCCATGTACAGTACCTGGGAACTACACAGTTCCAGACCCTGCCTTGTAAGCAACCACAGCAGTCTACCATTGTACATACTCCATGTAGGGTTCTACAATGCAATATTGTCACATGCTAAGAATTTTTGTTTTTACACTTTTTAATTTTTTTTCTTAACAGCATGTTTTCACACTGTGGCATGCCATGCAAACATAATATGATTATTAAAAATATTTTAAATTATTATCCATTAGGTTTTGGACACACAGTGGATAGTTTTGCACATACCTGTGTCTGCTATGCTAGTTCTGTCCTTCTTACTGCACTTTTACAGTCCCTGTTGTCTGTTTAACATCCTATACATGGAATTTTCCATGTACATTTTAGACACTAACACAGGGTCTGCAGGACTGATTATCTGCTTGCTGGATCACTCTACCACCCTCATTTGCATACATTTTGCCTGTTTATGTGGTGATTTGTATGCCATGGACACTTCCATGTTGGTGTGCTCATGCACACCCTCAGTTCTGTTTCCTAGATCACAAACTTACTTACTTTCATATAAGCAGTGTGCCACTATACCTACATGGAAAATAAGTCTGTGTAGACTTTATTAAATTCCCCTTGAGGAGTACTACCTTGCAAAATGTGGAACAAATCAATAAAACATGGAACACTCCCTCTCATAATGTAGAACAAATGGATGAAACATTGAACACTACCACACAAAATGTGTAACAAAAGTGTAAAATGTAAAACACTATCTCTTACCTCTCATAATGTGCAACAAATGGATAAAACATGGAATACTATATTGCAAAATGTGGAACCAATGGGTAAAACATGGAACACTACCTTGCATAATGTGGAACAAAAGGGTAAACATGGGCACTTACTAACAGCTTACTAACAATTTCAACTAGGAGACTTATGGGATGGTTAAAATGTGTTGGTGTATGCTTATAAATTTAAACCGCAGAATTAATATGATTTGCTGTTATTCAGTATGGATGTCATTTAAAAGTTCTTAACTCTGAATGTATGAAAAACTCTTTCAATGTGGAACTTTGAGGAACATGGAAGTATGTTTCTACTAATGAGGTACACTTAAAAGGTATATGTACCACTGCATGTAAAACTAGAAATGTTTAAAATATTAATATTTATGTACAAATGTCCCTTTGGACTGTAGAACTCTAAAAAAATATGCATGTAAAAGCCTGTTCTGTATCTGCAGGAATGCTGAATTGCTTCTATAACTTTGCACTGTGTGTGTTCACGTTGTGGCTGAAAAGGGTTGAATAACCAGTTCATTTACCAGATAAACAAACAATATTATGTAAATAAATTAAATAAATACATACATTAATATTTTTCCTGTAGTCTGATCTGTGTTTCAGCAAATTTCTGTAAAATTATCTGTGCTCGTTATAAATAGATTTACAGTATCTGTAATTTACATGACCATTTTTTTCTGGAAGGTAAACTGCTAAACTGCATAATTATGTTTATTGGAAATAAATGAAATACCAGATTCCACATTATATAATATGATTTGTTGAGGCAAACATGTTACATTATACTCCTTTGCAGCAGACACATTAAAATTTGTATTTCTTGGTAGAAATACTGATTTCATGTTTTAATATAAAGTTATGTTATTAACTTGCAACATACTTGCTCACTGCCACTTGCTCTAAATAGCAAATGTCCTAGCTCCCACTAGCCCATTCCTTCTTAATTAACTAGTCTTCAGACTACCCAACCTTACTCAACTGCATATTGCTATTGCTGTCATAACCCTAACTCTTACGTCTAAAGCTTCTAGCTGGTCCCTTAACTCTAACCTGAATCCTAGTTCCCTAAGTCTAATCACAACACTCAGCTTATTGTAAATAGAGCCATCTATACTGAACTAGAAGACATAGCAAACCTGTTGACTGATAAATTCAGCTCCAACTTTATCCCTCTCTCCCCTTCAACCTTCCCTTAGGAAATATCATCAAATATAACTCCCCCTACTATCACTAGGGAACAGGTCCTTAATGCTATCTCTCTAAGACTTAGAGCACTGCATCAATATCAGACAATATCCCAGGATGCTTTCTAAATAGCATGAAACATGACCTATCAGGGTCTCTGGAATTATTATTTAACTGTAGCCTCCAAACAGGTTTCATGCCTCACGAATGGAGAAAGGCAACAGTCATCCCTTTGCACAAAGATGGGCCATCTACAGACCCTGGAAACTACAGACCCATAAGTCTCATTAGTCTTATATGTAAAGCCATGGAAAGAATTATCATGGAAATGATCAATAGAGATATAGTAAATATCCAGACACTGGACCCAGCCCAGTTTAGTTTCATCAAGGGCAGATCATGCCTACTCAAGCTGGTGGAATTTTTTGAGAAGGTCACCAAAGCAATGGATGAGGGCAAAATAGTTCACACTGCCTACCTTCACCTGGCCAAGGCATTTGACACAATACCCCTCTCAGGCATTGTTGACAAACACAAGAGGTTAGGTACAAACCCATATGTCACCCGATGGATACCCAACTGGCTCACATACAGTACCCAGGAAGTTAGAAAAGGGGAGTCCACCTTTACAAAGAGGTCACTCACAAGTGGAGTCCCTCAGGGATCAGTCCTTGGACTGCTCCTTTTTGGCATTTACTTCTCAGAAGTCAAGGCCAGTGTCAGTGTCCTCTGGCTGACTAAATTTGCAGATGATTGCAAATTAGGAGCTGTCATTGAATCTCACATTGACACAAATGTTCTCCAGGAGGGACTGGCACAGACAAACAACTGGTGTCAGTGCCATGGACTAAAACTTAATGCCAAGAAATGCATAATAGTATCATTTGAGAAGTCATTCATCCCTGGTAACTATCGTGTCATAGAATGTGTTTATAAAGGATTCTCAAGGGTCTGGGTCAGATTTTCCACAGGCCCGGGCTTTGAAGATCATATTGACAACACACACCTTAGAGCTGACCCAATAGTCAGGGACATAAGGACACACATAGATAGTAATCTAGCCTTTGACCATCATGTGTCTACAGTAGTGGGGAAATAATTCTTTGTTGCACAACTTATAAACAAAGGTATGGCATCTATGTCCAAGGAAGTCATTGTTCCACTGTATTAGGCATTCATCAGACCTATCATTGAGTACAATGTCCCCTTTGGTATGTACCTAACCAAGCATATCCAACAAATGGAACATCCACAGAGTTTTCTCACTAAAAGAATACAGGGCATAAGTAAAATGTCCTATGCAGGCCCCATCCCTGTATTCTGTCTCCTACAGGCGTTTGAGGGTAGATCGATGCCTGGCATACAGGGCATCATCACACCTGACTCTGATGGACCTACTGCATACCCACAAAACAAACAGCACCAGAATTACCCATTCTAATGACTTAAGCCTTCTCTGTGATATAAATAGGACCTGCTGGAGAGATAGGTATGTATCCCAGAGACTACTGTGTCTATGGAACAGGCTCCCCATGCATGTGAAGCAGAGTTTCTTCTTAATGCAATTCAAGTGCAACTTGGACAATTGTATGGGAACCTGGAAATTCATCCCTGGTTTGGCACCTATGTCTCTAATGGACACAGGTAACCTGTAAATGGTTCATCTCTCAGGCCCATGTTTACACTTATCAAGTGTATTAAAACTTGTCAGAGATCTGGGATGCATAGCTAGGCTTAAAAAGACCCTTGTGGTTGTTAGCCTAGTAACACCTATGAAATATGAACCTGCGAACACTCTCCTCCTGCTCCCTTAAACTAAAGTGCCTGATTGATCACTAATCCTAAAATCCCCTCCTGCTCCCTAACCTTAAATCCTCCCATCTGCTTCTTAAACCTAAATCCCCCTTGCAGTTGTGGGTGAGGTGCTAATGCACACTGCTGCACCCTCCCACTCTTCCCTATGACTGTCACAACCTTGCTTGAATTTGGCTATATGTTCAAGCAAGCTGCGGGCAGCTTAACTGTATCTGCACAGCTGCAATCCAAACATGTAATCAAGTTCATGCTTGAGTGGCAACCCATGCAAGCTACAGGACACCTGAATCCCTTGTTGGGAGACAGAGGTTTTAGAGAACCTGGGAGTCAGATGCTTTTAGTACACTCTTAAATTTAACATGCATGTTATGTGAGGGAGCAGATTTCCTCAACCCTTGTATAAAAGTTACAGTGGACTATACCCCCATTTTCATGATCTTGAATAATTCCAAGATCACTGTGTCATGTTAAAACAGACTGTGCTCCCGAGCTGCAATTAGCTCAAGATAAAATTGTCTGTTTTTCCGAAAATAGCTGTTGATATGTATCAATCTGTCAAAGAAAGATTCAATATTGATTTATTTATTTTTATTTAATTTAATTAATTAATTAATTTGTTTGTTTGTTTGTTTGTTTGTTGTTAATCGGGATAGTTCAAATAAGGCTAGTGGCCTCTTTTTCAAAGGAGACCAGAGGTTGTATTTATACTACCAGTTGGAAATTTGGCCAAGGAACAAGAGAACTTAGCCTAGATTTTTTTTTTCAAAGTGCTGTGGGTGGGATCTTTAACATCCAGCTAAGCTTCAACCAGTTCAAGTAGAGAGGACTTTGGTTGAATGTCTCATCCTAAGGACAGCATTGTAGTGACCCCCTACTGCTGCACGGCAGTGTTAGTGATTTCAAAAATAATCCAGTCATATGCAATGGAAACGGGTGGCTCCAGGTTTCATTTCTTGCCAGGGCACAATAGGGGTACAGTAACTAGCTGGTGAGGCACATAAGATGTCGGAAAAAAAAACACCAAAACACTATATCAATAAAGTACAGAATGCACAATACACTGTAACAATGCTCTCTACAAACAAAAGACCATTTCCTTATGAAAATGCAGTGAATGCCATAATCTTACAAAATCCTGGCAATGTTCACAGCACAGAAAAACTACTAATTTGTCATGCTCAAAGACTAGGGTTTGGACAAAGTGCTGGTGTGCTAAAGTTTAACAAGTCATGAGTGTGGTTACCAATACAATGGAGGTGAGAAAATGTCATACACAAAGACATTTGAACCTCTGTAGAAAGAGAACAAATGTCAAACTTAAATTCAAGAACAGAAAGTTGCACTTATTTTGTTCTGTGTTACATTATAAGGAAATAATTTTAATTAGATATAGCACATTTTGCCAAGATTCAACATAAAAACATCCATCTTCACAAAGCAGACAATGGTGACCAGCAAAAACAGATTTGTTAAAAATTCCTTGAAGCTAACTAACTACTGTGTCAATATCAGTTAACAGCTCCAGGATTGAAATGATAGCTTTGACACCTAAGGAATAACATGGAAGAGGGTCTGTCAGCACTTGGAGTAAAAAAGTGGAAACCCTAAAAGCACGCAGTTCAGCTAGTTTATTTTGTTGAGAATCTGCAACTAATGCGAAGAGGTAAGAGCTGTTCTGGAAACACAAATCAAAATAATTCAAGCAAAAAAAAGTGAAAATGAAGATAAGTTCCAGAAGCTGTGAAAGATGCCTCTGACTCACATTAATGCCATTCTCATTACAAAAAATGATGTCCTTATGGCGACCATGACTCTTATCAAGGGGGCGTAAAGTGGATTCTGGGGGAAAAACCTGCACAATCACTTCACTAGGGCATGTCCACTGAAAACAACTATTTAATGAAGATACATTAAAACAGTCAGAGTAGTAAAAAGATGTAATGAATTAACTGAGATACACTGTAACCATAAACAAACGCATTATGTTAAGCTTCAAGCTCCCTCCAAGGAAAACAACACTGAGAAAGCAAAAACTGTACCAATCAAATGCAGCAACACAAGTAGCTTAGTATTCTGGTTTGTTAAAATTATAGCAACAGAAATAATTTAGATCTAAATGTTTGGGTAGTATCACACCTCTCAACCTATCAGTTGTGGACTAAGCCAAAAAAATAGAGGGGATAAAATCAGAAACAATTTTTAAATATTACTCTAATTCACTTTAAAAGTTAACAGTAATAATTAGTTTTATCAACATTTATTTTTTCAGCAATAAGAAATAGAAACATCTTATGACTGGCATTACTGACTGACTGTAATTATAAGTGATTTAGCAGGAAATCAAAAATATTATGAGGGACAGGGAAAAAGATCTGAAGCAAAATCAGGGATATTCTGCAAAAATAGCAACAGTTGAGAGGTATGGGCAGCACTCAAGAGGGAATATCTGGTCAAAATAAACCATTCCAGAAATTGAGTACTTTTTTGGGGGTGCAGGATTTTTAAAGGATGCAGTTATGAGTTTTCAAATGCTATTGCAACTGTCTTTAAACAAGTCTCTGATGTAGACTTTAAGAATTTGTAGTTTTAATGTCTGAGATAAGTGAACATTTACTAATAACTAGGGAGGGAGCTCTCAGCATGAATAAAATGTTACTTTACATTAAAATTGTTTTTCTTTTGGTGCACAGTCTACCATTGTTTACCAGAACAGACACTTGGCTGCAACATATTTTTCTTCTACATTGTTTCTCAGGCTAACATTTATACAGCAGTTATAATATTGAAGCAAGGGTAATGTGTTTTACCACATATCCAGTTCTTCAACCATTAGAGACTCAGATTGCAAAGGTTCAAAGCAACAGGTAGGTAAGCCAAGCAACAAGCTCCACCCTCCAAAAAAAAGCACAATTAACTACAGTCAACATCAAACATGAAAAGCAGGCTTGCAACATCATGAATACCATACCATACCATACCATACCATACCATACCATACCACACCATACCACATCATACCGCACCATATCATACCATAAGGGTCTATGTTAAATGTTCGAACATCCAAAATGTCGAACATTACATGGTCGAGACCAAATGTTCAACATTTGGATGTTTGAACATCAAATAAAAAAAAAAGTAAAAACAGAGAAAAACATTTTAACAGTGTCGGCAGAGGGGCAAGCCCCCCTTGCACCACTCACGTGGGAGGCTGCACCCCCCTACTTAAATATATCAACTCCAAGACCGCACTTCAGTGCAGAAAAGGGAAATTCTCCCTATCTGCACCATACTTCACCACTGAAAGTCTGTCTTCGACCACTCAAAATTTCGAACGTTTGGTCTCGACCATGTAACATTCGAAATGTTGAGCATTCGAAGATTTGTCAGGTACTCTACCATAATATACCTTACCGTACCATATCACACAATACCACATCATACCACGCCTTATTATACTATATCATACCATCCCATCCCATCCCATCCCATCCCATACCATATCATACCATACCATACCATGCCATACCACATCACATCGTACCACATCATACCATACCATACCATACCACATCACACAGTACCACATCATACCATACCATGCCATTCCATATTACACCATATCATACCATAATATACCATGCCATACCATACCATACTATACAATACCATATCACACCATACAGTATCATACCACATCACAAAATACCATATCATACCACACCATAGCAGACCATGCTATACCATACCACATCATGCCACACCATACCATACCATACCACACCATTCCATACCATACCATACTATACCATAATATACCATACCATGCCATTCGATATCACACCATTTCATACCATAATATACCATACCATACCATATCTTTGGGGTGCAGGATTTTTAAAGGATGCAGTTATGAGTTTTCAAATGCTAAATACCAGAATAGTGTACTGTCCACTACGAATCACAAACACTAGTCTTGTCCAGAAGGATAGAGCCCACAACTGAAGCAATAATACGTCCTGTTTAATAATAATAACTGAATACGACAAACATGAAAAGAAAAACCACTGATAAGAAACAAATAAAAGGATCAAGCGCTTTCATCCACCAGCATGTGGACTTCATCAGAATCAATCAATTAGTTTACAAAAACCTATTTAAACACTTTTTGGTGCCATCACAGCACTTCCATTTAAAGAGATACCTCACATATAATGTTACTAAATTCTGAGTTGTATCCATTTTATAAAAAGTGCATATCGTACTCAATATATTCAAGCTACTCTAGTTTTAACTTGAACATTACTATAAATAACTAAATACATAAAAATGAAAGTATTTAATATGCTAACAACATATATATAATCGTATATTAATAGTCGCTGATTCTAGTGCTGATAAATACTAATAAAAACTGCATGATTAGCTGTCATGGAGATATCTAATGAACATAAATCTAATTTCAATACATATAATCTACTTTCATACCCAAGGAATGTGGATGAATATCTTAAAAAACAATTTTCATATAACAGAATAAATGAAAATTGACAATTAATATTAAAATAACTTAAAAATACTAAAATGCAAAGTCATGATAATAAGATCTAGTTTATAAAATGAATAATAATATTTATGTATAGGAATTGATCTATGGCTACCATAGTTAAATGGATGCTACGATTCTTCTAAGCATATACTATAAAACTATAAATATAATAAATATATTGAATATGATGTAAATTATATAATATAAATAATATATCTATGTCCACATCACTATTTGTGGGCTGCAAATATAGAAGTCACATCAAAAACATATATACATTTACATGACTATCGTTAAAAACATACTTAGATGTTTAAAATGCATTTGTGTTAGTACATTCATATCTACTACATATCTATATCCTATTGTGCTATTTGTAAAAAAGGCTTTATAGTAATATAATCATTTAATCCAGGCAATGTGGAGGCATCAGTTAAAATTTGCCATTTAGCCTCTTTCTCTGCTATGTGTACACTCGTGTATATTTATTATGTTTATTATATTTATAGTTTTATAGTATATGCATAGAGGAATTGTAGCATCCATTTAACTATGGTAGCCATAGATCAATTCATATACATAAATATTATTATTCATTTTACAAAATAGATCTTATTATCATGACTTTGCATTTTAGTATTTTTAAGTTATTTTAATATTAATTGCCAATTTTCATTTATTCTGTTATATGAAAATTGTTTTTTAAGATATTCATCCACATTCCTTGGGTATGAAAGTAGATTATATGTATTGAAGTTAGATTTATGCTCATTAGATATCTCCATGACAGCTAATCATGCAGTTTGTATTAGTATTTATCAGCACTAGAATCAGCGACTATTAATATACGATTATATATATATGTTGTTAGCATATTAAATACTTTCATTTTTATGTATTTAGTTCTTTATAGTAATGTTCAAGTTAAAACTAGAGTAGCTTGAAGATATTGAGTACGATATGCACTTTTTATAAAATGGATACAACTCAGAATTTGGTAACATTATATGTGAGGTATCTCTTTAAATGGAAGTGCTGTGATGGCGCCAAAAAGTGCTTAAATAGGTTTTTGTAAACTAATTGATTGATTCTGATGAAGTCCACATGCTGGTGGATGAAAGCTCTTGATCCATTTATTTGTTTCTTATCAGTGGTTTTTCTTTTCATGTTTGTTGTATTCAGTTATTATTATTAAACAGGACGTATTATTGCTTCATTTGTGGGCTCTATCCTTCTGGACAAGACTAGTGTTTGAGTTTTCAAATGCTATTATAACTGTGTTTAAACAAGTCTCTGATGTAGACTTTAAGAATTTGTAGTTTTAATGTCTGAAATAAGTGAACATTTACTAATAACTAGGGAGGGAGCTCTCAGCATGATTAAAATGTTACTTTACATTAAAATTGTTTTTCTTTTGATGCACAGTCTACCATTGTTTACCAGAACAGATACTTGGCTGCAACATATTTTTCTTCTACATCGTTTCTCAGGCTAACATTTATACAGCAGTTATAATATTTAAGCAAGGGTAATTTATTTTACCACATATCCAGTTCTTCAACCATTAGAGACTCAGATTGCAAAGGTCCAAAGCCACAGGTAGGTAAGCCAAGCAACAAGCTCCACCCTCCAAAAAAAAAGCACAATTAACTACAGTCGACATCAAACATGAAAAGCAGGCTTGCAACATCATGAATACCATACCATACCATACCATACCATACCACATCATACCATACCACATCATACCGCACCATATCATACCATAAGGGTCTATGTTAAATGTTCGAACATCCAAAATGTCGAACATTACATGGTCGAGACCAAATGTTTAACATTTGGATGTTTGAACATCAAATATAAAAAAAACAGAGAAAAACATTTTAACAGTGTAGGCAGAGGGGCAAGCCCCCCTTGCACCACTCACGTGGGGGGCTGCACCCCCCCACCCCCCTACTTAAATATACCAACTTCGAGACCACACTTCAGTGCAGAAAAGGGAAATTCTCCTTATCTACACCATATGTCGCCGTTGAAAGTCTATCTTTGAACACTCAAAATTTCGAACGTTTGGTCTTGACCATGTAACGTTCGAAATGTTGAGCATTCGAAGATTTTTCAGGTACCCTACCATAATATACCTTACCGTACCATATCACACAATACCACATCATACCACGCCATATTATACTATATTATGCCATCCCATCCCATACCATCCCATCCCATACCATATTACACCATACCATACCATGCTATACCACATCACACCATACCACATCATGCCATACCATGCCATACCACATCACACCGTACCACATCATACCATACCATGCCATTCCATATTACACCATATCACACCATAATATACCATGCCATACCATACCATACCATACAATACCATATCACACCACACCATATCATACCATACAGTATCATACCACATCACAAAATACCATATCATACCACACCATACCATACCATGCTATACCATACCATATCATGCCACACCATACCATACCATACTATACTATACCATACCATACCATACTATACCATAATATACCATACCATGCCATTCGATATCACACCATTTCATACCATAATATACCATACCATACCATATCACACCATACCAGACCATATCATACCATACCGTACCATACCACATCACAAAATACCATATCATACCATACCATACCACATCACACCACACCATACTATACCATATAATACCATATCATACTGTACCATAATATACTATACCAAAGCATACCATACCATACCATATCATACTATACCATATCACACCATACATCATACCACACCATATCATGCCATGATATACAGTACCATAATATACTATACCGTACTATATCATATCATACCACATCATGCACACCATATCATACCATAATATACCATACCATACCATACATCACACCATACCACATCATACCACACCATATCATACCATAATTTACTATACCATACCATACCATACCATCCCATCCCATCCCATACTATAATATACCCAACCATACCTTACCATACCATATCATACCATACCTTACTATACCATGCTATACATAACATACCATATGATCTATAACATACAACACCATCCATAACAAAAACAAGCAAAATAATTAAAAACTACGGCTGTAGTCAACTTTCCATCTCCAAAATGATGAATGCTAAACTATCTCTCATAATGTGGGAAAGAGAGGCAAAATTTTGCACATTTACTAGCAACTACAAAGGAAGATCACACCATGGTTAAATGTGGACTTTATAGTTATACAAAAGTTCTTTCATACCCCAGTCTCTCTTCTCTTTTCTTTCCAGAACTGCCACTTGTTTTCCTTTTACTTTATCTATATGGCAAAAAGTTATCCAACAGTTGTAGCAGATTGTGCTTTATCACATACCCAGCTCTCCGACATTACAGATGTAAGAGTAAGTTGCAAAAGTCCAACGTGCCACACAAAACTAAGTCAATCATTCTCATATTTTCTCTTAGCATTTCTAGTTACAAATTCTCTGTTACAAACAACTGTAGCCTTTCTCCACACCTCAGTTATTACTTCATCCTGCATACTATACTGTTAATACTTTGATCTTTGACCCCATGCACACATGCATTTTATGAGTGTGCATGTGTACATGTATACACACACACACACACACACACACACACACACACACACACACACACACACACAAATCTACAACAACTTATATGACTGTACACCTCAAATATTAGTTTGACTGCAAGTAAATGAATACATTCATAAATAATGGCCCAGAAATGTATCTCGGCTCGCTGATATCAGAACCATACAGTACAACTGCCCTCTGCTCATTCAACTTCTTAGCTCAAGAATCAGAAACAAGGACACAAAATCCTAAACAGTTTTTAAATATTTCTCTTACATGCTTAGAAAGTTGAAAGAATAACAAGCTTTGCATTATTGACATTATCAAGCATTTCCTGAAGGAAACAGTGTCTGAAACTCACATGCCAGCCATTATTTAGTGATCGCAATCCAGACAAATTTGCCAGAAAGCCACAAATTTTACAAGAATTAGACCAAAATACCTTTCAGTTTCTTTGTTTAGGAATTCTAGGCAAAACCAAAGATAACGGAGGACAAAAATGGGCAAATTTTAAATTTTATTTTATATATGTGTTAACTGGGAAAACCCAATGGGCAACTTGTCCATTTTCAGGGGTGAACTGGGAGTACTGTCTCCATAAGTAATTTGTTCAAAGTTACACAGTGGGAAAATGGAAGTAAAAGGATTCAAAGCCTATACCTTTGAATAGAAGAAGAAGTTTGCTAACATAAGTGCCAGACAGCTTCTAGTTACTAAAAGTGTTACAGAACAATAGATGTTGCTTAGACATGCATTCTCTGAACAATAACAACTATGAAGAACAATAACAACTATGAATCTGCACTGACTAGCATTATTGACTTACAGTAACCCTCAGTTATTTATCCCAAAAAATATAATTTAACAAGGGCAGGGCATAAATATAAGTCAGAATCAGTGGTGTTCTGCAAAATTGGAGATAAATAAGAAGTAGATTTATTCCAATTCACCTACAATATTTACAGAACAACAAGATTTGCATCAACATGCATTTTCTAAACATATGAATAACAAAAAACATGTAGCGATAATAAATGGCATTACTAACTGACTGAAATTGTCAGTCATTTTTTTTTAAACTCTGTGATTTATCAGAAAATGAAGCCATGAGTAAATGCCTGACATTTAGTGTATTGGAAGAAGGGTTTAAGTTCTTAGTGGGCTACTTTCTGGAATTAAGGATTCTTTCTACCTCCCTTTACCTACTTTTTTACTTTGAGTAAGTCACTTAACCAGTGCTGCTGAGTTGCACCCCCCCCCCATCCCACATTTAAAGGATAAACAAACAAAAAGATAAGACATTTTATCATGAGTCAAAAGGCTCATATATAGTTTTGGAAGAGTGGGAACAGAACCAGATAATGGTCAAATGAGCCTCTAGGTGGGATACTAATCCAGCCCCCGCCTCCTCTGTCCACCCTGCAACCATACCAACATCCTGTTTTCTTCACTTTCTTTCCGCAGTTGCCATAAAACACTATTTAAACCTGTAAGTGTACACACTATTTTTTTTTTTTGTTTTTATGATTATCGGCATTTGGATTTAACTTAAAACTTGCATTAAAAATTTTACAGCAAAAGCACTGGTAGCCATTTGATGAGCAAAACAAAACACTATCACATTGAAAACAGAGAACATATGTAATAGTAAACTTAATTGCCTTTGAAATTCATGTTTATTGAAACTGCATCTAGCAATCTACTAAATAACAACATAGTTGCAGAGAATCATAGTCACATAGCAGATAGGGAAGAACTAATTAGCGGCTATCTGAAGACTGTAGGAATTCAAAATACAAATATGTAATGAATTTGCAAACAGCTTTGGACAGCCTACTGGATGCAAGTGCCAGTGGTATAACAGGTAGTACACCTGCCATTGTAGCTGGATGATCATATGGCTGTGGATTCTATTCTCACTCCAAGTGAATGACTTGCTGCTACTGCAGTGCAGCATAAGGGGCAAGCTGCTTTACTGAGTGCGTCGTCTTTCAGATTAGATATTAAACAGTGCCCCAGTCTGTTTGAGTTGGGTATAGCTCAGGTGAATTTAAAGGATCCCGTGACACCTATCAGAAAGAGTAGGGATATTCTCCAATACTCTGACCACATTTTCCCTGGTAGTAGAAATACTATCTCGAGTCTCCTGTGAAAAGAGGCCACTATACTAGTGAGAGTAGCCCGACCAACAAAGGATAAATAAAAGTGCCACTTTACAGGGAAATCCCAAGAGTAAAGTCTAGTGAAGTGATTTCATCAGATTTACACTAGACGGATGAAGGCTGACTTGGTCAGATTTACACTAGACAATTAAAGGCTGAGGGAATCAAAACCTGCACTACAGAATATAACTCACAACCTTGCTAATCTGCATTAATCTGCAGAAAAACTTTTACAACATAATGCTTTTCACACCCTCATGTCTGCAAAAACATGATGAATTAAACGGTTTACCTTTATAAAGGCGATACACAGTCGGGTGAACAGCAAGTGTTCGAAAGGCTGCTTGCAAATTTTGCAAACACCAAAAGAAAAAAGGTTTGAATGTGCAATGAGTGAATGCACAGTGACATTCGCTCATTGTACATTCGACATTGCAGGGTGGATTGCACTACAGTGGGGATCGGGAAATGGTTCCTTTCCCCACTGTAGTGTGATCTCGGAGTTAGAAGAATAAAGTTGGGGGTGTGTGTTTGACATTAATGTTCGAAAAACAGCAAATCTGCTTTTCGATTTGCTGTTTTCAAACATTAAGGACTGTCGACATTTTCACTTTTGTGGTTTTGAGTCGCTCATATGAGCACTCAAACCACTGTGATTTGAGTTTATGAAGGTAAACCAAATTAAACATGTGTTTATAGTTATAATATTAACATTGAACTCATAAACTTTGTGCTGTCTAGTTTATTCATACCCAAATAATAAAGTCAGAAGTCAAAAAAAGGACACCAAGGATTGCTCCCAAAGAACCTGGCTGATATGATGAAGCTCTTGTTTACACACACACACACACACACACACACACACACACACACACACACACACACACACACACACACACAAATGCACTTGCACACACAGATTTGAGCATCATTTACACCATTACAGCCCCCCCTGTACAACTGTCTAGATTCAAATGTTTGCTTCTAAAAGATATATAAACAAGCAAGCAGACAAAAATATATATTACAACAATGCTCAGAAGAATAGCACTGGAAATCCTAAAAAACTTTTGTCATCTATTAAATAAATATTGCATCCTAGCCAAACATGTAGTCCCAAACCCTCTCCAAACAAAACACCACTTGAAAATGCCATACAATTCAAGCCTTATTTCATAGCCAGATATCATCCATTACTAAAGACTGCACACCTCCATTCCCACCACTGTCCAACATCCACAAACCAGTGCCTCCTCTTTCACACTAAAACCTGTCCCAACAACCTATAGAAAATGAGTCTGAAGCAAACTCAAACTATGCTCCACCTCTGCTAATAACCTACCAAGTGGCTGCCTTAAACTGGCAGCTAGTGGCATTGCCTCTCCAGTTTCCATGTTTACAAATAGGTCCATTCAGGAATCCCATGTCTCTACAGTCAGAAAAATACTCTGACATCATCCGTCTCTACAAAGGTCACACTTCAAGAAGTGTTACAAACTTTAGATCCATTTAAATCTTATCCCTCTCTCCAAAATATTAGAAAAATATATTCAAAAGCAACTGCTAAGATAACTCATTAAGTAAAAACTCCTAAGCCCCAGCCAAGATGGCTTCCATCCATCTCATAGTAGCAGTACTGTACTTCTAACCTTCACAGATACCGTCACCAAAGTCAAGGGACCGTGCCAAACCTTATTCTTAGACCTATCCAAGACCTTTGATAGACATTACCTTAGCAAAGTCCTACTTCAGATGTCCTCATTGGGATTTTCACCATGTAACTTTCAAAGGTTCAAAACCTACTTAAGGGATAGGTATCAGTCAGTGAAATGGCACTCCATACTCTCTCTCCCCACCTCCCAGTTATTGCTGGCATTTCACAGAGGTCCATGCTTCAGCCTTGCTCTTTAATGTTTTGACCAATACTCTTCACACATCCATCTAGCATGTCTCACTATTACTATTTTCACCAATACTCTGCATATGTCCGCCCAACATGTCTCACTATTACTATTTTCACCAATACTCTGCATATGTCTGCCCAACATGTCTCACTATTACTATTTTGACCAATACTCTGCATATGTCCACCCAACATGTCTCACTATTACTATTTTCACCAATACTCTGCATATGTCCCACCCAACATGTCTCACTATTACTATTTTCACCAATACTCTGCATATGTTCACCCAACATGTCTCACTATTACTATTTTCACCAATACTCTGCATATGTCCACCCAGCATGTCTCACTATTACTATTTTCACCAATACTCTGCATATGTTCACCCAACATGTCTCACTATTACTATTTTCACCAATACTCTGCATATATCCACCCAACATGTCCCGATATTAAGTTTGCAGACATCTCCACACTCATATGTTCATCTGATAGTCTAGCACACCTCCAACAAATCACTCGAGAAGCTTTCACAGCTACTGAAAAATGGCTCTGTAACTCGCAACCTCCAAAATAACAAAAATATTGTTTTCTCAAGTCAGCCTGTTATGAAAAACTTAACTTCAAATTACTTTCTTTAAATAACATTATTATTGAAGTCACCTCTCACCCCAAACTACTAAGAATGATAGTGGATGACAACTTTAATTTGACCCAAAACTCCATAATAAATAAAAAACACCAAAAACTAAGTATGCTCTACAGAGTCAAAATGTTCATAGACATACATTAATATCTACATACCTCCTTCCTTCAACTCTCTGCAGTGATCCCATTCTCAGAAACTTCCAGGCTTCACTACAAGCAAACCCGAATAATGTTATGATAAAGTTGTTAAATTTGCAGCTAATACCCCTTATCAAACCCATCATTGCACGTCACGAAAAAGTCTCAAACGGTTAGAGCTACCCCACCATTTAACATACATACAGCTGCTTTCTGCTTATAAAATCATACATTACCCATACACCTTTCCTGCACTAAATACAACTCTACACAACTGTGACCCAAATTGACAACTGCAATTCAATGACTGATAATTTACTGTACATAAACCGACCATCCGACCATCCAGGCTTGCCGGATTCAGTTTATACACCTACTCATGGAACTCTGTACCCATATCTATTAGGTCACTTCCTTCCCTCCAGTCATTCAAAGCCTCTCTATAAGACCTCCTATCTAATAAATGGTTCTGTTCTTGCTCTATACCTGGCTAACACAAGCATCTCCTAATTAAAGTCTACCCCCATTCTCACTCACCCTTCCCTGTATTCGTTCCTCCCTTATGCTAACTCCACTATACACCCCATGATCACTCAACCCTCCTCTCACTCATCCCCCTTTGTCCTAATTTTATACTCTGATCTCTCCTCCTCTCACTCATCCCCCTTTGTCTTAATTTTATACTCTGATCTCTCTTCCTCTCACTCATCCCCCTTTGTCCTAATTTTATACTCTGATCTCTCCTCCTCTCACTCATCCCCCTTTGTCTTAATTTTATACTCTGATCTCTCTTCCTCTCACTCATCCCCCTTTGTCCTAATTTTATACTCTGATCTCTCCTCCTCCTCTCACTCATCCCCCTTTGTCCTAATTTTATACTCTGATCTCTCCTCCTCTCACTCATCCTCCTTTATCCTAATTTTATACTCTGATCTCTCCTCCTCCTCTCACTCATCCCCCTTTGTCCTAATTTTATACTCTAATCTCTCCTCCTCTCACTCATCCTCCTTTATCCTAATTTTATACTCTGATCTCTCCTCCTCCTCTCACTCATCCCCCTTTGTCCTAATTTTATACTCTGATCTCTCCTCCTCCTCTCACTCATCCCCCTTTGTCCTAATTTTATACTCTGATCTCTCCTCCTCTCACTCATCCTCCTTTATCCTAATTTTATACTCTGATCTCTCTTCCTCTCACTCATCCCCCTTTGTCCTAATTTTATACTCTGATCTCTCCTCCTCTCACTCATCCTCCTTTATCCTAATTTTATACTCTGATCTCTCCTCCTCTCACTCATCCCCCTTTGTCCTAATTTTATACTCTGATCTCTCCTCCTCTCACTCATCCCCCTTTGTCCTAATTTTATACTCTGATCTCTCCTCCTCTCACTCATCCTAAATTATCCTAATTTTATACTCTGATCTCTCCTCCTCTCACTCATCCCCCTTTGTCCTAATTTTATACTCTGATCTCTCCTCCTCTCACTCACCCATCCTACTCTTTTCCCGCTCTCTTCTATTTTCACTCTTCCCGTGTTCTCCACATTTATAACTGTCTCAATCACTTTGCTCTCGTTCTCTCTCTCTCAACTTCCCTTTTATAACTTTATTTTCCCCCTGGCAGATCTAACATTATATATTATCTTGATAGACAATGTTTAAACTTAATTATTTATCACCCAATTACTGTACATAGTAAAGCTGTGCTTCTGCACTGTACTCTTTATTTCTTAGCTAGTGTTAAATCACACTTGTATCTACTCAAGTATAGTTCTCTGATATCATTATTGCTAAATGTTTGAAGCTTTTTGCCCCGGGCCTGTGATGAAAATGAACAATAACCCACTCAGACTTTTGTGGTAAATAAATGTCAAATAAATAAATAAATAAAAGTAAATAATAACCGAGCAGTATAATTCAGCTCACTGCTTTGAGAACCATGGAGTACATCCCATGCTCTCCCCACCTTTTAGCTCAAGAATAAAAGACAAAGAACCAGAAAATCAGGAAGAGATTTTAAATATTTTTCTTACATACTAAGAGAGCTGCAATTAGCAGGTATTTTCTGAAGGACATGATTCAGAAAGTCACACTACATTTAGTGACTGTAATCCATAGCAATTTTCCAGAAAGGCAGACATTTTGTATGGAAAGGTCCAAAATAATTCTCACTGTCCTTGCTCAAGAATTCTGGATATAGCAAAAATAATGGGGAAGGTAAATGCCCCAAAAGGGACATATTTTAGATACAATTTTTATCTATTTGTTAACTGAGTAAACCCACTAGAGAAGGTGTCCCCTTTATGAGATGACCCAGTAGCACTGTCGGGGTGTCTATATCATATCATCGAAGATGTAAAATGTCAAATGCTCAAAAGCACGAGAATGCCGAAACTCAAACTCCGTATTGTGAGGGGCTGTGCCCCTCACACCCCCCGCTAAATATATATTCCAACTCCGAGATCGCCCTACAGTGAGGAAAGGGCAAATATCCCAATCTTCACTGTACTGTAATCTCAAAAACGGAACTTCGAGTTTTTGGCACTTTCTCTCTTTTGACGTTCGACATTTTAAATTTTTGATAATGTGATACAGTTCCCTGTCTGAGCTAATACCTCACAGTCACACTGTGGGTAAACAGAAGTGGGAGGATTCAAACCCTGTACTTTTGACCACACAAAGCACTTAATTAACATCTCAGAGCCTTAAGTGCCAGACAAATCTAATTCAATTTTAATAGAACTACAGCAGATGGACATGCATTTTCTGAACAATAAGAACTATGAAACTCTAATGATATATTTACTGACTGTAATCCTCAGTGATTTACAGAAAAAATGGAATTAATGGAGGTCTGGCAGTTAGTGTGGAGGATTAAGGCTCTAAGCTTTTTAAGAGTACAAGGTTTGATTCTTTATAGCATCCATTTGCGTTCTCTGTGACTCTAGGGAAGTCACTTGAGCAGACAATGCATCTCTAGAAAAAAAGTATTTTCTGGTTAATAATTATGTTGGCTATAATGACTAGGATGTTATTGTAATTTATTTATTTGTCCTCAGTTTGAGAACAGACAGATAGACACACAGACACATACACATAGTGAGAAAGAATATGTGCTTGCTTTCAAAAGACCAAACTTTCTGTTCTCCCAGTGGATGCCCACACTTCTAGTTAACTGATTTACTTCCAGCCAAATGGAAAAAAGATCACATTTGTGAAAAGAAAATTCAGATGGGGTGGGGATTGAGGGGGGCTGCACGTGAAAGAAACAGGCAGATGAGAAACTCTGCTTGCAGTTTCAGCTGTATGGGAAGAGATGGGGAAAAAGGGCATTTTTGTTTAATTTCATGGATCTGGACACATATTTCATGGGGGGCATGTGCCTCTATTTTGCACCATTCTGAAGTGGAAATAAAATCCACAGCCTTCTGCTCCTCCTACTCTAAAGGTGAGTATGCAACTCATTGAGCCAATTGGCACTGAGTGAAAGCATAGAGGTTTCATGGTACGTGGGTGAAATGGTCTTTCAACCAAATTCTTTTTTCCCCTTTGTTTCTGAATAAGTATATATCTTTCCATAGTGCACAATAGGTTTTCTTTTACAGATTATGAAATAAAGTACTGTTATTCTTGACTTAGTCATAGTAATACAAAATGGGTTCCTATTAGAAGACCAGAAACGCATTCTTTCAAATGCATCTTGGTCGAAATTAAAAGACTGAAACAGCAAAATATCGAAGCAGCTTTTAAGCAAATTCTTTCCCTGGGCAAGAATTTGCTTGGCTGCTTTGTTGCTTTGCCGTTTTTGGCACTGTAGTGCGGTCTCGGAGTTGGTATATTTAAGTAGGGGGGGTGAAGCCCCCTACTTAATGTAATGTTTAAAGTGTTTTTTTTTTATTTTTTTTTTTGTTGGAACAACGATTTTTTTACCCTTGGAGAAAAAAATTGCTGTTCTGACAGTTTGACATTGTAAGCTTTCACTTACACAGGGTTGATTAATCACCGTTCGCCTTTTTATAAGTGTTCGGTGATCTAATATAGACCCTACAAAACTCAATGTGCAGTACAAACAAGTCCATTTTAAAGATGATGTAAAAGCAGAATGAGAACCAGTGCATGACATACTAAACAGGCATGATATAATCGTAATGTGAAGTATCCATAAGGGCCTGGCCACAGAACTTTCACTACCTGTATCTGCTCAACTGCAATATCAGGACATCCTAGGAAAAAGACTTTACAGTAGTTAAGCAAGAAGAAGTTAGAATGTGTACTGCAACTGAGGGTTCAGCTTGAGGAATGAGGTGCTTGATTGAAGCTAATACCAATCTCTAAATATCATTCCATTGTCCAGGGTCATACCTAAGTTATGCACCTAAGATTGAGGGGGGCTGCACGTGAAAGAAACAGGCAGGTGAGCAACTCTGCTTGTAGTTTCAGCTGTATGGGAAGAGATGGAGAAAATTATTGTTACCTTAAAAGGTATAAGATGGGAGTAGCACAGCAGAAGAATCTCTCAAGGTTGCATAAAGTACCATAGCCTCAATTTTAGAGGTGTGTAACTTCAACTCATTAAATAACAGCCAGTGACGGGTAGCATCTAAATGCTTCAAATGGAATTATACCTTCAGTATACAGTCCTGAGGGCAGGAGATGTAAAGGTGGTTGCTGTCAGTATAACAGTGGTATGCCATGCCTTCTCTTCAAATTATATCCCCCAAAGTTAGCCTGAAAATCATAATAAGTAATAGGTCTTATATTCAGCATTGTAGTAACTCCCACTCAAGGAGAAAATGGGCAGACGCTGCATGGCCACAAAGGTAAGAAGTAAACAACTCAAAGATCATAGAGGAAATACCTCAATAACCTTACAACTGCTTGATCAGAATGTCATGATCAACAGCGTCAAATGCAGCAGAGAGAGATTCATCAGGATCAAAACTGAATAGAAAGTCTATTCATGTACCATTAGGAGGGCATTCACTAGTTGTATATGACTAGACTCTCTATTATGGCATGAGGAAATCCTTCAGTGATGTGTATCCATAATCTGTTTAGCCATGCTGTGCATAGACAATTTTCTTAACAACCTTATCAAAAAAAAACGAAGAAGATTAGGAAGTATGCAGCAACGATCAACAATATTATGATTCAATGGTTGTTTCGTGAGGACTGGGAAGACAAAGGCTGATGGGAAATTGCACTCCTCTACAAGAATGACAGTATATAATAAATCAATTAGCAAATTGAGACTTTTCTAAACCATCCAGAGGGTCGTGGTTTTAACCCATATGTCATAGAGCCAATACCTGAAATCAGAGTTAAGTATGCATCGTAATTAGGAATAGTAAAAGTGCCCATGTAATCTGAAGGCGGAAAAGCATATTCAGCAGAAGTGATCTTGCCAGTTTAAGACAGAGGAGCCATCTCACATTGGTAAGATGATAAATCTTGGTCAGGGTTGAGGAAGACCTGGCTGCACAACCTGTGTAGTACTCATAATAGCATGGCTAGTTGTTTTCCTACTGCTGAGACCGCTCTAGACAGGAAAGGTACTCTCTCATGAAAGATCTCGGGTTGGATTTATATTGCATGATACTCATTCATCAGATATCTGGTGTTCTCAAAGCAAGAGACACTATCATCGAAGGGAGTGGAGATCCAGAAAAAAACACATTTGATGCTACTTTTAACAGGACAAGATGTAGACAAATTGGGGCTATCTTGTTAAGGTTCCATGTAACAAGTCTGAATGATACCAGGCTTTTTACAAAGTGATGTCATTTTACAGCACAGTGCTCTGAAAAGGGCCACAAGATGATGGATGCAGTCATGTTCCATTGCTGCAGAACAGAAACCATGGGTACAACACAAAGGAAAAAGGACTATGTTACTTTGGGCATTTCACCACACGGTATGAGCTATATAGCTAGTGACCCATTAGAAGAAAGTATCTTGAAGAGCCCACAGTGACTAGCTTCCACCAATCACCCCTCTGTTTGAAGAAAACAAGCAAGTACCCAAAGAGCTGTAAATCAGGAGATGGCACTTGATGGGAATGAAAGGCTGTGAAGTCGCTAAAGTATATTTGCCAAAAGTATAGCTAGTCAAGAAAGAAGTAGAAAGAAAGCAGACAGAAGTGATGCAGTAGAGGCAGACAGGTAAATCTAAGCAACAAGGAAAAAAATTACAGGCAGGAAATACAAGAGAAAGGATAGTCAGAACAAAAAGAACCATAGCAGAGTAACAAAGCTAAGAAATATACAAAACATAAATAATACTAGGAATAAGACCACAAAGACACTTGTTACATATTAATTAATATTTAGAATAATTATTCTGCATTAAATAGACAAGGTACATGTTCTGATGAGTATAATTATTACCAAACAATAAAGGGGTTAAAGGAAGCAAGGAGTACAATAGTCCAACGCTTGCCTGCTTTATATCTTGGAAATAAACATTCTCAAAAAATGGGCACTGTGCAATGTCCCCAGCTATGTCACTAAAAATTGCAGTCTGGTTAAGCAGTCAAATCTGGTCTGTAAAATGGCAAGATAATTACATAAATAGAATGTATTGAATGCTTGTGACATAGATTTGTTGTTATAGGTAATAATTAGCACAAAAGCACACCAGGAATGTAGGGAAGTTGTGACGCCCCTGCACTTGCCCATTAATCAAGGAGCCTCAATCCTCACAACTGGCAACAGTGGGGAGCGTACACACTAACAGGATGACAAGTACACAGACAGTAAAGTGCAATTTCCCTTAAGAGCACACAGAGATCACAGTCAGTTTGGGCTGGTTTCTCCCTTGTTCTCCAGATCCCCAGTAAGACTCCCCACTGGCACAGCTATAGGGCTGAGATCTCAGCTCAGTGGCCACACCAAGATCTCCAATACCTTCTCTGTCTAACCAGTACTTCATGTCCCTACCCAAGTAGCCAGCACAGAAACTCTTTGAGATTTGATTTATATACAAACACACACATTCCTGAGAAAGGCTGGCACAGGTTTAGTAGCTATGCCCCCTTCTGCCCAGACTATAAGGTAGTTTCCACTGCCACCAGCCACTAATTATAAGTTACTTTAAGACTGTTAACAAAGGGTGTCTAATCCTACTGTGAAATGTTGCTATTAATCCAAATGGTAGTCTGAGCCAGATCAAGACTATTTAGGATTGGCCTGTACAGTGTCACCAAATAGATATGCAAGTACTTCAAGAGCTTAAATATCTGTAAACACACCAGTCACAACTAAAAGGTTTAAATATATTTAATAATAAATAATAAAAGAACAAGACAATACTCAGTAAGTAATCAATTATATCCGAGTTTAAAATCACAGGAAATATTTAAAACAACATTGCAGGACAGTCTCAAATAAAGAAAACATCTAAGGTACACTTTACTATATTCTTCTCTGAATCTAATAGAGTTACTATGCCCTAAAAACTTACTTATAGCAAGGCAAGTGCAGAAGGTGAGTGGATGTTTCTAGCTGATGTTGTTAGGGCAAAGACAAAATACAAAATGCCCAGTCTCTCTCTGAGAGAGTTCTTAAATTAATATCAAATATTACTGCTGGGTTAGCTTGGATTACATCACTTTTTGTCACCTGAATTAAATTCCCAAGTTAAACCCTCTTTGTCAGAAACTAACAAAATTTAGCATCTCTCTGTGAGAAATACATATCTCTCACATGTTTGCCGATCCTGGAAGTCATACAACAATAAAACACTTCTACTTCTTAAACCTAGTAATTACTTCTCTTTCAAGACAATACAAAAAACATCTAGCTCTAGATATTGTGTCTGCTACTGCACTGATACTGAGAGATGACATATCTTTAATTATGTGGTTATGAAACAATTTAATTTCATCTGTTTTCTCTGAAATGTTTTTAAGTTAACCTTCTGTGTTCCAGTTTGAATTAAACATATACATTTAAATAGTCACAATAGTGCAGGTAAATTCCTGTTCTATTCCAAAAGGGCATGCTGTGGTTACATTTTTGTTCAGTACTTGGCACACACTTCTGTATAAATCATATCAATGTTCACAAATGACATATAATTATTTGCAAAATTCCAGATAGCTGGGTTGGCAGTATTTCCCTTTGTCACACATCTTCCTCCCCAAGAACTCAAGCTAGTTTTTCAAGTGACCCTTGAGAAACATTGCTTGAGATGGTTGGGTGTATCTGGAAATACCTTGCACCATTCTCTGTCTTGAGAACCGATCTGTGTTGGCATTGCTAATCCCATTGTGGTGCTGCACTGTCATATCATATGCTTGCAACCCTAGGCTCCACCTTAGTAACTTGGCATTTTGCTGGCTGGCTCAATGTAGCCACATTAAGGGATTGTGGTCTGTAACTACAGTGAATTTCCTTCCATTCAGATAGGGCTGAAGTTTCTGCAGTGCCCACACTATGGATAGACATGAATTTTCTACAGCTACATAACATTCCTCCCTGGGTTGGAGCCTATGACTGAGATATACCATTGGGTGCTCTTCTCCCTCTGAGGGGATCTGGCTGAGCACAGCCCCCAGACCATGGTTTGAAGCATCCACCAGTACAACAAATTATTTACTATAATATGGACTGGCTAACACAGGGGGTCCTCCCAAAGCTCTTTTAAGCTTCTGGAATGCCTGCTCACATGCTGGGGTCCACATTACCTTGTCTGGCCTGTTTTTCCTTGTCAGGTCTGTGAGGGGAGCAGCTATGGTACTATAGTCATGAACAAACTTTCTGTAGTACCCTGCTGTCCCTAAGAATGCCCTCACCTGATATTTGGTAACAGGGCAGGCCAGGCCTGAATGGCAGGTTCTGGCCTGATCTTACCACTCCCCACTTTATGTCCTGGGTAGGAGACCTCTGCATACACACCTGACACTGACTGGGCTTAATGGTCAACCCTGCCCTCTGTAGTCTGCCCAGCACCTCCCTGACATCCTGAAGGGGGTCTTGCCAGGAACAGCTGTAGATGGGAATATCATCTAGGCAAGCAAGGACAAAATCTCCTGCTCCTGCTAGGATACAATCTACCAGCCACTGGAAAGTCACTGGGGCATTTTCTTATCCCAAAGGGCATCATTGTGAACTCATACAACCCAAAAGGAGTCACAAAGGCTGACCTCTCTCTAGCGCTGGGAGTCAAGGGCACCTGCCAGTAACCCTTAGTAAGATCAATAGTGGTAAGATACTTAGCCCCACCCAGCTGCTCTAGGGCTTCATCTGTCCTAGGCATGGGTTAAGCCTCTGACTCTGTGTGACTGTTTAATTTCCTGTAGTCCACACAGAACCTGGTGCTGCCATCCTTCTTTGGTAGCAGCACCACTGGGAAGACCCAGGGACTGCTGTACTTGTGGATTGCCCCTAGTCCCCACATTCCCTTTATCTACTCCCTCTACTCTGTTTGACTCTCTCAGGGACCCTATAAGGGCCTGCTTAATAGGCCTTTGGGATCTGCATCCACATGGTGCTGCACCAAGTTGGTACACACTGGTTTCCCAGTGAACATGTCCCCAAACTCCTGTAACACTGCTTGGATTTCATGAACCTGAGTAGGGGATAGCTGCTGGGACATTTCTACACATTCCACTGAGGTGTCAGTCCAAGCCTTACTGAGGAGATCAGTCACCAGATCCGCCTCAGACTCCTCCTGCCATCCACTGCAAATACTCAGCACAAGGGCCTCCCTATCATGGTAAGGTTTCATCATGTTAACATGGTACAATTTATGCCCCTGCCTCCTGCCTAGCAGTTTTACCATGTAGTTAACATCAGTGATCTTCCTTACCACTGTGTAGGGTCCCTCACAAGCTGCCTGCAGCTTGTTGTGTCTGACAGGAATGAGAGCCATTACCTGCTTCCCTACAGTATACTCTCTTGTGTGAGCATTCCTGTCATACCAAACCTTTTTCTGTTGTTGGGCTTCTGCCAGGTTCTCCTGGGCCAAGCCATTGAGTTCCCTGAGCCTTGTCCTGAAGTTTAGGAAATATGCCACAACAGACTCCTTGTGGGATTCACACTCACCCTCCCACTTGTCTCAAATCAGATCTAGAGGTCCCCTCACTCTATGCCCATACAGCAACTCAAAGGGTGAAAAACCTGTGGATTCCTGGGGAACCTTTCTGTAAGCAAACAATAGATGGGGCAAATATTTGTCCCACTCTTTCATAAACTGGTCTGCAAATGCCTGTAACATCATCGTGAGTGTAGAGTTTAACTTCTCAACAAGACCATTAGTCTGGAGATGGTAGGGGTGGTCTTTAGGTTCTTCACCCCACAGTGCTTCCACAGACAAGCCAGCAGGTTTGACATAAAATTGGCACCGCTGTCAGTCAGTATTTTGTTTGGGAAACCTACCCTGCTTAAAATCTCTAACAAAGCATCTGCCACCTTTTCTGCCTCAATGGAGGACAAAGCCACTGTCTCGAGGAATCTGGTAGCATAATCTACTACCACTAGGATATGCTTTTTCCCTGTGGAACTTGGGGTACTCAGAAGCCCCACAATATCCATAGCTACCCTCTGAAATGGCTGCTCAATCACAGGGCAAAGGCATCAAAGGAGTTTTCACCTTGTCTCCTGCCTTGCCTACCTTTTGGCACTGCTCACAGTTCCTGCTTTACCCTGTTACATCTCTGGAAATCCCAGGCCAATAAAAGTCCTGCATAATACATCTCTTAGTATGTTTTATGTCCATATGACCTGCAAAGGGAATATCATTGGGTTATGCCTAGAAGTGCTAGACAGATGGCTCTGGGCACTACTGACTGCTGTATTCTCTCACCCTGTAGCCCTCCCTCCCTCAGGGGTCCACTCTCTGTACAGTAACCCTTTTTCCCAGTATACAGATTCCCCTTTCCTTTGAGAATCAGGTGCCTCACTGGCTACTTCTCTCAGCCCTTGTACTGTAGGGTTTGAGAGCTGAGCCTGTCTCAGCTCTATGTAACCCTTCCCAGGTCCCCTCCCACAGGACATCTGGCATCCTCTGACAGTGGTGCCTCACTGTCAGCCTGGCTACTACTACTCACCTCTGCCCTTGCAGTCACTCTGTCCAAGGGAACATCAGTACCTATAAGCAGCTGTGGCTCACCTTCAGTCTCACTGCTACAGAGTAGCTCCCCCTGATGTAACCACCTCACCAGTCCTGGCTGCAAGTGTGCAGTCTGTCTGGCTCTCCCCCAGGCTACCAGACCAACATGCTTTTCTCTAAGTCTGACTGCATGTAACTACATGTACACATGGTACTGCATTATCAACATCATTCCCTATCAGGACACCTGCAGGGATATCCTCAAACACACTTGCTTGCTGGCTTCTTTTTCCACCGTCCCAGTCAAAGTGAACCCTAGTGAAAGGTATTAGGAATGGGGTCCCTTCTAAAGCTCTGACTGCAGTAGAATGCCTAAGCAAGTAGTGTTCCTCTTTAACCATTGCAGGCTTCAGAATGGTTAGCCAGAGGCTGTGTCTCTCTTAACAGTGGCCTCTTTCCCATCCACTAACATAGGATATAACTTGTTGTGGTAGTTTGGTACCATTGTTGTCTCCAGACAACTTACTACTGGCATTCTGTCATTCCCACTTACTGGCTCTCCCACCTTTTGTTACCCACCTTGCCTCTGTGGACATCTATATGCTACATGGCCCCACTGGTTGCATTTAAAACATTTAACCCTTGGTTCAGGACATGTACCTGGACTAGTGGCTTCCCCTACTACTGGCAGACTCTGTTGGGGCAGTATGGGCTGCCCACCATGGGTTCCCCTAGATCCATGAGCAGCACTGAGGGCCCCTTTCCTGAGCAGTGATGCCCTGCTTGCTAGGTATAGGTCTCCCTTCTTCCCCAACTCATCTGCAGTATTGCATTGTCTATCAGCTAACCAGATTCCCATGTTATCAGGCAAAGTGCTAAGGGCTTGTCCATCACCAAAAGTTCTGCCAGCCCTTCAAAAGTGATGACTTGACATACACTCACCTACCTGTGAAATTAAGTGATTAGTTCAGCAACATATTCACACACACTTTCATCTGCCTTGCGTCTATACTCACAAAACATTTTCCTATAAGCTTCAGGTGTTAACTTAAAACATTCTAAAATACAATTGTTTGCATTATTATAACATAAACAATCAGTATCAGACAATTTAGAAATAGCAGTTACAGCTTTACCATGGAGTAAGGGGGTCAGGAACTGTACCTAGAGCCCTTGGTCAATATTATACTGTTTACATACCCTTTCAAACATATGAATGAAATATGACAATTATTCCCGTCTGTAAACTACAGAAGAAATTTACTGACCTTTGTTGCTTCGGTTCAGTTACTCCGATCCCCATTACCCCCATGACCCTGGTGAAGATTCAGCATCTCATTTTCATGTTGCCTCTGCCTCTCATTCTTGTCAACTTCCACACATCTCAGTTCCTCCGCTGCTTCTAATTCCATTTGTTTCTCTTGCCGCAGTCTGTCTGCTGATTCTATTTCCAAACGTTTGGCCTGCAGTCCAAGTCTCTTTAACTAAAGATGGATTTTTAAGTCCTCTGTGGAAAAGCAGTACTGTCCATTTTCTGAGAGATGTACATCTTCAAGACCAGCCTGGTTGTCCTCCTGATTGCTGGTCTATGATGCAGCTGTGTCCAAGACTGCAATCATTTTTGCTTTAGTCAGGTTGACATGCACCAGACCTTTAGCCTGGCACATCTCATCCAACTGGCTTCTTGTTAGTTTGCCATACTCCTCTGCTGACATTCTTGCCTACTCTCCCTGAGTAACTAAGCTACCAAAAAAATAAAACAATTGTGATATGAAACTCTGAATGTTCACCATGTGGCTAATTGAGAGTCCAAACACCTTTCCTTAATGACCACAATTCACAGGCTGCAGGAATTCAATATCCACACCATTGAATCCTAATATGTGGCTATCCTACCACTGCAAGCCAATTAATATGTGATGTAGATATCCCACCACTGCCAACCAATTAATATGCGATGCCCATGCATTGGCCCAGTAATCAAGGAGCCTCACTCCTCACCACTGGCAACAGTGGCAAACATACACACTGGGAGCATGACAAATACATGCACAGTAAAGTGCAATATCCCTTAAGAGCACACATAGATCACAGTCAGTCTGTGTCTGGTTTCTCCCTCTTTCTCTAGATCCCCAATAAGACCCTCCACTGGTACAGCTATAGGGTTGAGATCTCAGCTGAGTGGCCAAACCAAGATCTTCAGTGCCCTCTCTGTCCAACCAGTGCTTCATGTCCCTGCCCAAGTAGCTGACACACAAACTATTTGAGATTTGATTTATATACAAACACACACACACTCCTAGGAAAGGCTGGCACAGGTTTACTAGCTATGCCCTCTTCTGCCCAGACTATAAGGTAGTTTCGACTGCCACTACTTATCAGCTACTTTAAGGCCCTTAACAAAGGGTGTTCAATCCTACTGTGTAATGTTACTATTAATCCAAATGGTAGTCTGAACAAGAGCAAGGCTATTTAGGAGTGGCCTGTACAGTGTCACCAAATAGATATGCAAGTACTCGAAGAGCTTAAATAACTCTAAACAGACCAGCCACAATCAAAAGGTTTAAATCTATGTAATAATAAATAATAAAAAATGGCAATAATCAGTAATTAATTGGTTACATTAAAGTTCAAAATCCCGGGAAATATTTAAAACAACATTGCATTACGGTCTCAGATAAATAAAGAAAACATCTATGCTGCACTTTATTATATTCCTATCTGAATCTAAAAGAGTTACTATGCCCTAAAATTGTACTTACACCAAGGCAATTGCAGAAGGTGAGTGGACATTTCCAGCTGATTTTAGGTCAAAGACAAAATACAAAATGCCCAGACTCTCTCTCAGGGAGTTCTTAAGTTAATATCAAATATTACTGCTGGGTTAGCTTGGATGACACCACTTTTGGCACCTGACTTCAGTTCCCAAGCTAAACCCCCTTTGTCAGAAACTAACAGAATTTAGCATCTCTCTGTGAGAAATACATATCTCTCAAATGTTTGCAGATCCTGGAAGTCATAAAACAATAAAACACTTATATGTCTTAAACCTAGTAATTACTTCTCTTTCAAAATAATACAAAAAACTTCTAGCTCTAGACATTGTGTCTGCTACTGTACTGGAACTAAGCGATTACATATTTTTATTATGTGGTTATGAAACAATTTAATTTCAACTATTTTCTCTGAATTTTTTAAGTTAACCTCCTGTAGTCCAGTTTCCGTTAAGCATATATGTCTAAACAGTCCCAATAGAGCAGGTCCATTCCTGTTCTATTCCAAAAGGGCATGTGTGGTGACATTTTAGCTCAGTACATAACATACAGTTCTGTATAAATCATATCAATATTCACAAATGACATAGAACTATTTATAAAATCCCAGATAGCTGGGCTGGCAGTATTTCCCTTTGTCACAAAAGTTACTGAGGCAGAAATTTTAAATAATTTTATTGGAGGGGAAGTGCAGCTAAAATAGGCATAACAAGTGTATTTACTCTACACTTGGGGAGTGTCACTGGGCAGGGCAGTCTTTTCTATCTGTGATTAATTCCTAAGTTTAATCCTTGAGCTAAGAATCTACTATGACAAAGAATGCTTTCCATATTAAAACTGTGGCTGAAAGGTATGGGAAGAAAGAATCAACTAGGTTAATATATAAGACTTTACTTGAGGCAGTGTTCTGCGCAAATCAAGTAATTTCAATTAAGTGCTAAGTGCAGCTCTACCTACAAAATAATTTAAAATAGCAAATTAAAACTATTTACAAAATAAGAAAAGATTTAACATTAACATTATTTGCCTTCTAAGACTTCAACTAACTGTTGAAAACCTTAGCTAAAATGGTGGTACTAAGTTTTCAGTTTTGGTTAAAGTAGTTGGTTGTGACAACTTAAAATTATTATTGTTGTTTAATTTTGATTTTAATTTTCTGCATCATTTTCAGACATTTTGCTACACACTTGATGGTATGTTCATCTCTAGTGTGAACAAAAACATGTCAAATCCCCTACATCTTCAGGATTCAATAACCTATAATTTGGGCCTCTAATAATTGAAAGAATAAAAATCTCTCATCTTAATTTAGAACATATATTTTGTCAAAATGTTTATCAGATCCTCTTCATTACTAGATCCCTTCATTTACATTATTTGAAGAACAGTTTCCTTGCCACACCCCCCAGTCTCATTTAACAAATTTTCTTTTTTTTTACAATCATATTCTTTTATTCTTGTTAAATAGTGTTTATAGCTTTTTAGCAATCCAGATGCATAGTGCTTCTTTTCTGAAAACATCATTGGCAAGCACTTGATTTCTTAAAACTTTTTTATAGTTTAGGATTTTTTTATACATTTGGGTCATATCTAATATCAATGTTCACAGTTTTTCTATTCACCATATTGGTATGTACCTAACCAAGCATATCCAACAAATGGAATGTCCATAGAGGTTCCTCACTAAAAGAATACAGGGTGTAAGTAAAACATCCTATGCAGACCACATCAATGCCCTATCACTGTATTCTGTCTCCTACTGGCTGTTGAGGGGAGATCTATGCCTGGCATACAAGGCATTGTCAGACCCCAGTCTGGTGGACGACCTGCGTATCAGCCAAATGAACAGCAGAATTACCCATTCTAGAGACTTAAGCCTTGCCTGTGATTTAAATGGGACCTGCTGGAGAGACAGGTATGTATCCCAGAGATTATCCCATCTCTGGAACAGGATCCTCATCCATGTGAAGCAGAGTTACTCCCTAACCCAATTCAAATGCAACTTGGACAATTGGATGGGGAACAGGAAATTCATCCCTGGTTTGCCACCTATGTCTCTAATGGACAAAGCCAAACTGTAAATGGTTCATCTCCCAGACACTTGCTTGTAAATGTTTCATCTCCCAATCCCCTGCTTACACAAATCAAAGGTACTAGAACTTGTCAGAGATTTGGGATGCATGGCTAAGCTGAAAAAGGCTTTTGTGGTCATTAGCCTAGTAAAAAACTATGAATCTATGAACACATGAACCTATGCAGTAAGCACCTTTCCTTTTTATTAAACATGTTACCTATATATGTTACCTATATATGTATATATGGGGGAAGCATACCCTATTATATACTTCCCCCATATATACCAATCTGTCCAAAAATAATCTCAACAAACTAACTAGATCATATAATAATATTGCCAGATTCGCTACTAACTCTCCATACAGGACTCATCACTGTCAGAATCTAAAACATCTAGGCTGGCTTGAATTACCTCACCTATTACAATATAACCAACTTATAATTGCCCATAAAGTCCTTCACCAACCCAACAATACCCCAATTCTCTCTACCCTCATAACACCATATAACAACTTGAGGAATCTACGCTCCTCTAACAAAATGCTGATGCACATTTCCTTTTCAAATAATTTAGCCGGGGACTCCATATTCTCTAATTCAGTTGGTAAAATATGGAATCACTTACCACAAAACCTTATAACTCTAACCTCTCTCCCACTATTCAAAACTAATCTAAAAGATTTCCTCTCTAACCACTGGTTATGCTCTTGTACCAACCCTGGCTAACTGGTGCTTACATACTATCTGTTACCATCAAAACATATATTTTTTATTCACAGCTAGGCTTGGACCTACTCTCTAAGCTAACCTACCTCTATTGATTTCCAACATTGTCTTTCCTGAATACTAGTTATCAAGGTGAATACTTCTATTCATCTTCCTTTCAGTGCTGTTTGTAATTTTTTTATACTTTAGATGACTAACTCTATATTTTTAATGTCATGTAGCAATTCTTTTTTGTATTATATGTTTTCTGTATTGTATATGTTTTTAATATGTATTATACACCTGTCTTGCAACTTGGAGCTTTTCTCCCCGGGCCTCTACTGAAAATGGACATGTATCAAGTTGGACTAGTCCGGTTAACAAATGTAAAATAAAATAAATAAAATAAATAAAAATAAATGTTTTATTTTATGCATTATCTTTCTTTTTATTGTTCATTCAATTTTATAACAGACCCTAAGTACAATGAAGAGTAAACAATAAATTACACTCCCCAACACTAGTGAAGGGTATCATTTCTACATATAATGTTCTCTATTATCTAGTTTTTCTGTAGGTATTTAAGTATCTTCTGCTGACTTCTTGTATATCCACCTAGTTCCCCACACCCAGCCTTCCCTTAGGGGCCTACTTTTCTGTATCTTTCTCCCCTCTCCAGCTTTGCCATTTCTTTTGGTATTTTCTCTTTGTTCCTGCTTTCTCTTTCTACCCCTCTGTTAATTTGATAATTAATTTTATTATTTTATCCCTTGCTGGACTCTCCAGCCTTTTTCATCTGTTTGATATCACTTTCTCACTTATTGTCATTAGCAGTCGCACCAGAGTTTTACTGCTTCTGGTATTCCCCTCTGGGGTGAGTAGAAAGAGTTTGGGTGTTGATTTAGTGCTTCTTTTTCCTAGTATCATATTTCTTAGAATGTGTTTTATTTATTCTTTAAATTCTCCTAACCTATTACTCTCATCAAACACATGCTCCCATGTTTCTCTCTCTTCATCACATCTCCAACATATCCTTGTCATTGCCAGAAACATTTTAGGTTATTTGCTTGGTGTATACATTTTTAAGGACACATTCCCAAGCAAAGATTGTAAATCTTTGACTTTTGATATATACCTTCGAAGTCTGAAAATTTCTAACTATTCTTCTTACCCTATATTTTTGACTGTTCCCACTTCCCACTGTCTCCTCTGCATTTCTGTTCTCTTTCTGCTATTTCTAGTCAGACATTTTATCCCTAAGCCAGCACCCTCTGGTACTTCTCCCTCCTATCTACTAACATCTCTTTCCCTTATTAGGTCTAAGTATCTCTGTTCCTGCAACCATTTTCTGCTTTCACTTTTCCATCTACCTTTTAGCTCCAGATTTTTCCCACTCCAGTCTCAGGAGCAAATCATTTTTTCTCTTACCTGTTCTCAGGTTTTTATGTCATCTCCAAGTAGTAGTTGAGACCAGTGCTTAATTTCCTGTTGTTTATTATCTTCCATCTCTACATTAAATATTTCAATACTTTGTCTATTTCACTCCTTTAGCTATTATTCTCTCTATACAAATGTTTTTATCTGATTATCCATCTTTTATTAAAAGTATTTTGTACTGCTCTTACCCTGTCTGACTCTAGTTCCCTACCTTCTGCTTCCAACAGCTGTAAGCATTAATTAGTATGTATTGCATTTCTTTAAGTGTTTCCTTTATTTGCATATTGAGTTATTCTTAGAGTGCTAGAAATACAGGACTGTTTTGTGTGAAAATTTCAAGATTAATTTTTATAATAACCTGTTTTTCTGTATGTTTTATCTATATTTTGATTTACATAGTTTTTCAACCATTTTTAGATGTGTTTACTATATTCATTAATTTGTTATTTAATGTAACTTTTTTGTGAATGGATCTTTTGAGACGTGATTTTTTGATTAGCTTTATATAAATGAATTGTTTTTATCTTAAATTTAATGGTTCTGATGAAGCCCTGGTGAATGATAGAATGAAACCGCTTAACCCTTTCAACTTTATCTTGTTCATTTATGTGCCAGTAACTATGTTTATTCATATTACATATGAGGAGTCAAAAGAATGGATGGTTGTTTTCTCTGTTTCTAGAGATTTTTACTTAGGTTTCACTATGTGAGCATTCTTTTGGATTACTGTTTTTGTTTCTTTGCTGCATGGTTACACGCTTGTTTTTTTTTGAATTACAAGTTTTATTTAGACTCTGGCAGTGACCCCTTGAGACTATACCATCTATCAGCTGTTTCTACTTTGGATTTACCTAGTACATCAGTGTTTTTATCTGCTGGCTTTAATAAAGGACAGTTGTACAACACTATGAGTATCGCAGCAGAAAACAGTCAAGGAGACCTCACACAAATTATTCTGCTTCTCTATCAACGTGTATCCGACCTGGTGAATAAGGTAGATAGCATTTCTAATTTCAGCACCCCTTCAACTTCTGACAAAATGGTGCAGTCTGAACAGAAAGGAGCACAGCAGACAATAGTTGATTCAGGTTTTGAGAAACAGGGCAACATATGGGATATGGCACCTAGAAACAACCCTGACTGTGTAACGACTTTAGTTTGTGACATACTGAAAGACTTCAATTTTTGACTAAATCAGGGATTCAGTAGTTCAGCTTCGAGTTTTCACTAGACTGAAGGAGACCATTTTCTTGCCGAACTTATCAAAATTTTCAAAAAGAAACTACTAAAGGTGCATAGCTTGCATTTAGACAATGTGTATCTCAAATAATGTATTAAAGCTAGAAGGGTCCCTATGGGGCAGAAACTATACAAGCTGCAAACAGAATTGAACTGGGAACCACTGACTAGTCAGAATTAACAGTCATGAGATTACTTTACAGAACAATAATATTACTAATGATTTGCTCTTTGATGCATACATATTTAATTACAATACTGTTTTAAAAGAGTAGATGACAATTGTAAAGTGGCTATGGATGGGAAAAGGAAAACATTGTTTAGTGATTATAATGATTATTCCAGCAACACCACTTATACATTATCTAAAAATCTAGTCTATACTTTAGTAATAATAGTATTTATTTATTTGCAGTTTGTTAACAGTGAAAGTCAATTGGGCCAAGATGAGCCCTTTTTCAATGGAAGCCTGGGGAGAAAAGCTCCAGGTACAGTCAATAAAAAGCAAAAATCAACAGAAGTTAATATATACATTATTAAATACAAAACAAGCAAGAAGTAATACACAAGTAATATACAGAATTAATAATGCAAGAAATCAACAGAAGCTGATGCAAGGTGTTATACAATTTAAAGTAACAGAGATGTAGCAATATAATAATGTCAGTAGAAAGTGGCTTCTGAACCAATTTGGGGAATAAGCATTCTGACTGAATGAGGGGTGAAAAATCAAAATGTCTAGAATATCTAATGTGAAAAGAGGGTAGTTGTATGTAAGAGGTATAGGTAGGGGAGAAATGGGAAGGCCGGTGTTAAGTGGAAATTATGGAAGAAGGATGAGGGAAGATGAATGGCGGGGAGTAGGCTGAAGCTATGAGGGGTGAGAGCAGGAGCACTCCCAGGTAGAAGAGAGGTGGGAATGGAGCAAGGTCTTGAAAGTGGAGATGCTCTGGGTAGTTCAGATATAGGGGGGAGTGAGTTCCATTTTTGTGCGGGGGAAAATGACAATAGAAGTTGGCCAGGAGTATATAGGAGTTTGTACACTTCTAGGACATTTTGATTGTTAGATCTGAGTGATCCATCAGGAAGATACATAATAAAGGTGGAGGAGATGGAGGGGCATTGATATGGCTTGAAGATGAGTTTTTGAGCAATGCAGAGCTGTATGTAAGTGAGATAGTTAGTACTTTTCACAGACCACAAATGAGGGCCTTAGCTCCTGTTTATAACAGCAGCAATAATACTAACACTTTGAAACCACACTTGACACACAGCACTGATATGGGTCTGGATGAATCCCCCCCCCGAGAATATGAGAAAGGCAAGATAACACTTCTCCAAGTATTTTCCCTGCATCTATCTCGTCCAATGATTTGCATCATTTTTGAGGAGATCCTGTCCAGAATTTGTATACTTTGAGGAAGGAGAAACCCACAGAGGGAACAAGGACAAGGGAGAATTCTCAGAAAAATCAACAGAACTACAAATAGCAGATGATACAATTCAGGTATCTCATAATGGTATTCTGTTACATTATAATGCTTTCAACATCTTTAACTATAGTGCACTTCAACTTACAAAAGGTTATTTTTTCCCTGTTTAGTAAAGGATTCAAATATGTACCTTGAACATGCATGGATATCAGAGCTATGATACTGAAACTTAAACTATACACTAGAAAACCCAATTTTTCAGTCATTTTTTTTAAAGAAGGGCATGAAGTTTTAGATTGCTCTAATTCACAGTACAAAAAGAAGGGGAGTTTTAATCCTCACCTCAACCCCTTAGTGGCATTCTTCGAAAAAAGCTGCGAAAGAGATTTATACAACTTATAAAAATCTGTACATGTTAAGCAATACAATTTAAGGAAAAATGAGAAGCAACTTTTACACAAACGTAGGTGTGACAGCAATGTTAGTGTTATGAAACCAGATAAGGGGGGGATATTTTTGATGGACAAAACAGATTACAACAGTAAGATTTTCAACCTATTACAGGAACAAGGTAAATATGAAATAGTATCGAAAAACAAAATACATATTGCATGTAGAAAAAAATTGTACTTAGAAAATTGTTTATTACAATCTTATCTACTGAATTTGAATTTCTAATAATGAGAAACCCTCTAATATCAGCAGCCTTTGGAATTCCAAACACCCATAAAGACATCATGATTTAACATTTAGATTAATAGTAGCTGCCCAGAGTTCAAAAATGTATCCTTTAGCAGTATTTATAGATTATATCCTCAAGAAGTCCTTTCTTCTACCAAACATATTTTAAAGGACTCATGGGACTTGTTATATAAAAATCAAACAAGATTTTTTTGTGATAAGGTTACTTTTCTTATGGTAGATGTAATAGACTTATTTAGCTGTATACCACATATTGTGGAATTAGAATATTTTCATCAAGCCCTATTAAAATTCATGAAGTTAGACAACAGATTTATTAAGTTCCTTTTTGATCTAATGGAACTGGTATTACACAACAATTTTATTTACTTTTAATAGAAGTATTTCTGAAAGCTTATGGGAGTTGCCATGGGTGGTGCCTGCACCCCAATACATGCAAATCTTGTTATGCACAGTTGGGAGCAAGAATATATTTTTAACTCACTGTTTGTGAAAACTGGTCATTTTATTCCAAATCAGGAACAAAAGATTCACTGATAGCCAACCAAGTAAATGCTCCGTGGTTACACTTCTATAAAATTAAAAATAATAAAAATGGTAAAGACAAAGCAAAAGCGGAAATATATAATATAGTTTTAGTATCTTTCAAGACATGCTTACTTTTATCTAATATAGGATGTAAATGTTTCTCAACGTAGACCGAAAGATGCTCGGTTACCCAACCACCTCCAGCAACTATGGGTCTCATGGGTGGTTCACACATATTCTTATGAATTTTAGGAAGGCCTTGAATCTGTGGTATAAGCGGATTCTTAACTATAAGATAGTCAAGGACTTCCTTCGTTATCAGGCCAGATTGGTATATGTCTGATATTGTGTTTGTAACATATCTAATAATAGAATGTACTTCTTCCTTAGAAATAACTATATAGGTCACTTAATAATTTATTTATGGAAATTATATATTTATCAGAATCCATAATTACTATTTTGCCTCCCTTGTCGGCAGGTCTAATTGTAATCGCAGTTTCTGACTGTAAGCGTTTCAAGCATTGTCTTTCATTTCTATTCAAATTATCTGCTCCATAATACTTTTTATGTGAAGCCCTATCATCATAGTATTTAAATAGTTCTTCCTCTGTCAGCTTTAAATATGCATCTATTAATGGATGATTCTGTGGGACATAACAACTTAAATTCTTGAAGTTAGCCAATTGTGCATCCCTATCACTTGGTGTATGCTTATATATCAATTTTAACATGACATTTCTGCAAAAAATTTTCAAATCAATAATGGTAGACTACTATAGCTCTTCGGTATGAAGTTCAACCCTTTATTTAACAAACTTTCCTCAACAGCAGAAAGTATATATGAAGAAATATTACACACTAGCGATTGTTCCCCCTGCCCCACATTTTCTTGAGGGTCTGGTGTGAAGTAAACTCTCCTGAATGTTTCCTTTTCTGTCTTCCACAACTCATTGAGCGTGTTCGTCGCAGACCCCTGTCTATACAGACAGGTAGAGGAAAAGAAAAGTCCTCACTTGTTTCAAATGGATGGTCAGTAGATCTATTGCCACTTAAAATTTTAGGTCTCACAACTGCTTGCGTGTTATCTATCCTAGAGGTAGATTGGTTCTTATGAATCCTTAGGTACCTGCATTATTGTACTCTCTAGATCTTACTATATACACCAAGGGTTTCTATTGATTAATATGGCTAACTCATATAACTGTGTATAATCTATGTGTAACACTTTCCTCCTTATTACTAAACTGCTACCTCACTACCCTTTCTTTTTCTTCATTTACCAGCCTGTGACCCAGTACATCCCTGTACTAAATCACTAGACCTCACCCAACTGGAAGCCTCAACATATTTGTCCAAGCTGGAACCTTATTTATCACCTCCCTGAGAAGCCAGCCCACTACAAGACAGTGAAAGTATGTGTTACAACCGATCCTAGAACTTTGAGCTTATCCTAATGTTTAATATCACTGCTAGGCTAGACAAGTTTCCCTAGCAGGACTGCCAGCAGCTAGTCTATCAAACCAGTAATTATCTAATCTGTTAAACATTGCCCTAAAACCAACCTCTCTCTCCCTTCTCAGGTAGTAATATACCCCATATCGCCATTGCCAGACTCCCTGCAAGTGTATCTTCAAAGCTGTTTAGTGACTACACACTAACTGGCGCCTCTCCTCTAACTATCTGCAATTCTATTTCTACACTCATCTGCTGTACCATACCTCTATTTTCCACTCTCTTAGTCATTGCTTCTCCTTAACTCACTCTTTCTCACTCTCATACTGTCTCCTACACTTTTGCTCTATTGCTACCCTTTCTAACCTCCAGCTAGTCTCACAATCCTTCTCCCACCCTTTCTCATTTGTGACTTACCTGTTGAACTCACCCACTTAACAGATTGTTCTCCTTGAAACTCTACTCTTTTGTCTATCTAATCACCTACCTATCTCATTAGGTGTCCCGCAAGGCTCCATACTAGGCCCTCTCTTGTTTTCCATTTACATCAATGATCTCCACTTAGCCATTCCACTCTCCACATGTATTCAATACGCAGATGATTCTACTATTGTCTGCTCAGCCTCCTCTCTAGACGAACTACAATCCCAAACACAAAAAGCTTTCAATACAGTAGAAAACTGGTTCTCCAACCGCTGCCTCTTACTAAACGCTAAAAAAACTAAACTTTTACTCTTCACACCTACCCAAAGGACTGCCCCTTTACACTTCACTCTCATATCTAATAATGGCACCCTTATTTCCCCTGATCTGACCACTAAACTCTTAGGAATCACAATTGACAATAACCTCAACTTTGACCCACACATAAATACCACAGTAAAAATAGTCAACAGAAAATTAGGATCCCTCTATAAAATAAAACCATATCTAACACCATTAGCTAAATCCACTATAGCTAGAACTCATTTACTCTCAACCCTTCTTTATGCATCTCCCATCTACACTAACCTCTCCAAAAAGAACCTCAACAAACTAGCTATATCCTATAATAACATTGCTAGATTTGCTACTAGCTCCCCTTATAGAACTCATCACTGTCTTAATCTAAAAAAACTAGGCTGGCTTGAACTTCCAAATCTGATGCAATTTCATCAACTCTCAATAACTCATAAGGCCCTTAATCAGCCCAACAATACTCCCATACTCTCTAGCTTCATTACACCATATAGTAATCTCAAAAATTTACGATCCTCAAACAAAATCCTTATGAATATAACTAAATCTAAAAACTTAGCAGGTGATTCCTTGTTCTCCAACTCTGTTGGAAAAGTATGGAATCAATTACCACCTGATCTTACATCCCAGACATCTCTCCCACTTTTTAAAAAACATCTAAAACACTACTTCAATAACCACTGGTTATGCTCCTGTTGTAACCCTGACTAACAATTTCTTGTCTCTGACCTTCTACCTTCTCTAAATACTAAACTCCTTAAAACACCTTAATAGCGTTTTCTCTAATATAAATTATATAAGTGTACTATCAAACTAAGACCTACTAAGATTTGTTAAAAAAAAAAAATTTTATTCTTCTATATTTTTACATAGAATTTATAATATAACTCTCTGTTATAATTATAGCTGTTTAAACTGTTTTTGATGTCTTTATTATTGCTGCATATGACTGTCTCAATGCTTTTTCTTACATTGTATGTTATTTCCTGGAGCTTTTCTCCCCGGGCCTGTACTGAAAATGGACATATATCCAGTTAGACTAGCCCGGTCAACAAATGTAAAATAAATAAATAAATAAAAATAAACTATCTGAACCTCAGGATATAAATTGCCTACTACCTGAGCATGATCTACATTTGTATCAAGTACTAATGCCATATCATTAGATGCTATGGGTCTATCCTGTTTAATTACAGGATTGTCTGCTGTTATCAGAGGTTCATGCTCCTCTGAAGATACAGTAGGGCATACACTTCCACTACTCACATTAATAGTATTAGTAGCAAATTCTACATTAACAGCATTATCTACATTCAATTCAACATTTCCCATAGAACTAAGCACATTATTGTGTTGTTTAGAAATGTTCATATATAGACAATAGTAAGAGCTTTTTTCATCCTGACTTACACAGAGAGTTTAGAACTTCAGCCAAAGCTGATTGTCTGACATCTCATCTTGTCTATCTGGCTGTATGTCAGAAATGCTCTTCTTTCTATGTTGGAAAAACCAACAGACCCTTTAGGGATAGAATACGCGAGCATATCTATCACATTAGGAAACATTTGAAACATAATGCTATAGCCAAGCATACTATGCAAAATGATGAAAGCCATACATTCCTTTGTAGAGCCCTAGAAGTCATTCCACCAAGTATACGAGAAGGGGACATCAGGAACCATACTGAGTTCAGGGAGAACAAATGGATCATTATGCTAAGGGCTGATAGAGGAGTAGGACTTAATGAAAGGGCATCTATAAAACCCTCACTTAGGAAACGTCGTAACATCAGATAATATTAGATATTCTTAACATGGCCATGTATATATCATATATATAACATTCTTTTTGGTATATATTTAATCTATTATATAGATAACTTACAGATTGTTACTTTTTGTATTATGTACATATAAACTGTCTTACATATGCAATATTGGGAATCATTCATTATGTTTACTACCTAATTATATGCATGTGGCTATTTGGACATGTAGATAACTATATACAAAGAGAATAATATTTTTACTTAGATGCTACCTTTACATGCATTATGTAATTGAGTCATTTTAATAGGATATATATATATATATACATATATATCTTACATTCATGATGACATTTCAATAGGACACACACATATATATATACATATATATATTCTATATATTTTTTATATTATACATATTTCATACATTTTTATTTTCATTTTTATTCTTACATACTTCATACATATATACACATATATTTTTCATTGTTTTTTATACATGTTTATTTTTATTTTATATGCCTGAATTATTTGGGAAATTAAAGATATATATATGAATTTTCTAGTTTATATATGTTGTTCCTTTAAGGTATTAATTGATGTAGAAGTTGGATTGGTCACTCAATATTTTGAATTTCTGTATAAAATGCTTTGAGTGAATGATATTTATTCATGCATCTGATGAAGCTATAAGTGAAAGCGAGCTTATCCATTCTTTCTGTTTTTATTGAAGAATAAACTAGAATTGAATATTATATATTTCCGCTTTTGCTCTGTCTTTACCATTTTTATTATTTTGAATTTTATTCCAAATATTTGGATGGCATGTTTATTTTCTCGAGAGGTCCTGTTGAAACTATTATGGGCTTTATTTCTTATATTAACAACATGACTGATTTTTTAAAGTTTACTTATCAAACAGGTCAGAATAGACTACCTAGACGTGACTATTTTTAAGAACACAAACCTCAACAGATTTGAAACAATTATTTTCAGAAAACCTACATTTTCAAATGCATACCTGCAATTCCACAACAGTCATCCATACCATATTAAGAAAAATTTGCTTACAGGTCAGTTGGTCAGAGCAGCAAGAATGTGTTCCAACTTTGACCTATTCATGGCAGAACATAATAGTATTTAACAATATGTTCTTGGAAACATGCTACCCTTCAGTATTATTAAAGACTATTTCTAAGGAAATTCTAAGTGGATGGGGCACTACATTTTATCCAATTATTTACAGTAAGCCACTTTGGCCCAACACATTGGATATGGGAATTATAGCCAGCAATACTAACAATAATTTTTCACAGGTATTACTTCTTGAATATAATGATCAAAACCAATCCATCAAAAACATCATCGGTAACAAATGAAACATTTTCAAGACAGAGGGCAGGATCTATAACAAGGTAGGTGACAAACCACATTTTATTTACAAAGCAGGTTTTAATATTAAAAACTTCTTGAATGTCAGTGACATCTTACTGACAATAAATATTATGGAACAAAAATGTGGTTCATGTAATCAGTGTAGTTTCATACTACAAACAGTGACAGTTACCTTGGAGTACTACACTAATATTAAAATGTAATTTGTAAAAAGTAATTGTCTTACGAAGGGTGTGATTTACCTTTCCAAATGTATGGGCTGTCCTGCTTTCTATGTGGGCAAGATGGAGCATACGCTATGTAAAAGAATATATGAACACAGTTAAGACATCAAGAATAAAAATACTTCTTAGTTTTGTTAACATTTATTAATTTAAATTTGTTATTTCACAAAAACATATTTAGTGCCCCTGACCAAAACATTACTTTATTGGTAAACACTCAAAGTATAAAACTGATAATTTCCTTTAAAAGCTCAAAAATATACTTTATAGTTATCAGAGGAAAATGCTTAATAGTCACAATAAAACAAAAATACATAGTCTAAATAACCTAAGATGGATTTAACTTTACAATGGTGATGGACAGGTTGACAAACGAGATCAGACAGGAGTCCCCGTAGACTATGATGTTTGCAGATGACATTGTGATCTGTAGTGAGAGTAGGGAACAGGTGGAGGAGACCCTGGAGAGGTGGAGATATGCTCTAGAGAGAAGAGGAATGAAGGTCAGCAGGACTAAGACAGAATATATGTGTGTGAATGAGAGGGAGGACAGAGGAATGGTGAGGATGCAGGGAGTAGAGGTGGCGAAGGTGAATGAGTTTAAGTACTTGGGATCAACAGTTCAGAGAAATGGTGAGTGTGGAAGAGAGGTGAAGAAGAGAGTACAGGCAGGATGGAGTGGGTGGAGAAGAGTGTCAGGAGTGATTTGTGACAGATGAGTACCAGTAAGAGTGAAAGGGAAGGTTTACAAGAGGGTAGTGAGACCAGCTATGTTATACAGGTTGGAGACAGTGGTACTGACAAAAAGGCAGGAGTCAGAGCTTGACGTGGCAGAGTTGAAGATGTTAAGATTTGCACTGGGTGTGATGAGGATGGACAGGATTAGGAATAAGTATATTAGAGGGTCAGCCCAGGTTGGAAGGTTTGGAGACAAAGCCAGAGAGGCAAGATTACATTGGTTTGGACATGTGCTGAGGAGGGATGCAGAGTATATTGGGAAAAAGATGCTAAGGATGAAGCTCCCAGGTAACAGGAAAAGAGGAAGGCCTAAGATAAGGTTTATGGATGTGGTGAGAGAGGACATGCAGGTGGTTGGTGTGACAGAGCAAGATGCAGAGGACAGGAAGAAATTGAAACAGTTGATCTGCTGTGGTGACCCCTGACGGGAGCAGCCGAAAGAAGAAGAAGATCTTTAAATACCTGTGGCTTAAACAATCCTAGTAAGAGACCAAATCTACTAAAATATTTAAAACTGAACAAAGCACAAATTGTCTTCCTTCAAGAAACTCATTTCAAAACAAATGACAATTACAAATGGAATCCTAAGGAATATATGATATTGGCACAATCCACTTATAAGACAAAGACAAAAGGGGCAACAATTTTATAGAAAACAAATGTGATTAGCCTAGAAATCATTTCTAGGTATGAAGATAAATAAGGCCTTATGGCATTAGTAATAGTTAAATATAATAACAGAATATGGACCCTAGCCAAGCTATATCGGTTCCCAGGCATTGAAACAGAAACTGTTAAAAAACACTTGGATTTCATTTCCAATAAGTATAAAGGCAACTTAATATTAGGAGGAGATTTTAACTGTATATTTGATATTTCTGAAAATACAAATAAAAGACCACTGCGTACATCTGCTGTATCAAAAGCTTTAAACAAGTGGGTAGAATCATTTCATCTTGTAGATACTTTCAAAGAAAATAAAGAAACATTCATAATTGGCTTAGATATAGAGAAATACTTTGATTCCCTAAATTGGGACTATTTATTCAAAATCCTAATGCTATTTGAATTTCCTGCATCCTTTCTTAATCTCCTAAAGACTATATATACAAATAATTTAGCGTATGTCAAGTTAGGTCCTTTTACCTCTGAATCTATACATATAACAAAAGGCACTAAACAAGGATGTCCCATGTCACCAATTCTATTTGCTCTGGCTATTGAAATATTGGCAGATTTAATTTGTAACACTATAAAAATCAAAGGAATATGTGTTTATGAACAATACAATTATAAGTAATGCTATTTGCTGATGACATATTACTAACATTATCTAATGCAAAAGAGAAATTAGAAGAATTAGATATATTAATTGACAAATTTCACATGACTTCAGGACTCCATTTCAATAAATCAAAACCAAATGTTTTATTTTTAAATAAGAAAAGAACTGTAGACTAAGGGGGAATACATCATAGGGAAACAAGAATCTACCTTAAAATATATAGGAATTGAGTTATACAAGGATAATAAAGAATTAGTCTCAAAAAACTACAATAATATCATCAATACAATTAAAATCTCTGTGGAAAAATGGAACAAAATAATAATAACATTTGAAGATAGACTACAGTTAATAAAAATGGTTTTACTGCCCTAGATCCGATATATAGCCTTGGGAATACAACTGTTACCTGAAAGGAATATATTTAAAGAAATAAATTCATGCCTAATAAAATTTTTATGGTTTCCCAAAAGAAACAGAATATTTTTAATACATCATATCAGACCATGGAAACAGGGAGGATTAAACTTTCCTGGTATAGAAACATATATAAAAACATCAATATCTAAAACAATCTCATACTGGATAAGTCCAAATTACTCTGCAAACTGGAAATAATTACTAACTGTAATATCAATAAATGAATTTGATTTACAAAAGTAATTTCAAATAACAGATAAAAACAATTTGCCATGGTGTATATTATGTATTAGTATGCAAAAAACTCACTTTTGCACTCGTTTCCCACCTTTCCTGTAACTAGTCTAGTCCAGATACAGATTTGCTGTGTCCAGGACTGCTTGTAAGCTTCTGAGCCTCCCAAGTCTTTCTGTGTTGGAAGGAAGCCTTCTAGCTTATCGGTGGGAGTGGTAAGCACTAGGTAGCGTATCTACCACAAGAGTAGTTTCTGGCCATTTGGGCAGTTTTCCATCTCTTTTAATGTTCTGGTTCAAAAGCCCGTGTTTGCGCTTGTTTCCCACCTTTCCTGTAACTAGTCTAGTCCAGATACAGATTTGCTGTATCCAGGACTGTTTGTAAGCTTCTCAGCCTCCCAAGCCTTTCTGTGTTGGAGGGAAGCATTCTAGCTTATCAGTGGGAGCAGTAAGCACTAGGTAGCCTATCTACCACAAGATCCAGATACAGATTCTTAGTTTTACCACTTGAATTTGCTTATTCATGCTCAGCACTTGTTTAGAATTTGTTGTTAGCACTAAATAAGCTACAAATTACTACAGCACTCAACCTTCCTCTTTACCTAGAGGAAAACAGTTTTTGTACTTAACTTTCCTCACATGCTTAGAGAAAAACATCTTATACTCACTTTCCTCATTTGTCTAGAGGAAAGTAGTTTTTTATTCAGGCATGTCCAAGGGTCAGCTCCCAGTGTTCTCTCCTGTCTATCTGATGAATCTGGGCATCTTGAGGCAATATAGCAATTGCCTCATGTACACAGACAACCCTCTCCTCCTACCACCCAACACCACAACCTGTGAGAGATGCACTTATCTAGCCAAACTGGAGGCAAAACTCTCTCCAACCAAAACTGAACTTGACACCACACCACACTCATCACATATTCCCATTAAACCTACACCACCAAAATCCACACATAGAAACACAAAAACATTCGCAGAGGCTCTCAGTAATAATCTGCTCAAGCAACAGAGACCTCCAAAGCAGAAATGCAAGCTACCTCCACCCCCAACACAACCCATATGACACATAGCCCACAGACTCAGTGTGCCAATAAACCACAGTCCATAAGGCAAACCAACGTACCCAACACACTAGTCATAGGTGGTGCTATAGTCAGGCACACTGATGTCTCACTCACCAGGCTAAACAAGGAGAAGGTTACTGTCAGCTGGCTGTCGGGTGCCAGGATCCTCCACATAACCCATGCACTCAGGTCACTCCACAACAAGTACAAATATGACTCTATCATTGTCCATGTTGGTGTGAACCACCTGAGACATACCTCCCTGGACTACATAAAAATAAACATGAAAGAGCTCTCCGATCTTGTAGACCAGGCAGGTATGACCCTAGCCCTGAGTAGCATCCTGCCATTGCCCAGAATGATGCCGCAGTACAAGGAGAAAATGATTGACTTCAACAATTGGCTAAGCTTCTGCTGTCATTCTAAGGGGATCCAGTAGCTGTTTGCCTGGGACGACATGGTCGACAGACCATGATGCTTTGCCAGAAATGGCCTGCACATGTTGCTCCTGGGATTCCAGATACTGGCTAAGGCTTTTGTCGCCCCTATAGTGTCTTTTTTATGCAAGGTTCAAATGACAAATTCATCAGAGTAACAGGAACAGGCAAAATGGAGAACATCGATATCTGTGCAGTGACTGAGACCTGGTTCAAGGCTCTAGAGAGCACCCCTGCATTACCAGGCTATAACTCATACCACACTTTTCGGCCTTCTAACCTGGGCAAGAATACCAAAGGCAGAGGTGTGTCCATATTCATTTAGGATATCCACACCTCCAGACTAGTTGCGCAGCATAATGCATCCGAGGTTATCCAAGTGCAACTAACTCTGAGCAAAACTGCAATCCAAATTGTAGCTTGTTACAGATCCCCCACCATGCCCCAGGATTCCCACTCCTCTTTTCTTGATGTACTGGAAAATATTAGGGTTCAACCAAACACTCTAATAATGGGCGAATTCAACTACCCCACCATTAACTGGGAAAACTACTCATGTACCAGCTCCTTCACTCAATGCTTTCTGGAATTCATAAATTCCAATGCCCTGTTTCAACTTATCAACACCCCGACCAGGGGTAACAATATCATAGACCTAGTCATTACCAACATGAGTGACTGGTGTTCCACATTTGAAATGAACTCCTCGTTGGTCAGATCCGACCATAAGCTAATCACCCTAGATATCTGCATCCCACCCCCACCTACCATTAAGGAAACCATGGTAAAAAATTCCTCCAAAGAAAACTTCATGCTTCTTAAGACAGAAGTGGCAAACTTCATGACACCCATGCAGATGGACAATACTGTTACGACTGCTGAATCCTACACAAATGCACTCTATAAACACTTACACGAGTGCATGGATCATGGTATCCCAAACAGAACCAAGACGCTATCCTCCAAAAAAAGGAAGCCAATCTGGTGGTCCCCTGCCAGAAACAAACTCTTCAACAGAAGGAAAAAACTGTTGCAAAAGAGAGTAAAATTCCATGAGTGGAGGAGCTCCCTGGTCAGCCTCAGTAAGAAGATGAGATCCCTTATAAGATCCTCCAAAGCTAGCTACAAAAACAAAATCACCACTGATTCTAAGGGCAACCACAAAGCATTCTATAGCTATTTCAAGAATCTCAATGGCAACATGCAGATCTGCTCTGACTTACAGCACAATGACATGTAAATTACAGAACCAACTGAAATTGCCAACATCCTGGTAGATAGGTTCAGTGCTAACTTTACTCCCTCTCACCCCCTTAAGGGCTCATATCTATACAGGAAGAATGCAGAGTCCCTGTAATCACATCTATGCAGGTAAAAGCTGCACTCTCTAAAACCAAAAACACAGCATCCATGGGACTAGACAACATACCAGGCTGCATTTTACATGAACTTCAGAACAAACTGGCTCCCCACCTAAGCACCATGTTTAATCATAGTCTCACATCAGGCATTATGCCCACTGAATGGCAGACAGCAACAGTTATCCCACTCCACAAAGGGGGAGCCACCATTGATCCTGGGAACTATCGCCCTATTAGCCTGATGAGCATGGTCTGCAAGGCCATGGAACATATCATCGTGGAACTCATAAACAAAGACATTGGTAACCTCCAAACTCTGGGTCCCACCCAGTTCGGGTTTGTGAAAGGCAAATCATGCCTTCTGAACCTGATTGACATCTTTGAGACAGTCACCAAAGCCGTAGACGAGGGTAAGGTGGTTCACAAAGTCTATCCTGACCTCGCCAAGGCTTTCAACACCATCCCCAATTCTGGAATTATAGCTAAACTCACTAAACTAGATAAAAATCCCTACCTCACAAGATGGGTTGTCAACTGGCTCACTGACAGAACCCACACTGTAAAAGTTGCAGACTCCAAATCTGACTTCAAACCAGTGACAAGTGGAGTACTACAGGGTTCCGTTCTGGGACCTCTCCTGTTTGGTATCTACTTCTCTGAAGTACAGGTTAACACAGAAGGCCTCTGGCTAATGAAGTTCACAGATGACTGCAAACTAGGAGCCATAGTCAAGTCCCCAAATGATGTGGACATCCTACAGAAGGGCCTCACTGAGACAGATGCCTGGTGTCGGAGGCATGGCCTCAAGCTCAGTGCCAAAAATTGCATTGTCATCCCCTTTGGTAAAAACTCTGTACCCATGAACTACCACATAAACATCAGTCTACTTAAAGCCAAATGTGTGATAAGAGGCGTTGGGATCCAGGTGGACAGTAGTCTCTCCTTTGATAATCACATTGCCACAGTAGTCAGAAAATCCTTCTATGTGGCACACCTCAACACAAAAGAGGTCCTTGTTCCCCTCTACTCAGCACTCATTAGACCCATTAAAGAGTACACTGCCCCTTTTGGAATGTACCTCACATGAAATCTGCAAAAGCTGGAAAGGCCACAGAGGTACCTCACAAAGAGGATTACTGGCCTCAAACAGATTCCCTACACTGACTGTCTCAAAAAACTCCAGTAGCATATTGCCTACTCTGAGGAGATCTCTGCTTAACATATAAAGCTATGTTAAATCCAGAGCAGTTGGACATGCTACACTTAAAGAAATCCCAATCCCTCCAAGCTACATGCTCTAGGGACCTAGACCTTGTCACCACAATAAACAGGACATGCTGGAGGGATAGATTCCTATCCCAGAGACATCTTATACTCTGGAACAAGCTACCCATCTATGTCAAGCAAAGTTCCTCATTAGCACTCTTCAAGAAAAATCTTGATGAGTGGATGGGAAATAGGAAATACACCCCGGAGATCACTTCTGTGGCTCTGCTCAACAGAGGCACAGGAAATTAACTTTCTTGGGTGGCGTAAGCCAGGGAACCTTGTTGGCTAGACTTACTTAGGCCCTAGGGCCGATAGCCTAGTACCTACCTATGAACCTATGAACCTCTGAACAATATAACATAACATAACTAAACCCACTAAAACCCATATGATTAATTATTACATTGACTCATTTAGGAAAATTATTAATGCAAATATAGATTTAAAAATCTGGTTTGATCTTTTAACACCATTTATAGTCACAAAGAAGTTTCCACATAAAATATGTAGAGAAATTATTAATTCCTGGGAATAGAAAGGATTTGTTTGTTGGCTTCAATGTATCAAAGAACTAAAAGTTTTAGATTTGCAAGTAATAAAAACAACATACAAAAATCCACAACAGGACTGGCTAACTTTATAGAGTATTCTGTCATATTCGCAGGATTCAAGTAGAATAATTAACAATTCTTCATTTAAAGAAATACCTAAATTTATGAAATGCATATATGAAATCACAGAATGACTTTGACATGGGAAACAGTATTTCAAAATTTTACAAAATATTGATAAACTATAAAACAACACCCAAAACCTCATATTGGAAATATATAACAAAAGGACACTCAACACAGTTAACTGAAGATATTAAAACAAATATCTTATTATCGATAAAATATACATCCTTTACACAATACTGGGAAGTTTTTAATTGGAAATGCTTGCAAAGAGCATTCTTAACCCCAGACAGTGTCAGTAAAATTAGTTCTTCCATAAAAGGAATATGTTGGAGATGGGAGCAAGTACACAATGCAGATTGGAACCACATTTTATTTGATTGTGTTAAAATTTAGCCATTTTGGAATGGTATTAATAACTTTCTAGAAGCTTTATTTAATGAATCATGTTATTTAACTAAAGCTCTTGTATTATTAAATGTGAATGAAGGTCCTCATTTGAATAGGTCAAACATGTATCTAGTATGGACTATACTTGCATTTTTAAGGAAGTGTATAACAAGAAGAGGGAATACAAACAATACCAACTTTGGAAGACTTCTACAGCCTACTGAAGACCACAGCATTATTGGAAATTAAAATTAAAGAACTAAGAATTTATCCAAAGCCATTTATCAACAACCCTTGGGGAAAAGTCTTATCACTGAGTGGCACTTTACAATAATTGGTCAGACACTCTGATAATGGATTGGACATACTTATAAAGTAACTGTATACATTAAGAGCTGTTATAGTGTCAGGCTAATGTAAATAGTGTACATAGTTATTTAAGATGTTATGTTTAAATACTATGGAATTCATCCAAATGTATTTGAAAAATAAAAAAAATTGAGAAAAAAAGAATAAAAATACTAAGAATGCATTTTTTAAACACTGCCTGACTTGTACTGGTTTCAGAACATTTTGTTTGGAATTATAGATACAGTCCCTTTAGATGAACAAGTTGGTAATTGGGAAACTGTTCTAGAATTTAGACAGCAGCAATGGCAGCTAAAACTAAATGCTGGAAAATTTCCTGGGTTTAATGACAATATATCTGTTACACCTGCTTTAAGAATCAAAAGCATCAAATTATAAGAACAGCATCTGTTATTGAGAAGCTCTTTCCCTTTGTAGTTTGCAATTTATTTTTAAGCATTTTAAGTATTTATTACAGTTTTTTTAAGTGTTTCTTTAAGTTACATATTGATTTGTTCTTAGATTGCTAGAAATACAGGACTGTTTTTATGTGAGAATTTCAAGATTCATTTTTATATTAATCTGGCCTTTTATATGTTTTTATTTATATTTTTGATTCACATAGTTTCTCAACCATTATTAGTTGGGTTTACTATATTCATTAATTCATTATTTAGTGTTAAATGTTTTTTCCATGGTAACTTTCTTGTTAATGGAACTTTTGAGACGTGATTTTTGATTAGCTTTATATAAATGAATAGTTTTTAACTTAAATTTAATGGCTCTGATGAAGTCTTGGTGAATGATAGTACAAAAGCGCTTAACCCTTTCCACTTTATATCCATTGTTCATTTACATGCCACTAACTGTGTTTATTCATAGCAAATACAAGGAGTCAAAGGAATGAATGGTTGCTTTTCTATTTCTAGAGATTTACACTCAGGGTTCACTGTGTGAGCCGTCATAGGTTCATAGGTTCATAGGTAGGTACTAGGCTATCGGCCCTGGGACCTATACAAGCCCAGCCAAAAAGGTACCCTGGCTTTTGCAACCCAAGAAAATTATTTTCCTGTGCCACTGTCGAGCAGAGCCACAGAGGTGATCACTGGGGTGAATTTCCTATTTCCCATCCAATCATCAATATTTTTCTTGAAGAGTGCTAATGAGGAGCTTTGTTTGATATAGATAGGTAGTTTATTCCAGAGTATGGGAAGTCTCTGGGACAGGAATCTATCCCTCCGGCATGTTTTGTTTATTGTGGTGACAAGGTTTAGGTCCCTAGAGCATGTAGCTCGGAGGAATTGGGATTTCTTTAAGTGCAGCATGTCCAACAGCTCTGGGTTTGACATAGCTTTGTATGTTAGGCAGAGATCACCTCTGAGTAGGCGATATGCGACAGAGTAAAGATGGAGTTTTTTTTAGATGGTCTGCGTAGGGCATCTGTTTGAGGCCGGTAATCCTCTTTGTGAGGTATTTTTGCGGCCTTTCCTGTTGTTGTAGATGTCTTGTAAGGTACATACCAAAAGGGGTGTTGTACTCTATAATGGGTCTAATGAGTGATGAGTAGAGGGCAACAATGACCTCTTTTTTTCTGGATGAGAAACCATTTGTGATGAGGTGTGCCACGTAAAAGGATTTCCTGACTACTGTGGTGATGTGATTATCAAAGGAGAGATTACTGTCCACCTGTGTCCCAAGGTCTCTTATCACACTTTTGGTGTTAAGTATACTACTGCCTATGTTGTAGTTTATGGGTACAGAGTTATTACCAAAGGGGATGACAATGCACTTTTTGGCATTGAGCTTGAGGCCATGGCTTTGACACCAGACATCTGTCTCAGTGAGGCCCTTTTGTAGGATGTCCACATCATTAGGAGTTTCGATTATGGCTCCTAGTTTGCAGTCATCTGCGAACTTCATTAGCCAAAGACCTTCTGTGTTAGCCTGTACTTCAGAGAAGTAGATACCAAACAGGAGAGGACCCAGGACTGAACCCTGTGGTACTCCACTTGTCACTGGTCTGAAGTCGGATTTGGAGTCTGCTACTTTCACAGTGTGGGTTCTGTCAGTGAGCCAGTTGGCAACCCATCTTTAGTGAGTTTATCTATAATTCCAGAGTTGGGGATGGTGTTGAAAGCCTTGGCAAGATCTAGATAGGCTGTGTGAACCACATTACCCTTGTCTACGGCTTTGGTGACTGCTTCAAAGAAGTTTATCAGGTTTAGGAGACATGATCTGCCTTTTACAAACCTGAACTGGGTGGGATCCAGAGTTTGGAGATTACCAATGTCTTTGTTTATAAGTTCCATGATGATATGTTCCATAGCCTTGCAGACCAGGCTCGTCAGGCTAATGGGGTGGTAGTTCCCGGGGTCCGTGGTTGCTCCCCCCTTGTGGAGTGGAATAACTATTGCTGTGCACCATTCAGCAGGCACAAAGCCTGAGGTGAGGCTATGATTGAACATGGTACTTAGGTGGGGTGCCAGTTTATTCTGTAGTTCATATAGAATGCAGCCTGGGATGTTGTCTGGTCCCATGGATGCTGTGTTCTTGGCTTTGGAGAGTGTGATTTTTACCTGTGCAGCCGTGATTACAGGAACTTTGCATTCTTCTGGTATAGAGATGGGCTCTTTAGAGGGTGAGAGGGGGTAAAGTTAGCACTGAACCTTTCTACAAGGATGTTGGCAATATCAGTTGGGTCTGTATATTTAGTGCCATTGTGCTGTAACTCAGAGCAGATCTGAGTGTTGCCATTGAGATTCTTGACATAGCTATAGAATGCTTTGTGGTTGTTTTTAGAATCAGTGGCGATTTTGTTTTCGTAACTAGCTTTGGAGGATTTTATCAAGGATGACAGCTTCTTACTGAGGCTGACCAGGAAGCTCCTCCACTCATGGGATTTTACTCTCTTTTGCAAGAGTTTCTTCCTTCTGTTGTACAGTTTGTTTATGGCAGGGGACCACCAGATTGGCTTCCTTTTTTTGGAGGATAGCGTCTTGGTTCTGTTTGGGATAGCATGATCCATGCACTCATGTAAGTGCTTATAAAGTGCAATTGTGTAGGAGTCAGTAGTCGTAACTGTATTGTCCATCTGCATGGGTGTTATGACGTTCACCACTTCTGTCTTAAGAAGCATGAAGTTGGCTTTGGAGAAATTTTTTACCATGGTTTCCTTAATGGGGGGTGGAGGCAGGATGTGGATATCTAGGGTAATTAGCTTATGGTCGGATTGGACCAATGAGGCGTTGAATTCAGGTGTGGAACACCGGTCACGCATATTGGTAATGACTAGATCTAGGATATTGTTGCCCCTGGTGGGAGTGTGGATATGTTGATCCAGGGCATTGGAGTTTATGTATTCCAGAAAGCGTTGAGCGAAGGAGTTGGTACATGAGTAGTTTTCCCAGTTAATGGTGGGGTAGTTGAAATCGCCCATTATTAGGGTGTTTGGTTGAACCCTAATATTTTCCAGTACATCAAGAAAAGAGGAGTGGGATTCCTGGGGTGTGGTGGGTGATCTGTAGCAAGCTACAATTTGGATTGCAGTTTTGCCCAGAGTTAGTTGCAGTTGGATAACCTCTGCTGCATTATGCTGAGCAACTAGCCTGGAGGTGTGGATATCCTTAATGAATATGGACACACCTCCGCCTTTGGTGTTCCGGTCCAAGTTACATGGTCGAAAAGTGTGGTATGAGTTATAGCCTGGTAGTGCAGGGGTGCTCTCTGGAGCCTTTATCCAGGTCTCAGTCACTGCACAGATATCGATGTTCTCCATTTCAAGGAGTGCCTCGAGTGAGTGCATTTTGAGATTTAGACTTCTAGCATTGAGTAGCATCACCCTCAGTTTTTGCTTGCCTGTTCCTGTTACGGTGGTGAATTTGTCATTTGAACCTTGCCTAAAAAAGGCACTATAGGGGCTGCAAGAACCTTAGCCAGTATCCGGAATCCCAGGGGTGACAGGTGCAGGCCATCTCTGGCAAAGCATCGTGGTCTGTTGACCATGTCATCCCAGGCAGACAGATACTGGATCCCTTTAGAATGGCACCAGAAGCTTAGCCAATTGTTGAAGTTGATCATTTTGTCCTTGTACTGCGGCATCATTCTGGGTGATGGCAGAATGCTACTCAGGGCTAGGTCATACCTGTCTGGGCTACAAGATCGGAGAGCTCTTCCATGTCTCTTTTCATGTAGTCCAGGGAGGTACGTCTCAGGTCGTTCACACCAACATGGATAATGACAGAGTCATATTTGTACTTGTTGTGGAGTGACCTGACTGCGTGGGTTATGTGGTGGATCCTGGCACCTGACAGGCAGCTGACAGTAACCTTCTCCTTGTTTAGCCTGGTGAGTGGGACATCAGTGTGCCTGACTACAGAGTCGCCTATGACTAGTGTGTTGGGTACGTTGTTTTGCCTTATTGGCTGTGGTTGAGTGGCACACTGAGTCTGTGGGCTATGTGTCATTTGGATGGTGTTGGGGGGTGGAGGTTGCTTGCATTTCTGCTTTGGAGGTCTCTGTTGCTTGAGCAGATTATTACTGAGAGCCTCCGCGAATGTTTTTGTGCTTCTATGTGTGGAGTTTGGTGGTGTAAATTTAGTGAGACTATGTGATGAGTGTGGTGTGGTGCAAGTGTTTACCTTCTCCTCTTGACTGTCAAGTTCAGTCTTGATTGGAGAGAGCTTTACCTCCAGTTTGGCTAGATAAGTGCATCTCTCACAGGTTGTAGTGTTTGGTGGTAGGAGGAGAGTTGTCTGTGTACATGAGGCATTTTCTACATTGCTCCAAGATGCCCAGATTTATCAGATAGACAGGAGAGAACACTGGGAGCTGACCCTTGGACATGCCTGAATAAAAAAACTATTTTCCTCTAAATAAGTGAGGAAAGTGAGTACAAGAGCTGTTTTTCTCTAAACAAGTGAGGAAAGTACCAAAACGGTTTTCCGCTAGGTAATGAGGAAGGTTGAGTGCTGTAGTAATTAGTAGTTTATTTAGTGCTTACAAGTTCTGAACAAGTGCTGATCACGAATAAGCAAATTCAAGTGCTAAAAGTAAGAATCTGTATCTGGACTAAACTAGTTGCAGGAAGGGGGGGGAACAAGTGCCAATGTAGGCTTTTAAATCAGAAAGTTGAGAGAGATGAAAAAACTGCCCAAACGGCCAATAACTACAGTTTCTGGGCCAGAACCACTCCTTATGTGGTAGATAGGTTACCTAGTGCTTACCACTCCCACTGATAAGCTAGAAGGCTTCCCTCCAACACAGAAAGCTTGGGGGGGGGGGCTCTGAAGCTTAAAAACAGTCCTGGATACAGCAAATCTGAATCTGGACTACACTACTTACAGGAAAGTTTTTTTTTTTTTTTTTATATATACAGAAAAGTAGCTAAAACAGCAGTCAAAACAATTCAAATGCAGCGCAAGCTAGCATACTTGAGTATGTAGCAATGTTAGACCAAACAGTTTAAAAAATGCAATTAAATTAAAAATAACTAAAAACAATGCAAAAGGAGTCTATTAGGTAGAATGAGGTAAAGAGATGGGACTGGGGGGAGTGTCCCAGATCATATCTACAGTGGGGGCGGGCAACTGCAAAAACCTCCAAATTTAAACAACAACACAGGTGGGTATGGGAAAACCAACACCTTCAGCAGAGATCTGAAAAAACTATACAGTGAAGCAAAAATAACAGTGCACAACTCTGTAGTCAGCCAGCAATGATATAAAATGAGTCAAACAACAATTACCAGTACACAGCTCTGAAGTGCCAGAAAAATATACTCGGCTCTGTATATCTGCAGATAGTTTGAAGTGCACTCTGTCAGGACACAGGAAGGCTCCAACAATGAATGAGTCTTTTGGATTACTGTTTTTGTGCTTCTTTGCTGCATGGTTACATGTTTGTTGCTTTGAATTACAATTCTTAAGAACAATAAACAGCAATCCACATGCATCTATTAGGTTAACATGACAAGCCTTGTTTTCTGGATTCAGTACTGTTTTGACATATTAGCTCCCCAATTGTGCTGAGAGACTCACACCACTTACTTTTGTGACAGTGACTCAAACTAAGTAAAGGTAAATGCAATTATGCCCCCATTAATAGAAAAAGAGATTTACAACCGCTGTGTATCCCTCACTGGGGTTAGTCATATTCATGCCAAGAAGAAGCATCTATGATGACTATAGACAGGTTGCAGTGATGGTTCAGTCCCCATATAAGGAGCTATAACAGAACTAGAGTGCTGGTGGATTGTCATAAATGCATGAAGAACAGCCGTCCCACATGCTCGGAAATGACCGGCTAAGACATACCAACATTAGCACATTTGCCTTGAGGATCCTTTTGTGGATCCGGCTTTCCTAAATGTAGTGCATGCACATATAAAATGATGAAATACTGCATATTGAGGCAATAATGGCTGAAAAGACAGTACCAGTGCTAAGAAACTCTTGCAAGAAATATCTTATTAGCCCTAATGTTGCAGTACAATTTAGAATAATTCTTAACATATGTTCATAGGTAGGTACTAGGCTATCGGCCCTGGGGCCTATACAAGCCCAGCCAAAAAGGTACCCTGGCTTTTGCCACCCAAGAAAATTATATTCCTGTGCCACTGTCGAGCAGAGCCACAGAGGTGGATTAAAATAGAATTACACATTTTACATTACTACTTCATTATTCAGCCACAAATGCACTGAATAAGTAATTTCTGCAAACACTAAGGAAATCATTTTCCAAGTATTCAACCCAATTAGTCTGCCCCAGCAACATAAGATATAATCTTTGCTTTGTGTGCCACAGTGTCATGCATGCCAATACTCATGCAGACATGCTACTTTTCAACAGAAATCTGCATTCCAGATGAGAGTTAGTGAAGCCAAATGTGTGAAGACAAGCACAAAAGTCTGACATAAGAGTAAGAGATCAATGCAAAATGTTAGCACAGGTCAGCAGCTGTTACGCAGACAGTACAGAACTAGAAAATGGCACTTCAGACAATTTATTTTACCTGGTGGACTACAATTATTCCCTTTTATTACAGAACATGGTGGCTATAGGAAGCATACAAACTACTAAAGAAGCAATGAGTCGTTTCACAAATATATGCTATATATTCATGTAGTTAATATTTCCATTTAACAAATATTTTTAGTGCGTAATTCAGAGCTGCCACTGCCAAAGTAGTAAAACTGCATGCAGTAATGACTTAACGAGAATTTCCAGAGGAAATGTATAGCATATATTTTTGAATTAACTCTTTATCTATAAGACATACATTAAACACCAAATATATGTCAGACACCTGAATGAGGAAGAAACATATGATGCACACAATGGAGCTAATGTCCACCACCCCCAAACGTTGAAGGTAATCCAGCTAATGGCAGTCATACTGCAGCATAGAAGTATGAGGGATGGATGACAGCAAATAATTCCAGAAGGAAATAACTAACCAGTGACGCAGGTCAAGAAAAATGACAGCAGGTCTTTGAAAAGATAAGGATGTCTGATCAAATTCACTGAAAAATGAGTCTGAGGTTTCATCAACACAGAACATTTATGAAGTCCCTATAAATGTTGCTGAACCAAACCCAGTGGGGCAGCTGATGTGCTACCCGAATTGCCTAAAAAGATACATTTTAAAAGATAATCATATGATGGGGAGTGTTACGCATTGCTGAGGTGATGAAAATGAAGTGCCTGAGAGGGGTGGTAGGATGCACACTGTGGGACAGATGAACAAATAAGGATATAACAGCAAAAGCCAAAATAACTTCAATTGCAGAAAAGACCAAAGAGAACAGATTACTGTGGTTTGGACATGTACTAAAAATCAAGACAATCTGGTGAAGAAGATTCAGGACAGACAGGAAGAAGGCAAGAGGAAATGAGGACATCCAGCAAAGAGGTGGATGGATTGTGTGATAGAAGTTCTGCAACAGTCAGGCATGAGTGTCGAAGAAGGCAGGAGTGTAGCTTTCAACTGAGAGATATGGCGACAATTAACACAACACCCTGACCGCATGTAGAAAAATGGGAAAAAGGGTGTTGATGATGATGATGTTATGCATTGCTGAACAATTTAGTCGTGATGCATACAGCTTCAACAAAACAGACTTAATACTAAATGCTTTAAAGTGGCAAAATTGTTCAGAAGTAACAGCTGACAGGTAATAGCACCAGCCACAGTCAGTTTGCCTGCATATTTGTTACTTTTCAGCTATAAAACATATATTAAATTCTAAACCTACTGATGCTTTTTGTAGCTAGTGTGTGTAAAGTAAACTGCGTTTTTGAATTATACAGTGTTATGCAATGCTAGTGTTGCAGAGACTGTACTTTTGTTTGCTGCGAAGTTTAAAAAAAAAACAAAAGAGACTGAATATTAAATCTGCACACAAGTGTCTATCTACATTTATTCATGGGTTTCTGGTTGGGAGCAACTTTGCAAGGTAGAACTACATTCAAAAAGTGGTATTTGCAACACCTATGACTCCATGCAATAATTATTTACAATGCACATCATTGTGCACATATGAAATAAAAACAGCATTGCAGCATTGGTGAAGGGATTAAAACTGTTATTTTTTGAGTTGAGTATAAATTTTCTAATTTTTAGACTGACAAGAAAACAACTAAGAATTTACCTTTGAGACAAGTTGTGCCAATGGTTCTTTTGTATAAGACAATTTCTCCATTCTTACTCTAAAGGTTTGATAGTAGAAATAGTTAAGAATCCAGTTAGACGATAGTGTCGGCTCAGGTGAAAATGATGTAAAACAGAAAGTTGCTGATACTAAATGGTGCCTTCCTTATGTCTATAAGAATTGCTCCAATCTGACAGTGTCTCTACATGTTTTTCAGTAGTACATTTGGTCTGGTAACAGTCCTAAACTATGCTATTCTTTAACTAGTTTGGTGAAAATGTAAAAATGGCTCCCAGGCTGAAGCAACACTAAATATTAAATATTGTTAGTAAATATGTACACCCATAAGTTACAGAAAAAAATATTATAATGGGGAAAAGACACATGCAATCTGTACCAATTCCATGCCAAGAAATAAAAAGGAAAACGTGTGTGTGTGTGTGTGTGTGTGTGTGTGTGTGTGTGTGTGTGTGTGTGTGTGTGTGTGTGTGTGTTTGTAAGGTGAGGGTCTCCATTCATAACCACTATTTGTCTACATTTTAGCTGATAATTTGTTATTGGTTGGCATCTAGTATTGTCAAACCTTACCAAGATGTGCAAAAAGTATATTGTAAGATCAGTTTAAAACATGTAAAATGTTAACATGCTATGTAATGTATATAGATGATAATTTACAGTTTTAAATATGATGATTACTGTTTATATATAATTTTCTTCACAACGTATTCTGTTCTGTTGCTTTGAAACAAATGTCTGTGATTCTCCAGGTGAATTAAGGATTTTATGTATTCAGACATATGGTCATATTTCAGCACTGAAAATAATATATGTAAAAGAAGAAAGAAATGACATTGTTTCCTTTGATTATGTTAAATAAATATCCTTGCATTACTTTGCAAATGTCATAATAAATTCACTTGTAAAGTGGCAATCAGGAACTATGATAAGATTTCAGAATGTAATGTGGATAAAAAAGGTGAAAGGATTACTCTTTGTTTATGTGAATAAATATACCTACTCACCCCTTAAAAATTAAGTTTAACTACAAGCACAAATCATGGAAATGATAAGGTAACCAAGGGCAGAGAAATTAAATACAAAATGTTCCCTTAATTTCATGATCATGTTTTTCTAATTTTAGTTTCACTGCAATTCCTGCTTTCAAGCTTCTTAAGCTGTAAACCTTCCACCTAAAAGTAGATACACATTTAATGATAACTGCCTTGATAACTATTTCAAGTAAGACAGCTTTAGTACTTTGGCTTATGTGAATTACATACTGAAAATATTAATTAAATGCAAATATTAACTACATGAATGGATAGCGTTTATTTTTGAATTAATCTTTTATCCATAAGGTAAAGATTAAACATAGGATATATGCCAGACTTAGAAAGTTGTGTTAATGTTGGACACTGTGCTTGAATATAGCGAGTGGCTCTAAGCCCAGAATAACCATATAACCACAACATGCTCTTATAACTTTTACTTTTAAAACTAAATAAATTATAAATAGATCATTTCATTTTCTTCCAATATTTGCTTGGAGTCTGAAAATGAAGGAAACAGTTTTAAGATTTAGTCATTTGCTCAAACATGGTCGAGCAGCTTAGCTAACAAATCGCTCTCATGTTCTAACTTACTCTCTTTATTTGAACTTATTACCAGACCATTTCAAAAACATGTTTAGTGTTCAGTTACCTTTGCTAGTGTTGTAAAGGATAACAAAATATCTGGATTCTAAGCAACTGAAAAAGGAGTTCACTATTCGGAAATTATTTCACATATGCATGCATGTGTTGACACATACGATACTAAAATAGATATTTCTTGAGCACTACCTTCATTATGTATGCTTGTATGTACATTTTGTTTTACATTTTATTAATGGGGTAGGTTTAGGCTAGTCCCCAAACCATTCTACTCACAATCTATGACTGAAGACAGCAGTACCAATTAAGAATTATACAGAACATGCATATGAACTGGACAACCAAAAATAGTATTTAAACTCTTTTCACACAGTATACATCTATGATTGGGAGGGTGGCCTAATGGGGGTTGGGAGGGTGGCCTAATGATTAAGGTGTTTGCCTTACAAACACAAGGTGCAGGGTTTGAGTCTCACAAGGGATACTTGGCTAGACTTAAAATGGCTCGCATGGGCAGTTAGCTTATGAATCTATGAACCTATGAATCTATGAAACTATGAACCTATGAACCTATGCCATAAGATCAACAGACTGCAACATTGATCCACAAAAGGGCAAAAGGAAAAGCATCACATTAGCTTTTTTCTGGTTGCCAATTATTTATGGGATTTGGATTTTGTCCTTTCCACAATGCTGTCTGATCTTGAAGTCGCTATATATAATATGTGGGGGTGCATCACAGTATATCCCCCTGCCACAAAAAGTAGTTTTATGTGTGTGTGTGTGTGTGTGTGTGTGTGTGTGTGTGTGTGTGTGTGTGTGTTTTACTGTTCAATGTTTTTAATTTTGTTTGTGGATTGATATTGTGGTCTGTTGCTCATATGACATACACCTATCTATCTATCTGTCTATCTATCTATCTATCTACACACACATAACTGAGTGCTGATGAACTATTAGTAGACATTACAGTGGCATCTAAGTTTCATTCAAGTTGCTTGTAATATTATCATTTTGTTTTCACTTGAGACATGGTGCAGCAGCATTATTGTAACATCGGCTGTCAGCTGGTACAGCTATTAAGTGAATACATGCACTGTAATGAACTGATAATGCTTGATAGCATCTACATCCTGTTTAAGTATTTTGCTGTTTGGTGACAACCTAACTTGAATAGTTTGTGATCTGCAATAGTTCTGACGTCATTAAGAAGTTCTACATTTGGAGTGCAATGCTTTTAAATGCTCTTTGATTTTGTTGTTGGCCATGATAGCACAGTGGCCCTTCTTCTTTTTACTAGATCATTTCTAATGAATTACATAATGTATTCAGCTATTTTAAAATGTTCAGCATTACAGCACCAAGACAAAGAAATATAAAACGATGTTGATCCATGCACTAGCTAAACAGCTGGACATACCTAATCACGGTATGGGGGCAGGTTACCTCACTATCTAGCAGTTTATTAGTGGTATCCCACATGGATCTGTAGTGGGGCCACCACCCTTTCGGACTGCTCATCTCAGATATAAAAGTGAAAAAATAGGCTATGGATAAACAAATATGCTTAGGTAACATTATTAGTGCATTAAAAGATACTGAACTTCAGCAAAGTGGTCTACAAAACATATATAATTGGGTAGTAATGGCCTCTCCTATAATGTCAGTAAATGTCTCTAATATCTGTAATATCTTGGACCTGGTCCTTAGCAACCTATACCCTTACCCCTTTCGTAGGGTACATCTCCACATTACCCAGTACTGTGCAGACTAACAATGTCTCCCATTAAATAGACTTTGTCCACATTTTCCTGGTAAAAATTTGAGATCACTGATATGGTTATCCAGACTGGTATAAAAGATTGCTAGGAAAGTGCTCTGCTTGAAAAGCAAGGGCAGCCTATCCCAGAAGTGGAGATAAACTGAGTTAAGTAACTTGCCATGACATCTATTGTTGTGGTAGTGTAGGTTAAGGTCTCTATAGTGGGTGTTTGCTTTACAGCTCATTCTATTTTGCATGAAGGAATTCAAAGAGTGATGAGCTGCTCAGGGCACAGAACGCTAAGCTGAGATAATTCCTCACCCAAGAGTGTACCTCTCAGACTCTTATTTATTTAACATTTGTTTAGTGCGAATGTCCGACTTGGAACAAAGTTAATTTTCAGCAGGGGCCCAGGGAGTAGCACTCCAGATGCATGTCTTTGTAACATGGGAGGAAACCAGAGCACCCAGAGGAAACCTCACATGAATGCAAGGGGGACATGCAGACTCCACACAGAAGGCACCCCAGCTGAGAATTGAATTGGGAAACCTCTTGCTGTGAGGCGACAATGTTACCGCTGCACCACTGCACCTTATCGCAAGATGTCTGCACAAAGCCTTTAGTAATGTGGGGACAAAAGCCTTAAAATAGGAGCAGATTTTAAAAATTGCTCTTATAAACTTAAACAATTTGATAGAATAAGAGGATTTATGTAAGTGTGCATTTTCTGAGGGATATGAAATCTGAAACTCAGTTGTATGTCATTATTTAGTGACTTCAATTGTCAATGATTAGCCAGAAAACCACAAATTTTATGAGGAACAAACCAAAAATACAATGCAAAAATCTGGACATTCTGCAGAAATCTGGGCAGTTGAGAAGTATGGTCAGGAGTCTGCATGACACGGAGTAGAGGGACAGGGCTTTCATCTATCAGAGTAGCTAAGGGTAACGAGGCCTGACATCTTTTTGATAATTAAACACTGGCATCTATCAAGATGATTTGAGTGTTTATTGAGGCATGTGCCGAAGGGTATATTATATTCAATGATAGAACTAATAATGGAGGAATAAAGTGTGGCTATAACTTTTTTGGACCTTGATAAGATAGCATTAATGATATGGTGTGCACTGTAGAAGGATTTTCTAACCATCACAGAGATCTAGTGGTCAAAGGAGAGTTATGTTATCAACATACTTGCTAAAGTCCCTGACGACTGTGTCAAAGTTAAGAGAAATGTTTTATGTACAGTAAGCAACAGTGACGCTAGATTTACCAAAGGATACTATGCGGCATTTCTTGGTGTTGAAGGTAAACCCATGATTAATACACTAAGTATTTGTTTGGTGTAGCTCTTGATGAAGAATATGAGTATCAGAACAGGATTTAATAATAGCCCCTAGTTTGCAATCATCAGCAAACCTGGTTACCCATAGTTCCTTAATAGCAGTCACTGGGACGGTGCAGTGGTACAGCGATTTGCACTGTCACCTCACAGCAAAAGGTTCACTGGTTCGGTTCTTGGCTGAGTTGCCATCTGTGTGGAGTCTGCATGTCCTCCCTTTGTCTGTGTGGTTTTCCTCTGGGTGCTCCAGTTTCCTTCCACATCCCAAAGACGTGTCTGGAGTGTTTCTCCCCAGGCCCCTGCTGAAAACTGGCTCTGTCCAAGTTAGACTTTCCCAGTAAACAAATGTTAAATAAATAAATAAATATATGTATATATACACCAAAGAAGAGTGGGATCCAGGACAGAACACAGTCGCACACTACTCGTGGCATTTTTCTGTCTAGATCAGATACTCCCTATCTTAATGGTAAGGGTTCTCTCAGACAGTCAAGGCCCAGTCTAGAAAAAGTACATATCTGTTAATGGTGAGTTGGGAGAGTTTGTCCAAATTCCCAGCATGACGGATAGTGTCAATGGCCTTGACAAGGTCCATATAAGTAGTGTCCCATATACAAGGCCTCAGTAAGCCTTTCAAGGAACTCAACCGGGTTAAGCAGGTGTTATCTGCCTTTTACAAAGTCAAACTGATTTGTATCCAGAGGTAGAAGTTCACCTATATCATTGCTAATTAGTTTAGCTATAATGCATTTCTAAAGTCTTACAAATAATACTAGTGACACTAGTTGCCTTCTAATTCCCAGGGTCATTATGTAGATCAATGTTATGTAAGGGCACCAAAACATCCATGCTCTACCCTTCAGGGACTTAACAAGTAGAGACACTTAGGATGAAGAGTTGATGGGGGTGGCACTTTATGTTTCGTGGGAGATGTCTACAACTTGCCAAGAGGGTCAATGTAGACAACTCCTTTATACATCTATTCACTGTTCAGACCAGTGGCATTGTCCAGCAATAATAAACATATAAAACTGCAGAGAGTATATAACTTCCATGTGGGTTCCAATTCCAATCTCTAAGATGATATAGACTTTACTTCTAGACTTCTAATGGTGCAATACGATCTTTGAACCACAATCTGTTGCCACCTGCAACTGACTGTGTGTGAACCACATGTGGTAGCCATGGCTCTGAGCACTACACTTACAATATATGGGGTTGTCACCAAAAAAGACATCAAAATAAAACTTCTGAGGCTTCAGATCTTTCCAAACCTTCACCAGCTTTATTTATGCAGAAAAGTGCTTTTGTCAAACAGACTTAGATGTGGAGGGAGAGTCTCAGCAACCACTGAAATAGTGTTTTTCATTTTGGAAAGACTCAAAAGGCCTTGGTCCAAACTGATTTGGGGGCAGTGAGAGGGAATTGAGGGGACAGAGGAGAGGTGGGTAGAGTAAAATTGGAAGAGCACTTGGTTGCAAGAATATTAGCAATGATTTTGGGATCAGTGAAGGAGGTAGGTGCCATTGGGGAAAGTACATAATTTTAGATTACTTCATGCATCCTAATATATCTGAAGAAGGCCTCATGGCTGTTCTTTGAATTAGTTATCCTAAATTCACAGCAGGTGTTACATTTCTATTATTAAGTTTGAGAGCCTTACCAGTTTTACGTCTGTTTTATAATGCTGAAGTGGACATCTTTTAGTGACAACCAGGAGCTTTTTATTTTTGTTTTGCAGTTCATTGATGCAGGCGTTCCACCATGTGTATTTAGTTTTAAACTTGCTGTTATGTTTACTCCAGATGGCTGCAGCTGCATCAATGCATCTATCCAAAAGGCAACAGAACTCAGAGCAGCAGGCAGCAGCCTTAGTTACAGGGTTTGCTGGGATTATAACGTGTATATTTGTGATTATCAGTAGGATCGGTAAATAGTCAGTAACTGATTTTGAAGTAATCCCTAGATGCAGAGAGGCTATTAAGGACTCAAAGTAGGCTTTCATAGAGAAGGTCACAGCAAGCTGTGGAGGGGATAACAACTAGGCTGATGCAACTGGGAGAAATGCTTGTGAGGACAACATCAAGAAGATTAACACTACGGGTGGGTAAGGGGACAATTTTGCTCTAGTGCACTGGAATTTAAAAGTCCAGAAATCTCCACATTATGACATTGTTCATGATCCATACAGCAGAGTCTATCTTTATCTGTGTCATTCTACTTTCTCATTGTATTCATTCTCACTTATTGCCAAAAAAAATATATATATAGTGAAACTAACCTTGGAGAATTCACTGCCAGAAATACTACAGGATATGTCTGCAAATAATAAAAGAATAAATATCTAAAGCCAATAAATAAGTCACCATACTCTTTAATTAAATTATAAGGCTGCAGTTCATTCATATTGTGAACTATTTTAATCATGCCAAGCCTCTCGCAAGCAAAATGCCCAAAAATAGAAAAGGCATTCATGGAGTCAATTAACCAGAACTCAGTCTTGGCATTTCTTATTGGCATATTCATAAAAACATACATAATCACTTTTTGACTTTGCACGATGACCACAGTAATTGACACAATGACTGTTTCAGGTTGCTGTTGCTCACAATCTGTGTAAAAACATTTGAACACACAGTACATTATGCTCTGCTCAGCTTTATAGTCTAAACATTACACTGAGTCAAAATGTTAAGCTTTTCTTACAAGATTTCAAACTTTTTCTGATAGTTACGACTTTCTGCACTTTGTGTTTTTAACACTATTGTTTTTGTGCACACAAATCATGTACAAAAATTATTTCCTTTCATAATTCTTTTCTGCTACATTTAATTTTTTAATTTCATTTAATAGCGATCTGTTTATTGCTGACCAGATAAGGTCAAAGATGAATTCAATATATATATATATATATATATATATATATATATATATATATATATATATATATATATATATATATCTCTCTCTATATATGTTGGTGAGATGAAGTCAAGAGTACCTGGAGAAAACTCACGTCGACCCAACAAGCTGGGATTCAGAAACATTGCGGGTGCGGATGTGGATGTGCACATGACAAGATTCAGAGCACATTAGTAATGACAAGTGAAGGAAATCAGAGGATGAAGGTGTGCTTACCGTATATCCTACTTATGGCTATATAGGAAAATGAATGTGGTGCTGCAGTGTGGCGCTCAGAGAATGAAGAGAACAGCTGAATGGTACTTGTGAACAAGCATCAATGAGGCTTTGCATGATCATGCACACAAAATGCACCATCATGGGGAAGTCTTAAATGGTCAGTTTATAATTGTATTAATCTATTTTAACCAAATTAAAGAGTGGACATAGCTGTACAGATAAATGATGAAAAAAATCAAGCAGAAAGGTTAAAAACCTAAGTAATGAACAGGAAGGTATTAAGGGAAATAAATGGAAGGTAAGACAGCTATAGCTGGTATCAATGGCACACAAAGAGAAGACTGACTTGTGAGGTTCTGACACAATGATGGATGAGGAACACAATGAAGAAAGAGATTCATAGGTTCATACTTTCATTGGTTTACAGGAGGTTACTAGGCTAGCAGCCCTATAGTGTTTACAAGCCTAGGCATTTTACTCCCAGGTATCCCCATTTGCTCTTTCTGGGTAATTCGCAGAATGAATTTATGCACAGAGCAGGTCTGTGATCAACACCAGCTGCCCCTGTCCATGAGAGACATGGGTGTCACCCCGTGGAGTGAATTTGCCATCTCCCATCCAATTATCTAGGTTGAATTTAAATAGGGTCAGTGAGGAGCTCTGTTTTATGTGAATAGAAGTCTATTCCAGAGAAGCATCAGTCTTTGAGAGAGAAAGAGAATGGTTATGGGGAGGAATGGGTAACAAACAGCATCAGGTGTAAATACAAAAGCGAGGGGAACAGCATGGTGGGAGATAGAATTGGACTGAGCAGCTGCTGTTTCTACCAGACATGACCTAGTGGCAGCTTACCCACTATTCTGGCCACTGTCACTAAAGGACCTGGTTCAGATGGTTGAACTAGTGCATAGCAGAGGTACGACTCAATAAGTCACAAATGGAAGTTCTGTAATTGGCCACTGCAGACATCTAGCTTCCTATCAGTGATTTCCTCCACAATGTCAGTCCGTTGCAATGGATGACAAATCTGGCATCTCCACTGATACTTCTACTGGGAGATACAAGAGTGTCTCCATCCGGTGCAGGGGGTGGCTAGTGTATTTGCTGTTGGTGCAGTAAGAGGTACAGAGGTGATGGGACAACCTGGACCTAGGTATTGTGGGTGTCCATGGTGATGGTGATAATCCTGTCACCTGTGGGAGTAGCTGAGAGGACTTATCGGAGGGATGGCTGCAGCTCTAGATGTTGCCACGTATACCTGTAAAATAAATGTTGGACTGTGACAATGTTATAGGTACTACACTGAAAAGAATGACAAATGTATACCAAAGTACCAATGATGATACATTATACAACTAACGGGGAATTAAACCCATAGCCATCATCAAACATGATCAAGAAGAGAAAGCCTAAATGTGTTGTGTTACTTGTACAATACACCTGAAAACTACATTCAAGCACATAGTAATGCCATTAGATCCAGTATATTGAGAACGAAAGTCTGTGAGAAAAATTTATAGATACAGTGAAACAATGCAGCTCATACATATTTTCCCTTATAATGTTGTAGGTGCTTTGCATCAAACTATGATAAATGTCTTCACCAAATTACTAATGAGGTCACAAGAGAGAATTAAGGGAGAACTTGAACCCACAACCATCACTGCATACAGTTTGAAAGCACAGCCTTAACTTGTTGGGCTACTGGTACAACCCAAATGTAGGGTGTCGTCAACCTCAAAATAATAGTGTGTGCGAGGCAAATGAATAACTAAAAAGAAAAATGCAGCTCAGAGGCATATTTCTTTTATATATAATAAAGAGTAGCAAAATTACCCACCGAGTTATCAATGAGACACATCTAGGGAGGAGGAAATTAAACCTAGAGTCATTATCATGTGTAACCTGAAAACAATCCTATACATGCTGAGCTCCTTGTCCAATTCAACAAAAGCATCTGTGTAAACACAGAGTAACAATGCTAAGTAGTCATGCTGCTACATTTGAACTATGGAACTTAGCAAAGAACTTACAGTACTATAGGTAATCTATACTGTGGCACACCACTACTATGCTACCTCCACAGATTATCATTGACAGCTGTACTGTATGGAACAGGTGCACTCAACTTGGCACTTGATAAGCTGCTCTGTCCTCCTCCTGTGCACGTGCACATTCCCTGCAACAGCTTCAGGGCTACAGAGAGAGAGAAACAAGATTCTCTGAAATATGTGCATGACACACACTGGAAGGTTGTATACACAGCTAAGAGAAGGGTTACTTAACTGGTCACTATAATGGTGACAACATTGTTCACCTGTGCACAGGGTGTCAGTGGCATGTGGCACTGCATGTGCCAAACCACTACAGGCCTCTTTCTTGTACTCCTGTAACAACATCTGGCTGTAGCCCTTGTGCAGGATATGGAATGCTACTTTCCTCCACACACCACCTTTGAGCTCCAAATGGGGAAGTGCCTTCTCCCTCATTATACATGTCAGTATTAGTGACAAACTGAAGACAACAAATGGAACATACTTCATGCACACACCCATTCCTGACTATGCTGACTGCCATATAATGGCAAACAGCTCATTTGTGTGACTGATGGAGGAACAGCCCAATATATATGCTGTGTGACAATGTTTGAACATTGCCCTGTATGGTCTATGTGAAGATAGGTGAAGGCTGCCAGCCTAGCCAGATAGAATTTTGTAGCTAATTCTGTCATTTGCAAATATTAATGGAAGCCACATGCTTGTTCTATATGCTAAATGTTGAACTTCAAAAAATTTAACCACAGTGCACTCTGCTGTAAGCAAGCTGATAAGTCAAGTATTGTGAAATTCTTTGATCTAAAACTCAGAGCTGAGATATCTAGAGGGAGGCATTCTGCCTATTGTTTTGAAGCCAGAGTTAATGGCTAGAATTTACATGTATAATTTCTTTTATTTCTCTGGCTTCCTGACCAGCTGCAAGATCAAAAGGGCTATTAACGTCTGAGTTTCTGTTAGCCTGGGAACCATAAAGAAATGATCCTTGGTTAGATCCGACCACAAACTAATCATCTTGGAAATCCACATCCTCCCCCCACCACAAAGGTAACCACCATGAAAAACTTCTCCACAGCTAACTTTGGGCTACTAAAAACAAAGGTAGCTAACTTCATGGCATCCATGCAAATGGAGAATAGTTGCATGACCGCCGAATCATACACCAATGCACTGTACTAACACGTACACAAATGCATGGATCTCGCCATACCCAATAGAACCAAGACGCTCTCCTCAAAAAAAAGGAAGCCAATCTAGTGGTCCCCTGCCAATAAACAAACAACAGAAGGAGGAAACTGATGCAGAATAAGGCGAAGTCCCAAGACTGGAAAAACACCCTTATCAGCCTCAACAAAACAACACTACAACCTGTGAGAGATGCACTTACATAGCCAAACTGGAAGCAAAGCTCTCTCCAGCCAAGATTGTGTTAGACAATCAAGAAGAGAAGGTTAACACCCACACTCCACCTCAAGCAACACAGAGCCCTTCAAAACCCTCACCACCAACACCCACATATAGCAACACTAAACCCACAAATGCAGAGGCCCTTAATATTAACCTGCCCACTGAACAAGGGCCTCCGAAGCTGAAACGGAAACAAACACCCGTCACAACCAAAGTGTCACATAGCTCACATCACCAGTGTGACACCCAATGACAGCCCCTAAGGCAAGACAACTTACCCAACACTTTAGTCATAGGTGACTCTATAGTCAGGCACACTGATGTCCCACTCACCAGGCTGAACAAGGATAAAATTAGAGTCAGTTGCCTGTCAGGTGCCAGGATCCACCACATAATGCATGCACTCAAGTCACTCCACAACAAGTACAAATATGACTCTATCACTGTCCATGTTGGAGTGAATGGCTTGAGACATACCTCCCTGGACTACATGAAAAGAGACATGGAAGAGTTCTGAGATCATGTGATCCAGGCAGGTATGAACCTAGCCCTGAGTAGCATCCTGCCTTCTCCCAGAATGATACCACAGTATAAGGACAAAATGACTGACTTCAACAATTGGCTAAGCTTCTGGTGTCATTCAAAGGGGATCCAGTATCTGTCTGCCTGGGATGACATGATCAACAAACCACAATGCTTTCCCAGAGATGGTCTGTACCTGTCGCCCCTGGGATTCAGGTTACTGGCTAAGGCTCTTGCCACCCCTATAGTGCCTTTTTTAAGCAAGGCTCAAAGGACAAAACCACCACCGTAACAGGTACAAGTATGCAAAATCTGAAGGTAATGCTACTCAATACTAGGTCTAAACCTCAAAATGCACTCTCTCGAGGCACTCCTAAAAATGGAGGACATTGATATCTGTGCATTAACTGAGACCTGGTTCAAGGCTCCAGAGAGCACCCCTGCAATAACAGGCTACAACACTTACTGCACTTTTTGGCCACCAATTCAGGACTGAAACACTAAAGGTGGAGGAGTGCCCATATTCACCAAGGATATTCACACCTCCAGGCTAGTTGCCCAACACAATGCACCCAAAATTCTCCAGGTGCAACTAACACTAGGTAAGACTGCAATCCAAATTGTAGCTTGCTACAGATCCCCCACCATGCCCCAAGATTCTCACTACACCTTTCTAAACATACTGGACAGTATTAAGATACAACCAACACCCTAATACTGGGTGATTCCAACTACCCTGCCATTAACTGGGAAAACTACTCGGGTAACAACACCTTTTCCCCAACGGTTCTTGGAATTCATAAATTCCAATGCCCTGGATCAACTAATCCATAGATCCACCAAGGGCCTCAATATCCTGGACCTGGTCTTTACCAACATGGGAAATCGATGCTCCACACCAGTGGACACCCCCTCATTGGTCAGGTCTGACCATAAGCTAATCACCTTTGACATACACATCCCACCCCCACTCCCCAGTAAGGAAACATCTGTAAAATACTTCTCCAAGGCCAACTTCATGCTACTCAAGTCAGAAGTGACAAACTTCATGACACCCATGCAGACAGGAACTGAAAGTTCGACTGCCGAATCCTACACTAAAGCACTGTACAACCACATCCACTTGTGCATGAATCGTGTCATCCCAAATAGAACCATGATGCTCTCCTCCAAAAAAAGGAAGCCAATCTGGTGGTCACCTGTCATAAACAAACTATACAACAGAAGGAAGAAACTGTTTCAGAAAAGAGGAAAATACCAGGATGCAAAAAAATCCCTTACCATCCTCACTAAGAAGCTGAGATCCCTCATAAAATCCTCCAAAGCTAGTTACGAAAATAAAATTGCCAAAGATTACAAAGACAGAATGTATGCACGAGAGACCGAATATCTCTCTACTAGGTTTTCCAGTACAAGTGAAGCGCAACTCGGACAAGAAAAACTGTAAAGGATTTATTGAACAATCCAAACACTCCAAATAAAATAAATACGGTCAAGCGCTTTCATCTGTAATATACAGACTTCATCAGAACCACTAAAAAGTACGCTATTTGGCTATTTAAAAACTTTTTGGCGCCAAATCTTACAAGCGCTCAATTACTACTAGTAATTTAAAGTGCTACTGCAAAAAAAGTGCTACTACATGAAGACAACAGATAATAATCCACTTCCAAAATATATATGAACATGTAATGTTATAAAAATGTTATAAAAATTCATATGATGTTATAAAAGTTCAACACTATATATACAATAAATATATGTGTATAAAAAGGCATGTTTAAAACACTGAAATAATGGCAATATTTACTATAACAATTCTAAGAAGGGTTTTATAGATATGTATTCATTTATACCTGGATACTTTGTGGCATTAGTTAATAATTGCCACTGGCTTTCCTTTCTAGCTAATAAGGATTTATAGTTACCACCACTTTGAGACATATTTATATTGTCAATAATGCCAAATACAAAGTGGTGTGTATCACCCTTATCTATAATATGTCTAGACAGTGCATTCTTTGAGTCTTTCACCTTAATCCTATATCTATGTTCATAAATGCGTTTTTTAAAACTGTCTTTCCGTCTTGCCTATATAGAATGCAGTACATCCCATACATTTAGCTAGATAAATAATATTCCTAGTATTACAGTTTCCATTTATAAACTTTATATATGTACAATTGATGTCATTTAGTCTACATCCAATAGATTCATTTATAACTGCACACTGTTTACACATCCCACACTTCGAGGTATGTTTATTTCCAATTTTCTTCTGAATGTGTTGTCCATTTAATAATTGCTTAATATTTTTCCCCATTTTGTATATAATACATGGCTTTTCACCTACTACATTTTTAGCTTCATCATCCCCTATCATTTTATTCCAATGTTTTTCTAATATTTCTCTTATGTGGTTAACATAGGGAGTATATGTTAAAACACATACTCGTTGGAATTCATTATTTTCTTTATTCTTCCTTACAATGTTATCCATACCTATACCCAAAACGGGTATATACTTCTTACCCCACTCATTTATTACATATGTTGAAATATTATTTAATAAGGGTAGAGGATAACCCCTATTACAAAACATATTGGTTAAATTATTAATTTCACGGACCATTATCTCATAATCAGATGTCATCCTTGCTACCCTGATACATTGTCCCTTAAATACATTACGTAAGATATGTTTAGGGTGGTTACTTGAAAAATGAAGATAACCATTGGAGAATGTTTCCTTTCTGAAAATTTCAGAATGGAAACCAGTTTCACCATGTTTAATATGTGTATCAAGATATGCTATACCTTCCCTATTGATATTATAAGTAAATTTCAAGAACAAGCTTGTTGAGTTCAAATATTCCACAAATCTTTCTATAAGTTCTAAGGGTCCATCCCGTAAAAGGAACATGTCGTCAAGGAATCTTGTATAATATACAACATGTTTATAGTAAATACTGGTGAATAGATGAAGATTTTCCCATTGGAGCATAACTAAGTTGGCAAATATGGGTGCACAGGAGGCACCCATAGCTACACCCTTAGTCTGCTTGTAGAACTCTCCCTCAAAATAAATATAATTATGCTCCAATACCAGCCCCATCATATCCACTATTAAATTAATACGGTCCCAACTGAGGTTCGAATATTGTCTTAGACTTTCACAAAAATAATCAAGTCCTTCATTCTTAGGGATGGAAGAAAACAGGTCTACAACATCAACAGTTATAAATATTAAATCCCTTTTCCATCTATTATGTGTTAATTGGGAAAGGAACATCCAAGAATCTTTAATAAGATGTTGTGTGTTATTATAAATATGTTTCACCCATCTATCAATTACTACCCCCATATTGAAAGTCTTCGATCTACTTCCTGATATTATGGGTCTAAATGGGGGGTTATTTATGTCCTTATGTATTTTTGGTATACCCACTATGGTAGCTATTACAGGAAATTCTACTCTTAAAAAATTATATGTATCCTGAGTTATTCTGTTGTCAGTCAAATATTCATCTAATGCTAAATCTATTTTACGGTATCCTATATTAATTTCATTTTGTGAAATAATATCATAATTACCAGTATCTACTAATATAGTTTGTACCTTATTAAGATAATCTATTCTATTGTACAATACTATACCCGCTCCTTTGTCTGGCTTCATAACTCTTATTTCCTTATTATTTATTAACTCAACTAAACATTGTCTTTCTTTTTTTGTCAGGTTGTCAATAAATTCATTCTTTTTTGTCCCTTTATTATATGCATAAACATCCTGACATACACATTCTTCATATATTGCAACATTTTTATGTGGGGCAGGTATAAAGGTACTTTTCTTTTTGAATTCATTAGGTAAAATAACTCTATTATTGTTTTTATTCTCCTTCTGAAACATAAATGCTAGGTTCAATCTACGACAAAACAATTTGATATCAGTTAGTACATTAACTAGATGAAATTTCATCCTAGGTATAAATTTCATACCTTTTTCAAACAAAGTGAAGTATTCCTCCTGCACTTTCATAGTGGTGTAATTAAATATCTTCATATCTTTATATGACACCACTATTTGTTCTAACTCACTACAGGTACATTCTTCACATTTGTCCTTGTAACTTGAAGCATCCAATACATTGGCCATAGGGTGCAAGCTATTTGAAATACAAGGAATGCTTTCTATCTCTTGTAATTCCTTTGATAGTAATTCGCTTTTTTTACTGGTGTATAATACCTTCCCCCTTGAAAATTCACTTCTGTATCATTAAAACCATCTCTATTCACAGTCCTATGTGTTCTGTATGTATATTCCTGCCCTTGTTTCCACATATATACCCTATTATCCTGATACTGTTCCAAATCTCGTTGGATTTTCTTTTGTTTCCTCTCAAATATCTTATTAGCTCTAAAATCCGCTGATTTATACTGTTTTTCGTATAATTCTTTCCATTGCGGAAACAATAAATCAGAAACAATCTCATTATTCGCTTTATCTATATCACCTACCATACAACTTAATTTCTCATCATTTTTTTCTAACCAATAATTTCATATAACTTATACCAAATTCATCAAATAATTACAAATAATTAAATACAAATAATCAAGATTACAAAGAACCAAAAGGCATTCTATAGCTATGTCAAAAATCTAAATGGCAATACTCAGATCTGCTCTGAGCTATAACAGAATGGCATTAAATATACTGATCCCAAGGACATTGCCAATATCCTGGCAGATCGATTCAGTGCCAACATCATCCCCCCTCTCAGCCCCTAAATGGCCCATCTCAATACTGAAAGATTGCCAAATTCTGGTAATCATGGCCACACAGGTAAAAAACACACTCTCCAAAGCTAACAATACAGTATCCATGGGACCAGATGACATCCCGGGCTGTGTACTAAATGAACTACAAAATGAACTGGCACCTCACCTAAGTGTCATGTTTAATCATAGCCTCACCTCAGGCATTGTGCCCACTTAGTGGCACACAGCTACAGCTATCCCACTCCAAAAGGGGGATCCACCTTAAATCCTAGGAACTACCGTCTCATCAGTCTGACAAGCCTGATCTGCAAGGTCATGGAACGTATTATCATGGAACTTATAAACAAAGACATTGGCAAACTTCAAACACTGGACCCCACCCAGTTTGGGTTTGTGAAGGGCCAATTGTGTCTCCTGAACCTGATTGACTTTTTCAAATCAGTCTCCAGAGCCATGGACAAGGCTAAGGCAGTCCACACAGCCTATCTGGACCTTGCCAAGGCTTTTGACACCATCCCCCACTCTGGAATCATAGATAAACTTACTAAGCTGGGCATAAATCCCTATGTCACTCGATGGGTTGCCAACTGGCTTACTGACAGAACCCACACTGTAAAAGTAGCTGACTCCAAATCCAGCTCCAGACAAGTGACAAGTGGAGTACCTCAGGGTTCAGTCCTGGGACCGCTCTTGTTTGGCATCTACTTCTCTGAAGTACAGGCCAACACTAAGGGACTCTGGCTAACAAAGTTCGCAGATGACTGCAAACTGGGAGCCATTATTGAATCCCCAAATGATGTAGATATTCTACAAAAGGGCCTTACAGAAAAAGATGCTTGGTGCCAGAGCCATGGGCTCAAGCTCAGTGCCAAGAAGTGTATAGTTATTCCCTTTGGGAAAAACCATGTACCCATGTATTACCACATAGGTGGCAGTACACTAAACACCAAAAGTGTGATAAGAGACTTCGATAACCACATCACCACAACAGTCAGGAAATCCTTCTATGTGGCACACCTCATCACTAAGGGCTTTTCATCCAGAAAAAAGGAGGTAATTTTCCCACTTTACTCATCCCTCATTAGACCCAGCATAGAGTACAACGCCTCATTTGGTATGTACCTCACAAGACATCTGCAACAACTGGAAATGCCACAGAAACACCTCACTAAAAGAATCACAGGCCTAAAGCAGATGCCCTATGCTAACCAACTAAAAAAACTCCAGCTATACTTTGTCACATATCGTCTACTCAGAGGCAATCTCTGCTTAACATACAAGCCCATGTCAAACCCAGAGCTGTTGGACATACTACACTTAAAGAAATCCCAATCCATCAGAGCCACATGCTCCAGGGACCTAAAGCTTGTCATCACAATGAACAAAACATGCTGGAAGGATAGATTCCTGACCCAAAGACTCTCCATACTCTGGAATAGACTGCCCATACATGTCAAGCAGAGCGCCTCCTTGGCTCTCTTCAGAAGGAACCTTGACGACTGGATGGGAGATAGGAAGTTTACCCCAGGGATCACATCAGTCACCCTGCTAGACAGAGGTCCAGGGAAGTAAATATTGTGGGAAGAAATAGCCAGGGAATTGTTATGGCTAGGCTTGTACAGGGTCTAGGCTGATGGGTACCTGACAAATCTTCGAATGTTCAAAATTTCAAATGTTACATGGTCGAGACCAAACGTTTGAAATTTTGAGTGTTTGAAGATAGACTTTCAATGGCACTGTGCTGTGTGGATAGGAGAATTTCCCTTTTCTGCACTGAAGTGCAGTCTTGCAGTTAGTATATTTAAGTGGGGGTGTGGGGGGATGCAGCCCCCCACGTGGGAGGTGCATGGGGGCTTCCCCCCTTCCTATGCTGTTAAAATGTTTTTCTCTGTTTTTACATATTTTTTGTTTGATGTTCAGACATCCAAATGTCGAACAATTGGTCTCGACCGTGTAATGTTCGACATTTTGGATGTTCAAACATTTAACATAGACCCGGGCTGATAGCCTAGTACCAGCCTATGAACCTATGAGATCCCTCATCAAATCCTCTAAAGCTAGCTATGAAAACAGAATTGCAGCAAATAGTAAAGACAACCACAGGGTGGCTGCAGTGGTGCAGCAGTTAGCATTGCCGCCTCACAGCAAGAGGTTCTCCAGTTTGAGCCTTGGCTGGGGTGCCTTCTGTGCAGAGTCTGCATGCCCTCACTGTGGTTGCTTGGGTTTCCTCCCACATCCCAAAGACATGCTGTAGGTGGATTTGATACTCTAAATTGGCCCTAGGATTGAGTGCGTGCATGTGTGTGCCTTCCATGGAAGGTTGGGAGCCAGGCTGGCAACTCGACACTATAAAAACTTCACTGCCAGTCATGAGCAGCCAGGTGATCTGCTGTGGTGACCCCTAACCAGGAAAAGCTGAAAGAAGAAGAAGAAGAAGTAAAGACAACCACAAGGCCTTCTATAGCAAAATAATCTCCACGGCAATACCCAAATTTGCTCTGAGCTACTGCACAATGGTACCTCCTATACTGAGCCAACAGATACTGCCAATATACTGGCCTAGAGATTCAGTGCTAACTTTACCCCTCCCCCCCAAGGGATCAATCAGAATACCAGTAGATTGCCAGGCACCCAGTAATACTACTGCACAGGTTAAAACATGGCCAAGAATACAGCTTCTATGGGACCTGGCTGTGTTCTTCATGAACTACAGAGTGAACTGGCACCTCACCTGTGTGCCCTGTTCAATCACAGCCTCAGCTCAGGCTTTGTCCCTATTGAATGGCACACTGCGACAGTTATCCCTCTCCACAAAGGAGGAGTGACTACAGACCCCAGGAATTATCACCCAATTAGCCTGAAGAGTCTGATATGCAAAGCTATGGAATGCATCGTCATGGACCTAATAAACTCTGGATCCTACACAGTTTGGTTTTGTGAAGAGTAGATTATGCCTGCTCAACTTGGTCAACTTCTTTAAGTCAGTCACCAGAGTTGTGGATGAAGGCAAGGTGGTTCATACAACCTACCTCGATCTGGCCAAGGCCTTTGATACCATCCCCACTCAGGAATCATAGAAAAACTCACTAAGCTGGGCATTAACCCCTATATCACTAGGTGGATTGCAAACTTGCTCATAGATACAACCCACAGTGTGAATGAAGCTGACTCCAAGTCAGACTGCCAACCAGTCATGAGTGAAGTCCCACAGGGTTCAAGTCCTGGGTCCTCTCCTATTTGGTATCTACTTCTCTGAAGTCCAGGCCAACACTAAGGAACTCGGGCTGACAAAGTTTGCAGACAATTGCAAGTTGGGAGCTATTATTAACTTCCCAAGTGATGTTGACATCCTACAGAATGGCCTAAATGACACCAATGACTGGTGTCAGAACCATGGGCTTAAGCTCAAGGCCAAAAAATGTGCTGTCATCCCCTTGAGAAAAACCCAGTTCCCTTGAATTACCACATTGATGGCAGTCCACTGAATACAGAAGGCTTTATAAGAGATCTGGGAACACAGGTTGACAGCAACCTCTCTTTTGACCACCATGCTGCCACAGGGGTCAGAAAGTCCTTTTATGTGGCACATCTCATTACTAAGGGTTTTGTTTCCAGGAAGAAAGAGGTCATTGTCTCCCTCTACTCTTCCCTCATTAGGCCAATCATCAAGTACAATGTCCCATTTGGCATGTACCTCACTAGACACCTGCAACAACTGGAGAGGCCACAAAAGTACCTCACAAAGAGGATCCTAAGCCTTAAACACTTGTCCTATATGGACAGACTCAAAAAACTCCAACTATTCTCTGTCTCATATCACCTACTTAGAGGCGATCTCAGCTTGACTTAGAAAGCCATGTCTGACCCAGCTCTGTTAGAAATGCTATATCTAAAGAAATCCCAATCCCTCCGCACCACACACTCCAGAGACTTCAGCCTCATTACCACAATCAACATAACGTGTTGGAGGGACATGTTCATAATGCAGAGACTGCCCATGTATGGAATAGACTTCCCATACATGTCAAGCAGAGCACCTCACTGGCCCTCTTCAAGATAAATCTTGATGAGTGGATGGGAAATAGAAAATTCACCCTGGGGATCACTCCAGTGGCTCTACTCGACAGAGGCACTAGGAACTAAGATTGGGTGGCATGATGCCAGAGTAATCCTATGGGCTAGGCTTGTAAAGGCTCTAGGGCCATTAGCCCAGTACACACCTATGAACCTATGAACCTATAATCTGAAATGAATCAGTGGTACTGTGTTATCAATTTAAGTACAGAAAAATGAGAGCATTTAGCATTTGTCTTAAGAACATCCAACTCACGAGCACTCTGCCTGGGTTCTATATGTAAGTTTATTTTAGAACTGTGTTTTCTCTTAGATATAGCTAGGAACTAGAAAGATTATATTAGTTTTTTTCTGTATTGATGTTAGAACTTTTCTACTGTATTATTTTATGCATTTCTCTGATCTCTGAACTCTTGACTAGCACTGTGTAGTAAGAAGATTTGTCTTGTGTTTTTGTTATTTGCTATGAGATATTTTTAAACCATTCAACTGTGGCTGTTTTGTGTAGAGATAATTTAAGCTCGAGAGTACATTGCATGTATATAGTGATACTGATCAAGCCACTCCAATAAGCCTTGACTGTTCAATTGCACTTACCATTTGGATAATAATATTGCACAGTATAAGTGGACACCCTTTCATAAGGGCCTTTTAGTAGCTGATAAATATTAGTGGGTGGTGGCAAGTGGTACTACCTTATAGTCTGGGTAAAAGGGGCACAGCTGGAGAACATGTGCTAGCCTTCCCCAGGAGTGTCTGTGTGGTAGTATATAACTGTTATCTCAAAGTGTGTGTGTGTGTGTGTGTGTGTGTGTGTGTGTGTGTGTGTGTGTGTGTGTGTGTGTGTGTGTGTGTGTGTGTGTGTGTGTGTGTGTGTCAGCTACTTGGGCAGGGACACAAAGCACTGGTTGGACAGAGAGAGTTCTGGAGGTTTTAGCTTGCCCACTAAGCTGAGATCTGGACCCTATAGCTGTGCCAGTGGGGAATCTTATTGGGGACCTGGAGAGAAAGGGAGAAACCAGCCCCAGACTGACTGTGATCTCTGTGTGCTCTTAAGGGATATTGCACTTTACTGTGTGTGTATTTATTATCCTTTCCCTATATGGATGCCCCTCACTGGTGTTAGTGGTCAGGATTGAGGCTCCTTGATTGCTGTGCCAGTGCATGGGTGTCACAGTCTAAATCACGGCAATCCTGTTTATATGTTGTTATTTAAGCAAGCATAACAGTGACTTCATTTTTATTAGGTTAGATGTACAATTGCAGACAATCACACCAGGCCATGGAGTGAACTGCACATGCACAGTGCTGCTCGCAGGTACCCAGGTGTGTGAATGGCTCTGTGTAGTATTCATTGCAGAGTTTGGCCAGACAGAGCAATGCAGAAATTGTGATTCATAAAAAGTAATGAGCTGAGCCCTCATTTGGATATTCACCACATCCAGCCACTCAAATTATTATGATATACGTGTGGGGGGGTACACCAAGCACCACCCTACTATGTAAGAATTCCTGAAGCAGCAACTTCAAAACCTGCAACAGGTGCATCTTACACTAACTGCTTCTACAACAAAAACACCTTTTACAACTTATACAAGGTAAGCACTACTTTTTTAGCTTCACTTTGTAAACTATGGGGAATGTTAACTGCTGTGGTTCTTACGTATATAATAATATAACTTTTACAATATTTTTATTGGTTATTGAACAAGTGGAGTGCAAGGGTTCCTGCTAAGTAAGAAAATTGTTGCAATGGGTTGTTAAGCTTAATAGGCGACCAACCCATCAGCAAATACCCAGAGCACATGTAAATGCATTCAGGTGTGTCTATAAGCCATAGAACCATTTGCTTTTTCTACAGCTTGTACTTATACCAAATGTGCAAAAGTCTTTTTAACAATGAGAGGAAACATTCATATCACCTTGGGGAGTGAGAATATTAAGGCTTTTGTATTGTTGGGAACCTTTGCTCTGCAGTGTTATATACCAGACATTAGTTGTACTGTTGGGGTAGACAAATACAACTGTCAACACAATAGAAGCATGTTATATGGGCAAGAATTGAAAACAGTACTGTAAGAGGTTTTCTGGGCCACCTGTAATCAACATGGTGATACCACCATTTTCCATACCTACAAAGCAATGCTTAAAAAAACTTAGCAAGCAGAAAGGTACTTTAGAGTCTGCTGAAAAAATCTACTTGTAAGACAAAGTCATTGGCTACAGAGAGTGAGGTGCTACTTCAGACTTCCCATCTCCATGGTGAACAGTTAGTACTTGTGGCACTTAAAAACGAGCTGCCCACCTGGCACAGGAAGGTAAATTAATGGGTGGTGGACTGGTGATTGAGTCACCTCTCGTGGAGGCAGATGAGTTTTTGGCCTCTTTCAGAGGTTGTGACACCTCCAAATAGTTCCATAGTCTGGTGTTGGATATTGGTGCAGACCCTCACCAGACACTAAGCGTACCTACTGGAGATGGCACAGCTATATGATGCTGTTCCATTGTAGCAGTGGCTGTAAATCATCCTGACCCATTTCACGATGGCCAAATTATTACAGCTATCTGATATGGGGTTTACAGGAACATTGGGGCTACCACTGCATGATCATCTGTACAAGAGGTACTATTTAAAAGTTTGATTTTTAAATGATATTCCTAAAGCTGATTTCCATGTATACTGCTGGTATTGAGTCTTACTTGCCTCCATTGTGGAATTGCCACCATCTGATGTTGGAGGATCTGTAGCCTCTGATGATGATGAGGATGAGCTACTATGGTCAGGGGGTACAGGATGTGCATTGAACACAGGGAACGGGATGACTGCATCCCTGACACAGACCATGGACAGGGTCTATATGCCTTTGGACACTCTGGAGACACATCACATAATGGATGACAGTTTACTGTAGACATTAGCAGTCAGGAAAGTATGGTGCCTCCTACCAGATAAAAGTCAGGATCTGCCCCTAGTCCACCTGGTAATGTGGTACACACAGGCGGGTGGTACTAGTGTTCACTTTACATATGGTTTCCACCCTCCCCTGAAGTTGGAAAATTGTCACAATTAAGCAGGGGCATCATGCAGGCACAGCTTAGTGCCAGCACAACCAAGATGGAGTTAATAAGGCTGATGTACAGTTTGTGAAATGACCTATGGGAGTGCATGCCCCATAAATGTGACTGTTTTGATAGACTAAATCATATACTTCAAAGAGACAAGTCCTCTCCAGCTCACCAGCCATGTATGAGCCACCATCCATGAATCTGTTCCTTTTGCACCTCTAAAGATTATGGACAATGTGGCCATTAATAACCTCAATCAAGCTCATGCATTGCAAGCACTTTCAAAGCTGCATTTATTGCAGAGGAGCCTATGGTTAAGAGATGATATCTCATAGGTCACTACAGTTGTGGCAGTGGCACATCTGATGATGGACGGCATTTATAGTTACACAGCATGCTGACATCTAGCTAGAACCATGGTACAACTAGTGCAACTCCTGGTATAATACTGCAGTACAAACAAAAAATGATTGACTTCAGCAATTGGCTAAGTTTCTGGTGTCATTCTAGGGGAATCCAATATCTGTCTGCTTGGGACCACATACTTGACAGACTCTTATGCTTTGCCAGAGATGGCCAGCATCTGTCACCCCTGGGTTTTTGGGTACTGGGTAAGGCTCTTGCCACCCCTATAGTGCCTTTTTTAGATGGTGTTCCAAAGACCAAATTACCACCATAACACCTATAAATAAATGCAATCTGATGGTCATGCTGCTCAGCGTTAGAAGTCTAAATCTTAAGATGCACTCGCTCGAAGCACTCCTCAAAATGGAGAACATCAACATTTGTGCTGTAATGGAGACATGGTTTAAAGTGGCAGAAAGCACAACTGTGCTATCAGGCTATAACTCATTCCACACCTTTCGGCTCTGAAACATGGACTGTAGCTCCAAAGGTTGTGGTGTCTCCATATTCATAAAGGATATGCACACCTCCAGACTAGTAGCCCAGAATAATGCATCTGAGATATTTCAGGTAGAACTAACATTGGGTAAAACAGCAATCCAGGTCATAGCCTGCTATAGGACCCCAGCCATGTCCCTAGACTCTCACTCCACATTCCTAAGCACCCTGGAATCTATCAAGGTCCAACCCAACACTCTCAAACTAGGAGATTTCAACTACCCCTCCATCAACTGGGAGAACTACTCAAGCACCAATACACTGGCCCAACGCTTCCTGGAATTCATCAATTCCAATGGCCTGGACCAGCTTATTCTGACCCCCACTAGAGGAAGCAACATCATTGACCTGGTTATTACTAACATAGGTGACCATTGCTTTACACCAGTAGTCAATCCTTCCCTGGTCAGATCTGACCATAAACTAATCAGCATGGAAATCCGCATCTCACCTACACCCCCTGCAAAGATAACCACATTGAAAAACTTCTCCAAAGCTGACTTTAGGCTCCTAAAAACAGAGGTGGCTAAGTTCATGGCACCCATGCTAATGGAAAATAGCTGCATGACTGCCGAATCATACACCAATGCACTGTACAAACATGTACATAAATGCATGGAACTAGCCATACGCAACAGAACCAAGACACTCTCCTCCAAAAAAAGGAAGCCAGTCTGGTGGTCTCCTGCCATTAATAAACTCTACAACAGAAGGGAGAAACTGTTGCAGAAAAAGGTGAAGTCCCAAAATTGGAAAAACTCCCTTATTAGCCTCAACAAAAAGTTGAGATCCCTCATCAAATCCTCTAAATCCAGCTAAAAAGGAATAATTGTAAGAGACACTAAAAACAATCGCAAAGCCTTCTATAGTTATATCAAGAACCTTCATGGCAATACCCAGATTTGCTCTGAGTTACTGCACAATGGTACCTCCTATACTGAGCCAGCAGATATTGCCAACATACTGGCCAACAAATTCAGTGCCAACTCCCCCCCCAAATGACCAATCACAATACCAGAAGAATGCCAGCCACCTAGCATTACTGCAGCCTCACCTCAGGCTTTGGCCCTACTGAATGGTGCACTGCTACAGTCATCCCTCTTCATAAAGGGGGAAGCAACTACAGACCCTGGGAATTATCACCCTATTAGCCTGACGAGTCTGATATGTAAAGCTATGGAGCACATCATCATGAACCTGATTAACAAAGATATAGGAAATCTCCAACTCTAGATCCCATTCAGTTTGGCTTTGTGAAAGGGAGATCATGCCTGCTCAACCTGGTTGACATCTTTGAGTCAGTCACCAGGGCTGTGGATGAAGATAAGGCAGTGCATACAGCCTACCTCAATCTGGCCAAGGCCTTTGATGCCATTCCTCACTCAGGAATTATTGATAAACTCACCAGACTAGGCATTAACCCCTATATCACTAGGTGGGTTGCAAACTGGCTCACAGATATAACACACAGTGTGAAAGTAGTAGACTCCAAGTCAGACTGCCGATCAGTCACGAGTGGAGTCCCACAGGAATCGGTCCTGGGTCCTCTCCTGTTCAGCATCTACGTCTCAGAAGTCCAGGCCAACACAAAGGGACTCTGGCTGACCAACTTCACAGATGACTGCAAGCTGGGAGCTACTATTAATTCCTAAAGTGATGCAGGCATCCTACAGAAAGGCCTCACTGAGACCAATGACTGGTGTAGAAACCATGGCCTTATGCTTAATGCCAAAACATATGTCGTCATCCCCTTTGATAAAAACTCAGTTCCCACTAATTACCACATTGATGGGAGCCCACTAAACACTGAAGGTGTTATAAGAAATCTGGGGACACAGGTTGACAGCAACCTCTCCTTCGACCACCACATTGCCACTGTGGTCAGAAAGCCCTTCTATGTGGCACATCTCATTACCACGGGTTTTGCATCCAGGAAGAAAGAGGTCATCATTTCTCTCTACTCTTCCCTCATTAGACCAATCATTGAGTATAATGCCCCATTTGACATATACCTCACTAGACACCTGCAACATCTGGAGAGGCCACAGAAGTACCTCACGAAGAGGATCCTAGGCATTAAACACATGTCTTACATGGAAAGACTCAAAAGACTTCAGCTATTCTCTGTCTCATATCACCTACTTAGAGGCGATCTTTGCTTGCCTTACAAAGCCATGTCTGACCCAGCTCTGTTAGAAATGCTACATCTAATGAAATCCCAATCCCTCCTCAACACATGCTCCAAAAACCTCAACCTCATTACCACAATCAACAGAACATGCTAAAGGGACAGGTTCCTCACCCAGAGACTGCCCATGCTCTGGAATAGACATCCCATACATGTCAAGCAGAGCACCTCACTGTCCCTCTTCAAGAGAAATCTTGATGAGTAGATGGGTAATAGAAAGTTCGCCTCGGGGATCACTCCAGTGCCTCTACTTGATACAAGCACTGGGAACTAATGTTGGGCAGCACAATGCCAGGGCACTTCTATGGGCTAGGCTTGTAAAGGATCCAAGGCCTTTCGCCTAGTACCCACCTATGAACCTATGGTATAGCTAGCCCTTGTGGATTGGTGCATGTATGTGATACTTAGTTCTCCACCATGCATGCCCAGAACATGTCTAGTAGATCGATATGCAGTGCTGCAACTACTGCTGAGGCTGTATCCGAGCAGACACATACTCATGCCACCACAGCCCCCAGTACATCTCACACACACACACACACACACACACACACACACACACACACACACACACACACACACACACACACACACACACACACACACACTTCCAGTGACACTGCTCCTTCACAGAGCATTTACATTAATGTCCATCCCACACACTGAAAGCCAATACATGGAACTGCAACCTTGATTGTAACTGTCCTCAGCACATGCACATTTCCCTGTGATAGACATTCACACATAAACTCCCTCCCCTACTTGTGAAAATGCTGAAGACTATGCCATGTTCTTTGTATATTGTTAATTGGGTCAGCTATGTCTGATGCATAGTGTGGCCATCCTATGCATGGGTAATCATAGGGTGAGTTTTGTTTTGCATGCATCAATTTAACTATAGACTATGAGCTTTACTCTGATGTACTATGTTCTAAGGCTGTGCACCAGCCTCTGTCTAGCATGTTCACCCCCTAATGCTGCCGCCTCCTCCACTGGCACCTCTTCTGGTTCAGCCTCCACTGCCTGCTGTGTGGCTGATAGAAGCACCCCTAAATGGTCCCCTGCTGTAACTGCCTCCTAAGAATGATACTTTGTAACATGGCACATATGAAAGAATGCCTTCAGCTGCCCAAACAAATGCTCAGTAAAGACCCTTGCTTGTGAATGGGTGTAGTTGTATCATAGTCTGCTAAATTCTGTGAATTTCTCCAGGGCACATCCTGCATTGCTAGTATGATAACCCTGTTGGATGTCATCCATGACAAAATGTTGGTACAAGTGGTGTGTCATGTGTGAAAGTCTTGATAAGCACCTGGTGGCTTGCAGATATATTCAACATGATACCTTGTGTGTTACAGACCACCTGGCAGGTGATGCAGTCATACCTTTGCTGTTCATGCACCTCCTTCCCAGTTCCTCAGGTAATGCCTTTATTTATGTAGGTGCAGTCTATAGTCCCAGTAGCTCATAGAAATTGGCTATATCATAGAAGTGCTGCATGGTGTTTGCTGTTTCTTCTGTGGTATGTGATAACATATACGCCCTCCCCCATGCAGAGGCATGACACAGAGAAACTGACAGAATATTCTCAAGCAAAATGTCTGATATCCCCACTGTATACCCAGTAGGTTACTGAGAGATCCCTGAAGCTTGTGTACGTAAACCTCACATATCTTGGTATCAACTGGGATAGGAACTCCATGACTCTCACTGGGCAGCAGATGAAACTGACACATGTGCATAATGATTTCATGGTCTACCTATCCACATGGTTTCACTCCACAGTGTTAATGTTGTGGGTCTATGAAACTTAGTCAGATAACACGGCTCCTCTAGGGACAATGGTGTGCACTGCCATGGCTCGTAGTAGCAATAAGAGCTTGTTGCAGATATACATTTACTAATGCAGTGACAAGCCATAACATTGTTTCTCAATTCCCATAGCATCATGGCATGAACACTGAGATTTAGGAGTGTTCATTTACGCTACTTGTGCAGCTCCATAGTGCAACATTTATACATTTATGAACCATTCTGCATTTTGTTTTGCCTTATTTTCATTCACCAAGCCACTTATTTTAATAATATTTCTCACTACCATGTCATTATATGGCTATTAGCATGTACTGTGCCCAGTGCTGATGCTTGGCTATGCCTGCTAGTACTAGCTGTGAATCTGAATTGCACACATGCTGGCCCTGGCTGCTTATTATACAAATTTACTCACCACCCTGCAGCAAAGTTTTCTGAATTCCAGACAGAGATTGAATATTCTAAATTCCATGTGAACAGTGATGGGAAGTGAGGATAAAATCCTTGTATCTGGAATTATGAAGCAGAGATCTTATCAGTGAACTATCATGCAAACTGTTTTTTTACTGAAAATCCTTTTTTTCATTTCACATACTTTAGCTAAATTATTTCTTTTACAAAAACATTTATATTCTTGATTAGTATTAGGATATTTATTTTTATCTTCCTTATAGCAATGCATGCTGGTCAACAATTTCTCTTCACAAAGTTTCACTTGCTTGTTATATTTATTAAAGCTTTAACTCATTTTACCCTATTTATATTCAAGATCAGCTTATGCACCCCAGAAATCATTTAACACATGCCACATTTTTCAGTGAACTCTTGTAATAGGATAATGTCACTCACTATTCACACATCAGCTTATATGATTATATCACTAATCTGCCCTTATTTGATCATTTCTGGTAGTTCAGAAACAATTCTGTCTTTCAGTAAAAAATCATGCTACTTTCCAAAATCACAAATTTTGATATGATTCTTTAATTTAACAACTAAAGCATCAACAAACTATGTTGACCATCTTCCCTTATAAGAACAAAATAATAACTGATATATCCTTTCTTGATGTAGAGTAACTCAGTCTTTTGTGTGATAACAGAAATAGCCTTTGCTCTCTCTCTCTCTCTCTCTCTCTCTCTCTCTCTCTCTCTCTCTCTCTCTCTCTCTCTCTCTCCCACTGTCAGATTTATTATACACTTTCTAGGCTTCTTCTTTTGCAACATTCAAGTGTAGAACAGTGCACCTTTTCAAACCTCTTGAATATATCTCTCCTAGTCAGAAAATGAGGGGATTTCTGCAGCCACATTTGTTGGGTCTCAGACAAATTTCCTTAGAGAGAGAGAGAGAGAGAGAGAGAGAGAGTTAGATAGAGAGAGAGAGAGAGAGAGAGACAGATAAGAGAGAGAGAGAGAGAGAGAGAGAGACAGAGAGAGGTACTTATTACTTCTGTTACCATGTAACATTTGGTATATCAGGTGGTAAGATGTTGAGATGGAAGATTTACTAGTATACATTTCAGACTGTGTAGGATGCCAAGTGATACATATTCTGAAAAGTGACAAAAGTTAGAGGCACTGATTCCTTAAAGTTTATATGCATTACAATTATGTTTTATTGTTCTTTGGCACACAGTCACAGAATATAGGGTCTATTTGACATAAGTCTGTTATTTGTAGTGAATGCAGGTATGGATAAAGGATAATTCTGGGTAATTGTTTGTGACACATATGTGTATGCATATCTGCATATCCAGCAACAGTACACATCTGTTACAAATACCATTTCCATAATAAAATGAGGACTGCAAGCAGTTGGGTGCCACACATTAGAAACAAAAACAATATGACTATTATTCATACGTTCATAATAACCTTGTACAGGTGGAACACCAGAAATGACAACAGGGTGGGGCATTGTGCTTATACTTAGTATTAGAAAGCCTCCGTGCATTTGAATACATGGCTATAATAAGAGACATTTAACTTATCAAATTATTTTTTTTGGCTACTGTATGCGGGCAAGTCTTTTACCAAATATTTAATTTATTTTATATGATATTATCCTATGCCTGCATATCAATAACATCATATGTATGTGTATATGTTTATTAGTGGTCATTGATGCTGCATTGTCTTATAGCACAGTGGCAACAATTCAGTGTGCCTGGGGTTTTGCAGTTGTCCAGTGCACATGGGCTTTTGCAGTTGTTAAGTACTGGAGATGGGCTATACATGTGAAGAGTAGGGTTGAGTCATTGCTGTTGCGTTGTGAAGGAGGGTACCCAAACTGAGTCACTTTTGATGTGCTATCACAAAGTGTTGCAGCACTGAGTCACTGTTCATGGAGTTTGGCATTGTTTGTGGAGCTGTTTGATCACAAGTTAGTATATATAAGACAGAGTTCCTATATAAAAGTATAAAAGTTTTGTTGCAGCACCGAGTCACTGATCATGAAGTTTGGCCTCTATATAAAAGTTTTGTTGCAGCACTAAGTCACTGTTCACAGAGTTTGCCATTATTTGTGGAGCTGTTCAATCACAAGTGAGTATATATATATATATATATATATATATATATATATATATATATATATACAAGACAGAGCCCCTATATAAAAGTTTTTAGAAGCCTAGAGTTTTGCAATTTGATGGCAAGTATATTTGAATATATTCAGTACAAGGATTTAAGATAATGTGCATCATCAAAGAATGCATTGTTTGATGAGATTTTTTAGAGATGCATTTTTGAGGAGTACTGTGTTCAATAATCTTCAGCAAATCCACTTGCCCTCTGATGAGTAAAACCATTGCAAAACTTGAAGTAATATAATGTAAATAACATTGTTATAAATAAAGCATTGTTGTAAATAATGTATACAGTATTGTTTCTTTAAAACATACAGCTGCATTTTTGTATTATCTAGTGAGTATCCTGTAAGAATTGTTGCCAGGTAGCAAATATTATCTTAAATGGTATATAAAAGGGAAGAGCTCTCCTGTTAGTCAGAAAAGTTAGCCTTTCATATGCATGTATTTCATATATCTATGTATGTATAATATATAACTGGTTGTAGTCTGTGAGAGTGAATGCTCAAACAAGTGAACACTCATACAGGCTTGTTTTTCAGTTTGCCAGCTTCTTATATGCAAGATCGGTGTACAGTTGGGTCTGAGAATTTGCCCTTTCCCTGTTGTTATGTAATCTTGAAGTTGGTATATATATATATATATATATATATATATATATATATATATATATATATATATATATATATATATAAAATTAAAAGGGAGTGGGGGAAAAGTTACTGCAAAACATTTTGTTTTGCCTTTTTAGTTTTTTTTTTTTTTTCATCTTTTTAGATTCAATCTAAAAAGGCAGTCCTTTTTTATTCACTCATTTGAGTAATATATATATATTCATTTATTTATTTGCAGTTTGATTACCGGGGAAGTCCACTGGGCCGAACTGACCCATGTTCAGTGGAGGCCCAGGGAGAAAAGCTCCAAGATGCATTATACAATTTAAATAATATGTACAATAGTTACTCATAAATGCATTCAGTACCATGCATAGTTAACAAATTCATTAAGCTTAAAGGTAGGGATCACACAGTTTCATTTGAGTAAAACAGATATGGGTTAGGTGTGGAAACTGTTTACATACAAACCTTTTAAGAAAATGCAAATACACTTTACATACTCACATCAACATTACAATGCTATTTACAATATTTACAAGGTTGGGCTGCGTGAGGGTAGCTGTAGGAGGTGAGAGCTTAGAGAGAAGCTATAGAAATTGTTGAGAGCTTAGATAGGAAGATAACTATGAGAGTTGTAGAGCTTGGGAACCAGAGCAAGAACCCCCTTGGATTAGGTTGGGTAAAGGCAGGTACATTTCCATTTAGTCTACAGGTGTTTGAATAGTTGGGTTTTGAAGTTTTCTGAGTTTGGTATGGTTCTTAGTGTGGAGGGAAGGGAATTCCATTTTTTGACTCTTGAGAAAGATAGGAGAAGTTGGCCAGCAGGACGTCTAGGTTTATGGATAGTAATTAAGTTCTGATTTTCAGATCTGAGAGCTCTGTTGGGTGTATAAGGGGGAAGGATGTTAGTTAGAGCAGGACATTTTGTTGGGTGAAATATGAGTCTATATGCAGTAGTGAGTTGGAGATAGTCTAGGTAGTTTGGGAGTTCAAGCCAATTCAGGGATTGTAGTGTTAGGCAGTGTTGGGTGGTATTTTTAGATTTAGAGGCACATTTAGAGATTTTGTTGTAGCAGATTTCTAGTTTAGAGGTGATAGAGGAGGACAGGTTGGTTAGGAGAGGGGATTGTAGGGTTAGGCAGTGATGGGTGGTATTTTTAGATTTAGAGGCACATTTAGAGATTTTGTTGTAGCAGATTTCTAGTTTAGAGGTGATAGAGGAGGACAGGTTGGTTAGGAGAGGGGATTGTAGGGTTAGGCAGTGATGGGTGGTATTTTTAGATTTAGAGATTTTGTTGTAGCAGTTTTCTAGTTTAGAGGTGATAGAGGAGGACAGGTTGGTTAGGAGAGGGGCTCCGTGTAATAAGGAAGGAAGAAGATAAGTCGAGGCCAGAGTTTGCCTGGTGGAGTTGGAGATAAAGTGATTATTCCTCTACAGCAAACCTAGCTTTTGGTGGATTTTCTTAATATTTTGTTAAATATGAATATCAAACTTGAGGTGTTCATCTACAGTAATTCCAAGTAGTTTGGCAGAGGGGACCACTTCTATAGGTGAGTTGGTTTGACTATAGACTTTGAAGTTGTTTTTATCATAGGAGAGGGTCTTTGTGGGAAGGAATAGTAGAATCTTTGATTTATTTGCATTGAGAGAGAGGTGGTTTTGGCGCATCCAGTTTTTAGTTGTTGAGAAGGCAGTTTGGGTTTTAGTCAGCAATTCAGAGAGGTTTGAGGCAAAGCAGACTAAGGTTGAATTGTTTGTATATTGAATGATTTTAGCATCAGGAATAGCAGCATGAAAGGTATTGATGAAGATGTTAAAAACCATTGGCCCAAGGATGGATCCCTGTGGTATGCCAGTTGGGGTAGGTAGGAAGGAAGAGATGGAGTTCTTCCATTTGACTGCCTGTGATCTATCTTATAGAAAGCTGGAGAACCAGGATAAAGCATTATGTGAGAGATTAAGGTTTGAGAGATGACAGAGAAGGTGCTTGTGGGAAACAGTATCAAAGGCTTTAGACAGATCAAGTAAAACAGTAGAAACTAAGTGTCCTGAATCTCGGGCTTGATTGACAGTTTTTAGGAAAGAGAGTAGAGTGGTTATTGTGCTATGGCCTGGATGGAAGCCATGCTGGGTAGGAGTGAGAAGATTGTTTTGGATCAGTAAAGGCATAAGTTGGAGGTAGATGCATTTTTCTAGGATTTTGGAGACTGGTGAGAGCAAAGCAATGGAGTGAAAGTTTGAGATGCTGGTATTTTTGCCTCCTTTATGAAGAGGAAGAATATAAGCTGTGTTTGGGGGTGTATGATTCTTTTATGGATCAGTTAATAATGATGCTGATTGGAAGAGCAAAGTCATCAGCAGCACATTTTAGGAAGGAAGAGGGAATATTGTTGGGAACGTTAGAGCAAGGTTTAAGTTTGGACAAAAGTTTTTTTATAAAGTTAGTGGAGATGAGTTTGAGTTCAAACAGATGAGGTGAGTTAGAAGGGAGAGAGTGTAGAGCAGTTGGGTTATTATTGGGAAATGTCTTGGTGAGGGTAGTAATAGTTTCTATGAAAAATTAGTTAAATTCAGAGCCTAGTTCGAGGTCATATTTACTTGGGTCAGGACAGGGATTATTCTTGGAGCCTGGATTGAGGAGTGAGTTTATTGAGTTCCAGAAGTTTTGGGGGGGTTTTATTGTTATCGGACTGAAGTTTGATATAGTAGGATTTTTTGTCTTTGGTGATTAGTCGTTTTGCATGGTTGCAGAGCTGTTTATATTGGAGCAAGGTATTGGCCAGTTTATTGTTTTGGTAAAGCTTCCATAGTTTGTGGTGCATAATCTGTTTTGTCTCTTTGGATAGCCAAGGAGCAGTTTTAGTTTTTATCCTTTTGTTTCTTAGTGGAGTTAGTGAGTTTAAAGTATCAAGGAAAACAGAGTTGAAGTATTTTATAGCCTTGTCAAGAGGAAGGATGTTTAGAATTTGCCAGTTCATCTGTTTGAAAGTATTTGAGAAAGTAGTTGGGCTGAAGATACTGAGGTTATGAGTTTGAATGTACTGATGCTGGTGTGGGGAGGAACTAGTTGAGCGATGCATAAAGGCTGGGAGGTGGTTGCTAAAGGTATCAGGAATTGTGCCAGAACTGGTTATTTTATTTGGATCTGAGACTTGGATCCAATCTATAATGGATCCGGGAGGATTTATTTTGCTAAGTCGAGTGAAGGAGAAGATTATTTGAGTGAAGTTATAGAGGTTAATGGATAGGGAGGGAGAGGGGCAATTGATTTTATTCCAGTCAATATTCACATCACCAAGGATATAAGTTTCATAGTTAATTTCAGTAGAGGCCCATAGGAGAATATTTTCGAGTGCAGAGATATTGTTACCAGGTGAGATATATAGGGCAATGATACAGATATTTTTATGTTTATTTAGTTTTAGAATTCCAGCAGTTAGTTCAGTGTTCTGGAATTGAGGAATTGGAATTTGAAGGGGAATTAATGTAAAAAGGTTGGAGTAGACTAAGGCAGTGGCGCCACCTTTTTTATTTAGTTGGTCATTTCTGAGACAATGAAATCCTGGGGGAAGAATCTCAGAGTTGGAGATAAAGGGCTTGAGCCAAGTTTCGAAGATGGCTAAGATATCTGGTTGGTTATGGCTTAACCAAGCTTGAAATTGGTGTACTTTGTTGTTTAGGCTTTGTGCATTAATTGTAAAAATCTTTAGGGTGTTGAGATAGGAGGAAGAGGGTAAGGGATGAGTGTTAATAAAGGATGTAGGACCAGTGTTAGGATGGATATCACCAGCTTGGACTAGGTTGTTGAAGGAGATATCCTTTAGCCATATTGGTCTGTCAGGCATGAATTTTGGTAGATTGTAGACTGGAGCAGGTGACAGTGTCTTGACTTTAGAGGAGAAGAGTTTAGGGTGAAATAGGTACAGAGGGTTGGGCTGAATGAGAGAAGAGGAGATAGAGTGGAAATGGGAGTAAGAGTGAGGGGGAAGGTGGGTTTGTATGGTAGTTGTCTTTGTAGGTGGTGTTAAACAAGCATAGGTGGAATATGAGGTAGCATAGTATAAGGGAAGTAGGAACAGAAAGAGGAGGCTGGGGAACTGGAGGGTGTGATAACTTGAGGAGAGCATGTTGGAGCAAAGAGAGAGTGGTATGAGTGGTTAGGAAAATAGAGAAGGCTATGAAGAAGAAAGGGTTTAAAAAGTGATGGAGGTATTCTAGAGATTTAAGGAAAGAGGAGGGGACTATAATTATTAGGTGGAGTACAGATTACAGATATATATATATATATATATATATATATATATATATATATATATATATATATATATATATATATATATATATATATATATATATATAACTAAAATGGAAAAGTAGTTGTAAAGGAATAACTACTCTAGGTATTGGCATACAAATTACTAAAATGGGGTGCTGTTACAAGTTGTTATGCAAGGTCCGTGTCAAAGATCACTTTGCATTCTTATTAAAAATAAGAAAAAAGGATTCAGGCTGGAATTAGTTGTTTAAGCCACAGTTTATTAAGTTAAAACAAGAGAAAAGTGCTTAACCCTTTTTTATATATATATATATATATATATATATATATATATATATATATATATATATATACATCTATCGCTCTATATATATAGATTTAGATATAGATAGAAAGATATATCTAGATAGATATATGTGTGTTTGAGTGTGTGTGTGTGTGTGTGTGTGTGTGTGTGTGTGTGTGTGTGTGTGTGTGTGTGTGTGTGTGTGTGTGTGTGTGTGTGTGTGTGTGTGTAAACACTTTCAAGTTAACTGTAGTTTATTTGCAGTGAAAACGTCAAAGCAAGTTCATTGTAAGATTGAAAGAAATCAAGAACTTTTTTTCTTAGCACATGTCTGGCTACTTGTAGGTCTTTTCATTGTTTGTTATTTCACTTTTAATATCTGTCAATGAAACTCGTATTCCTTATAGTTAACAGGGTTTGTATTACAGCTCTGGTCAGAGTGCCTTGAAATCCCCAGGTAAGTCTGCAGTAAGAATCCTGGTACTCCTTCAGTAAGTCCAGTTATTCATCTGTTTCTCTGTGAGTATGTTTGCAGAACCCCCATAGGTATTTTCCACAGCTTATTCTGGTCAAGCTCTGTTAAATGTCTCCTATCTTGTTTTCTATATTCTTGTCTATGAAAGGCAAATATATCTTTCATTGTGGACTGCCAACCTTTGTTTTAATATCCATTCTCAGACGATTTACATTAGATTATGCTATTCCATTTTTTAACTACCATACTATGTCGTGCAATAGATAGTATTGTCACCTCACAGAATGAAGCTCTCCAGTTCGATTTTCAGCTGGGGTGCCTTCTATGCAGAGTCTCTATGTCCTCCTTGCATTTGCATGGGTTTCCTCTGGGTGCTCCGGTTTCCTCCCACATTCCAAAGACATGCATCTAGAGCATTTCTCCCAGGGCCTCCACTGAAAATGGGCACTGCTACAGTCGGACTTTCCAGGTAAACAAATGTTAAATAAATAAATAAAAGTTCTTACCATAAAATATGGTGTATCCACAGCACATCAAAACAGTATTTCTGACAAACCAGATAGGCACTATGCCACAGTGAACCATCTCATAACAAGGAACCCCCACTTCTTTACTGAATTGGATGGGTTACATGATAAGATAACACATCCACATTCTTGTGGCTGTTGCCAGTTGTATCTCTAGAGGTGAAATGAAATGGCGTTAGTGACAAAGTCCATCTACACAGCATTGTTTTTAAAACCTGTTGTTTCTAAAACCACTGTAGGATGAGTAGTCACTTTCTAAAGTAAAGCAAATTTCCAATAAATACAAAGTTAGTACTCATTTAATAATAAGATTTTCTTGTTCTATAGAAGAGTATCTTGTCTCAGGCTTAATTAGTTTTCTACTTAAGAAGCAGACTGGGTGGTCCTTCCCAACTATTTCCTAAGACCCCCTTGCCCACCTCCCAACTATTCTTTAGATACAAAAAGAAAAATCTAGCAAAGCTAGACTTCTAACTGTGTGATACCTTAAACCTCTTGCAAAAGAGGCCTCATGGGATATATGCAAATCATCCTTTAAGGCCAAATTTTAATTGTCTGAAATTCTCCATAAATAAACTTAAAAATGAAAGTAAAAGAAAAAGTCACAGACATTCAGAACTGCCATTTAGTTGAAACACCTGTTAGCCTTAAAGGGTGATTTGCATATATCCCATGAGGCCTCTGTTGCAAGAGGTTTAAGGTATCACACAGTTAGAAGTCTAGCTTTGCTAGATTTTTCTTTTTGTGTTTTTTAACCAGTTGGTTATCTGTGTGACCTTTTTACTCTTTGTTTTAACTCTTCTTTAGATGAAAAATGTTTGATGAAGTCAAGGGCAACCAAGGCAATGTCTGAATAAATATCATAGGTTTTAATCAATTTTAAACCTCATCTGCAACTACAATCACCTAATCTGGAATGGTACCTTACCTTTTCTAAGGTGTCTCAGAGTAGAGACTATGGTAGAAAAGTTGGGCACCACTTTTATATAGTAACCTGATAGTCTTAAGAATACTTTCACATCTCATTTAGTACTAAATATAGGTCATTTTTTCGACAGCAGCTGTTTTGTCTGTTTAGTGTCTAATTATCCCTCTTAGAGTAACATAACCTAACTCACTGACTTCTGTCAGAGAAAGTTTATTTCCACATACCTTAAATAATGCACCGTGGATTATACTTCAGATACATGTGTCTCCTGAATTAATTAGCATGTCATAAAGATAAGCACCTCGCATGAGATTTTAGAACTTTATCCATCAGCCTATGAAATGTGGCAAGAATTCAGTAGATTGTGCAATTCTAGTGTTTTACTGCTGCATTATGTTGTCTATACATACCATCAACAAGTTCCTATCACAACACAGGGCCCATTTACATTATATCAAAACAGAGTTTCTCTATTTCTGACAAATTAAATAGCCATTATGCCCCCCCTCTCCCTTTGTAAATAGGTTGATAGGTTCATTTCCCATCCAATCATCAAGATTTTTTCTTGAAGAGTGCTAATGAAGAACTTTGCTTGACATACATGAAATATCTATATATATGGATCTACATAGGAGTACTGCCTGCTTAAGTGAGTTGCCCAGAGTGACACAGAGCTACACATTCACTCTGTACAGGTAGATATTCACTCCTCGGTTTATGCTATGAATTTTGCCACTCACCTGCTAACTATAAGTCTTCCTCAACTTAGTTGGATTAATTTGTTGCTTATTACTAACAATGTGGCTGCTGACTAGGACACAAGTCAACCAAAGAAGGCCATCATCTAAGCAAACATGAGAGTTAGATTACTTTGGCCACCCACAGGCCATCGACTTTCCTTACAGTCTGTTGTACATCAAGTGACTCACCTGTCTCACATCTAGATTGTCCAGGCTTGCATCCCAATGGTCCATAGGAGAAGACTAATTGTACCACTTGCCCTCCTCTGCAGCCTTAAAGCCCACAGAATGACTCCCCTCTCACTCCTTACTACCACTCTCCAAACTGTCCTTAGGCTAATGAGGATCCCCCAGTCTGTTCTTATACTAATGAGGATTTCCAGGTCTATCCATAGGCTAAGTATCCCCAATCTGTTCTTAGGCTAACAAGGATCCCCAATCTGTCATTAGGCTAACACAGATTCTCCAATCTGTCCTTAGGCTAAGGAGGATCCCCCAATCTGTCCTAGCTAATGAGGATCCTCCAACCTGTCCATAGGCTAAAGAGGATCCACCAATATGTCCTTAGGCTAATGAGGATACCCCATTCTGTCTATAGGCTAAAGGGGATCCCCCAATCTATCCTCAGGGTAACAAGGATCCCAATCTGTCCTTAGGCTAACAAGAATCCTCCAATCTCTCCATAGACTAATGAGGATCCCCCAAACTGTACACAGGCTAACAAGGAAACCCTCATTAATACAGACAGTTGGTCATTTGTTATTAAGCCCTAAACCTTCCTCCAGGTAGTTACTATGAGCATTCCCATCATCGTCAGGACATTATTTGCCTCCCTTGTGCCATACATATGCCAGTAAATGCTGCTGATACCAGTCTGGCAGACAAAGCCCACAGTCTCTCATTCTATGCTCATAGCCATATACACCTCTGATTACATGGTACCAAATAGCCAGCCTCAAACTGCTATGCAGACTTGGATCATCTGGACCATAGTCATGGCTTTATCCCTCTATGTCACAAAGCCAGGTGACATGTACTTTCATTCTATAGATGGGATGATATGCATTTGTTATACAATGATGTGGATATTTATAATACTTTCATGTGCATACGCTGCAATATCATGGATGTCTCTTGTCAGGATAATGATGGGACTGGAATCGTTCATGAATATTGTGTGTTTTACATTTATCAAGTTATGCAAACTCAGACAAATATAAGCACTTTCATCCATTTGGGACTTTATCAGACTGTTAAAATGCAACTTTATTCAAACTGCATTTAAATGCAGCCTATATTATGAGTTAACTGTTCATGCAATAGAATCATTTTAATATATCAGAACTCCCACTTATAGCAACAATGTTATACTCATATCTCACTTATAGCAACAATGTTATACTCATATCCCATTTATAGCAACAATGTTATACTCATATCCCACTTATATCAACAATGTTATACTCATATCCCACTTATAGCAAGAATGTTATACTCATATCCCACTTATAGCAACATTGTTATACTCATACTTTTAGTAAGGACTGGATACATTGAAACAATCACCTCATACTTTTAGTAAGGACTGGATACATTGAAACAATCACTTCATACTTTTAGTAAGGACTGGATACATTGAAACAATCACCTCATGCTTTTAGTAAGGACTGGATACATTGAAACATTCACTCCTGTTTACCATGTGCATTCATTTTTTTTCAAGTAAACTCTTAAAATTTCTACCTCAAAAAGAAAAAGTTAAAATACATAAAACAGAAGAAATATTTTTAAATCTAAACATTCAGTACTATGTCTTTAGAGTGCATTGTTTAGATTATCTAAATAGCCTTGCAATATAAATGGTAAAGAAAAAAACAAAGACATCTACAGGGACCGTGGAGAATGTTCTGATCACTATATATCTAAGACCGAAGAGCATATTTTGTTGCCCATGTAATTTTAAAGGGCCTGCCTACATAATACTACCCTGTGTAACATTTGAACAAAGCACCTGAACCAAAACACGACATGGATGGATTCTTGAGTAGAAAAGTCATAGGGAGAGAACCACTGATGTGTTTGGAAAGGCAGTTCCATATAAGAAGAATCACAGAGTGAGAAAACTATCCATTTGGAAAGACTTCCAAAATTGTCATTGTGCTCTTTTCTTAAAGCTTACATAGAGGTTACATTTGCCCAGGCTGTGTGGCAAGATATGATCTGGTTTTGTTAGAAAGTCTACCCACAGAATGTGCCTCTGGGAGAGCTAACTTCAGGTTGGGGGAAGTAGTACAAATAAGTATTAGCAATAAAAAAAAAAGCAAGATAGATGCATTATGAAATACCTTCAAAGATTTTTAGATAAGTTTCCTAATACAATCCGAAAATTTAATTTATTAACGTCCTTCAAATCTGATTTTGATACATACATTGTGAGTAGAAATATCAGTATGGAGTTATGGCACTGCAGGTTCTTGAAGGGCAGTGGTCATAAGCATGACAAAGTGAATCTGTGAACATGTAAGTGTCCTGTATAATGCAGCTTACATACTGTGTAGTGTTACAGGCCACAATGGTAATCAGATGACAAACACTGAACGTATGCAGTACCCATGGTTCAGATGTGGTGACCATGCTCACATGCCATGCATGTGCAACTATGATGCATCAGCTGTGTCAGCATAAGGTGTGCACCTTTTTTTCTACTATACAGAACCCCAAATTAATGGCATTCATACATTATACCTGAATATGCAATTTATTTACAATGACCACTGTACCTGCTGTGTTAGGTATGCATGAGTATAGAACCTAAGTTGCATGTCAATATCTTTCACATTTCATAAAGTTTTATGGACTACAGTACACTAGGAAATAGAGTTCTGAGAGTGTCTGGCAGTACAGTAGCTAAAAGGATAAACCTTTAATGATATAGATATGTCTCTTAAATGCAAAAAGTGAAAACACAGATGGGGAAGGATCTGGAGCTTCCCTGTACTCTGCAAAATGTTACTGCCCCCTGCTGTTGAGATAGAATGCCAGCAGTGGTCAGAAGAAGTGGTACTGGACAGAGAGAGTGGCAAAAATAGCTAATGGAGGGTAATGGATACCACAGAGCTGAGTGTCATTGATGCATAACACATATGAAGCTAAGGTTTGAAAAAATGCATAGCATATTCCTACAGGCAGAATCTGAGAGGGTTGGTACATATTCTGGCAGTAATGTAAGACCAGATGAGTTAGTCATGAGATTAATACTGCCAGATGCATCCCTCTGTGACATCCAAAGTGGGATTAACATGAGTGTAAGCAGTAATGCAGGTATGTGTCTGTGTTTATTTCACATGTTGAATGTGATCTTGTGCTACTACTGATGTCTGGTCATGTGTTAGCATTCTGTCTATGCAGTCTACTGAAATGTGCTGCATCCCCAAAGCAGCTATACTTTATTGTTCTGCCTGATGAGCAGCTCCCAAGGTGGATGATGCCAGGTACAGTGACATGGGAAGTAGATATGATGGCTATACATAGTGAGTTTATATGCAAATAAACCAGCTAACAATTATTTCTGTTCAGAGATGTGGTGCTATGCATTACTTGGTACAAAGGGGATCAGCAGCTGAGACAGGAATGTGGAGACACCTGTGGTTTTCATCATTCGGAACCATGCAGCTCTGATCATTCAAATATTTACTTTGTCTTGGCTGAATCTGTGACAGGTGTTGCTGCACACTAAGTACCATTTGCCATGATGGCTGACATGGGTCGACATGTCTATGTCACTGTTGAAATACACCATGACATGCAACTAGAGAGTGTAGGCTCATAACACACTCATTACAACCCATAAGACAAAACAGCATCCTTAAAACATGTTGGGACCTGTCCATGGCTCTGTAGTTCTAGTGTCATTATTTGAGATAGAAGTAGAACTCAGGAGGGCTTAACAGTGACCCAGACTCATTCATCGTGATGTTGGGTTGTCTTGCTGGTGGGGGGGTATACAAATGTGGAGGAGGAGGAGGATGAAGCTGAGGGGGTTGCTGGTGGTGATGTTCTTACAAGGTACAGATATCTTGAGGGCTGGTTGTTACAGCAAAATGCTCTTTGCATCTGACTTGGACATACTGTAAGTTACATCCAGAATGCATGCACAGAGTTTGAAATGATGGACTGAGGTTCTAAAAATGTAGGAGGCCATTGTCCTGAAAAAGTAAAGGCAAACAATCACTACCTCATATCTGTGGTGATAGGTCAATAGTTTCATGGATGCTATCTGTGGTTTTGTTTGGCTAGGAACTTCATTAGTGCCTCCTCTCCTAGACAGTTTCCCCATGCCATGATTTTCTCACACTGTAGTGTTTGACTTTGTTCCATCCCCTATCTTTGTGGGGTTCACGATCTGTACAGCAACAGCTTTACCCATGTGTGAAACTTGACCTGTATATCAGTGCATGTAAAGTTATGTCAGTGGCAACTATCCCATTCATTTGTTCACATCACCTGGGAAGATAGCTAGGTCAGTACAACACCAAGCTGTTTCAACATATAGCTACTCCTATGTTTCTTCCACCATAATGGGTGGTGATTTGGAGGAGGATGGATGTCTGGAATGATGCATCCATGTGCCAATGACACACTGTTATATATTCCATTGCCATTCCTGTTTTTCCTGATATCCTGTTGCCTTGCCAAACACATACTGCCCTGCTTGTTCTGATTCATTATACACTTCACATCTCCATGTACTGCTTCACATCAAGTGACATAAGGCTGTTGTTCACACCAGAGTATACTGAGAAAACCCACGAGGAGAGCATGCTGACCTCCCACAGACAGTGACCACACTTCACAAATGAACCCTGGAGCTATGAGACATAGATTGTATTTCTGAACTGCAGTACTGCTTGTAAAATGCAGGAAGTTTTGTGAGTATTCTAATGACAAATTTCTCTGGTGGTGTAATTAAATCAAATGCATTGCTTATATGAAATATAAGTCAACTCTTAGTTATCTGATAAACATCTGTAAGATATGAAATGTTTCAGGTTATGTGACATGTCAATATGATATTAATTATTTTATATTAAGCATCCAGAGATAACAGAAGAAATTTAGTTTGTATTCCTGTTTCATAGCATAAAACTCATTTACCTTGGGAATCCTTACAGATATAGCAAGGCATATGTTGTTAATGAAACTATTACTGTAATATGTGGAAGGCCTCAGTTTTTTCTCACTTGCGGATACCATCCAGATGAAGCATACAGCCAAGCCATACATCATTTGTCTCACATTAAGGACATTTTTGAAGGTTTTAGTTTCTTTGAGGTTTGTTTCACAGTCAAAATTCCTAGTTTTATTCATAAAATATATAATTTTAACAAATTCAGTGCAATGTCTGTATACAGTAATAACAGATTAACGTTATAGCGGCTTATTTAATTTTATTTCTTGCCTTTTAAAATGATTGTGGAAGTTAACTCATCAACCACAAAATGCATTAGCATTTTGGAAGCACAAGTAAGCCAGCATTACTGATTTTGCCTGTATTACCCTTTGAATGAGCTTTGCAGTTTCAGTTTCAATAACTAGCTGTGTAACTGCTTAATGCTGAGCTCTATTTAAACGTATGTGTGAAGGTAACCGTGTCTTCATATTCACTACTCATATAACCACTGGGGAAAAAACTGCTTGGCCAATACAAAAAAAAATAAAATTAGACCATACGAAATGAGGGGCTGTGGCCCCCACACCCCCCCCAACTAAAAATACCAACTCCAAGATTGCACTACAGTGGAGGAAAGGGCAAATCCCCAATGACGGACAAGCAATTTTTTTCCCTTGAGAAAAAATTTGCTTTTGTGGCCATTCAGGGTTTTTGTATTTCACTTAATATGTGTCAATAAAAGGGCATTCAGTTAACAGCCCATTTGATGCTGTCATATAGACCCAGGATTTTAAAAATGTTGAAATTAAACTTTAGTATATTTTGTAATGTGCACATATTTCACTAAACTGGGACCAGAATAAATTGTTGCATTGACAGTAATACTGTGGGTATATTATGAAACTGCATTTTACCCACACTTTTACTTTTGTATCAAATTTAATAGAAAAACATGATTTCAGCATACATCCAAATTAAAGTTCTCATTAATCTTATATAGTACATCCTGGTATTGCAAACCAGAGAAGGATTTCCATACCTAATTGTCATAAATATGCCATTCAATGTCCAGTCAATAATCAACACTCACCCCTTAAGTTCAAAGAACAGGGTTTGAAATTTAGCATTACCACCTGTCTATCTTTGCAAACGACAATCCCTATTTAGGTAGTTTGCCCCATGAAGAAAAACGGCAAATGCCCTGGGATTTTAGGACAAATGATGTTTCCCAAGTTTCCCTTAATAGTTGCATATTACTTATTACTTATTTTTTATCTGAAACAGTTAAATGTTATATGAAATAATGTAGACAACTCAAATGCTACAAGAAAACTCTTTTATTGTCCTGCAAAATTTGACAGCTCCATGAAACCACTTTCAACATCTGAAAATGTGGCAATCCTACTGAAAGCCATCTTCCATCACAGGATCCAAAAATATGAAGCTAAGTTTGTAAGATAATGTTAATATCTAGATTATTGTCAGACAGGTGCAGCCTAGTTTTAATAGTCCTTTCAATGCCAAAGACTACAGATCAGTAATTACCTGTAGCCTAGCCATATTCCTCATTGATTCATAAATTAATAGATTAGTACTCAGCTAACTGCCCTTACGAGCCATTTTAAGCCTAGCCAATTATCCCTTGTGAGACTCAAACCCTGCACCTTGTATTTGTAAGGCAAACACCTTAACCATTAGGCCACCCTCCTAACCTCGACTAGCCTACACTAGCTATTTAAGAAAATAACTGATTCACATAAGCCTTTAAGATAGATTTGCATTCTCAGTATGAACAAAGAGGTAAATCAGGGTCTGGTAAATCTAGAATACTTCGTGAGGCCCAGACCTGTTTCAGGAGGCTGAAGAAAGTCTAAAGATATTGCATACTTAAAACATTGCAATATCTAGTATTGTTTATCTTTGGAAGGTGACTAAATGCAGGATGAAAGCTAAAGAATATGTGCATTTGATTACAAATTAACAGTAAAAGAAGAAAGCATTAAACTAAATCTTGGTTATTTGAATTAACTGTTTATTAGGGGCAGTATGCATCTATACAGTCTGATATAAGCCTTTTTGATGAGGGAAATCCAAAGCACATTTTCTAGTTCATAACTGAGGTTTAATGAATTTTATGTGATCTGGAGGAGGTTTGCTGTGAAGAAGTCTAAGAATGTTTGGTTTAAACTACCTTTTGAAACATTTGCACTCAGGAGACATGGGACATGGGAGTGGGGAAAACACCAATCAGTCAAGGTGCTAGATGATCCAAGGAAGCATGATAGCCTTTTATTCACTTAAAGACAGCTGTATACAGTTGCTGCTTTTTTAACATTTATGCACAGGGTCTAGTTCAGGTTTTGCATATATCCTGTTAATCAGAACAGCATTAGAAGATGTTGGCGCTGAGGCAGCAATGTCTTGTACACTGCTTACAGCCCTGGCCAATGCTCAACATCTGCTTTAGAAGATCCATGAGTCTTTGTCATGTATGCCTGTACAACGCATCTCTTAGGAAGGCACCCAATGAGTGCAGTATCTTGCTTCACTATGTGTGCAATATACCCAATCTGGGTGTTACATGCTAGGATTTAAACAAAGGCAGCTGTCAGTTCCCTAAATGAGCCCGTCACATCTGGGAAATATATGATAGTTAATATGACTGTTTTGTGGTGAAAGTTATTTATAATGTGCAGGCAGAGGGCTTGTGAAAGTAGAGTAATGGTGAGTCACTCTGAGAAAGGCAAGTGTGGCACATATGAGCCGAAAATAGGAGATACACTCATTAAAAGTAGGCAATTTATATTACAATATTCAAGTAAACTTTGGTTAATCTTTCAGGGTTAGTCATGGAGTTTAAATGTTAGGGACAGCGTTTTAAAGTTAGGGAGGATGTTTTAGGATTAGGGTTACTTTGGAGTATTAGAGTTAATGAGTTTTTTAGAAATAAGGTTAGGGATGGAGTTTTAGGGTTAGGGATGGGTTTTAATGTTAGAAATGGATTTTATGGTTAGAGACAAAGCTTTAGGGCTAGAAAAAGGGAGGGAAGTATCAGGGTTAGGGTCAGAGGTTTTGGATTAGGGAATGGGTTTTAGGGTTATGGTCAGAGTTTTAGGATTAGGAGTTAGAGTTAATTATTAAGTTTTAGGATTATGGTTAGGATAAGTGATGGAGTTTAGGGTTGGGATAGAGATGTAGGGTTAAGGTTAGAGCTAGACTTAGGGGAGAAGTTTTACAGTTAGGCTGAAGTTGTAGGGTTAAGGTTAGGATTGGGAAGAAAGTTGTAATGTTAGAATGGTGTTTTAGGATTAGGGTTAGGATTAGGTAGGAAGTTTTATGGTTGGGATGGAGATATAGTGTTAGGGTTAGAGTTAGACTTAGGGGAGAAGTTTTACAGTTGGGATGGAGATTTAGAGTGAGAGTTAGGATTGGGGAGATAGTTTTAATGTTGGGATGAAGCTGTAGGATTAGGGTTAGGATTAGGTAGAGAGTTTTAGAGTTGGGATGGAGTTGCTGGGTTATGGTTGGGATTATGTAGGAAGTTTTAGGGTTGGAATGGAGTTGTTGGGTTAGGGTTAGGATTAGGGGGAGAGTTTTAATATTGAGATGGAGTTGTAGGATTAGGGTTAAGATTAGATAGGGAGTTTTAGGGTTAGGGTGGAGTTGTAGGGTTAGTGTTACCATTAGGTAAGGAGTTTTAGGGTTGGGATGGACTTAATAGTGTTATGATTTAGTACATTTAAAGGGTGTCGTTTACAGCAAGCATGAGTAACTCACATTTACATTCTAAGAATTAAGATACACAAATGAGTTATGTGTATGCTATAAGTAACTAGTGCCTACTTTGCTCTGAAAGTTGCTTCTCAACAGGAGTACAACCATATACACCGATGGCGTCACATCTGAGATCAGGACAAGTACTAAAATGTTTTTCTTTACTGAAATAAAATCACTCATAGAGAAGGACATGTTTAATGACCTGATCCTTTCTTTATCAGAAAGGTAGGTAATAATTGTATAATGTCTGTTTTCAAAACTAGTGTTGGTTAACAAAAAATATTGTAGATTTTCAGTGGCTCACTCTGTAAGAGCTGTATAATTTTGTTTGTGCATCATCTATGAAACCTATGTTTCACAGTGGTTTAGGCAGTTAAATTTCAGGTTCAAGCCCGGTAAAGTTCAGAAGCCTCTAATACATTTCACAGCCGTCTATAGGAAGTCTATATAGTATTTATAACCACCAAACCATACTTGGTTATTTAATCTTAAGCCAAGAATGTCAAAGACATCCATTTAAGTTCTTGGATCTCCTTCCATCTCATTATTTAACTTTTAACAAAATCACTCAGTTTATTTTTTGAATTGTAATAATGTCTGACTCGAGCTTTTGTACTGATTTACATGTGAGTCACTTTCTCTTTATTTACTGTACTTAAACATGGCTGTATGTTGTTAAAGCCATTTTTTTTCAGATTTGAAACACAAAAGAATGAAAAATTGCATATTTGATAAATAGCACACACAAATATGCAAACAATTCACTTAAAACAGTTACAGAAATAAGTATGTATAACATATTTTCCGCACTACAAAATAGTACAGATTCTAATACTAACAAAAGTATAGTTAGAAAGAATTGGGGAAATACTTAAAGGGGAAATTATACATAAATTAGAGGATGAACCCAAGAAATTTGTACAAAAAAAAAAAAAAAAAAAAAATAAAAGATTTTTTTCAAAAAGCAATAATAAAAATAAAGGGAAAAGAAAGGAAGTGGAAATGGTTCAATTGTAATTATTGTCAATATTTATATATTATTAGTCACGTATTTAATTATTGGTATTTGGTAAAACTTAGAGGGAGGTCCCAGGTTCACATGCAGATCAAAATGTTGTTTATTGTTTAATATGTGTAGATGTGTAGAGTGTTTATGTAGGTAAAACTAAAAGAAAGAGTATAGGAGAATCTATGAACACCACTATCTATTGGTAAGGGTGATGTAAAAAATGCTATGGGAATTATGTATGAATTAAAATAAAAAATAAAAAAAATCAATTTGGTTATAGTTTCAGTGCAATGTCAAAAGTTAATAATGTAGAAGAAGAGAATGTAGAAGAAGAATTAGGAGTCAGGTTAGATGCTGTGCATGTTTTCCCCAGGACTTAAAATCCCAGGACTTAATAACAGAGATTTATTTATAAGGACTGAAGCATTAGGGAGGAGAGTTAGGTATTTAGGTTTTTTAGTAGCATTAGGCTTTTTTTTTGTTTAAGAATAGCTAATTAAACTTTTAATGATTAATTTTTATAATTAATGTTTAATGCTTTTTTAATTAGTATTTTTTTATTTTAAATAGGTTTGTTTAGTTATGTCCATTCATTATCTTCTAAAGTCAAACATTTGGTTTGCAGGAGACGAATTGTTACATTTGGTTTTTATTTTTTAAATGGAATATTGTCTATCTTTAATCTTCCCCATTATTTTCGTTTTTTTTGGATATTTTCCAAAACCTTTATTAAAAATACTCGGGCACAAATTTGGAGATAAATTTCTAAAAATATTTGGAAGACTAATATCTCTAAAATGCTAATTTCGTATTTTCATTTTAATGCAACAAAGGTAATTCCCAAGAAAATACAGATGAATAATGCATAACCCTTGTAACACTATGTTGTCCTGTTGTTGTCCAACCCCAAAATAAACTTACCATAATTTAGTTACATATGACCAATTTATTAATAACTTAGTGGCAGGTTACATACTGAATTTAGCTGCATGTATTGCTTATACATTGCTGAGTAAAATCATCTCCCTACTTTTCTCCTTAGGAAACGTACCAATATCCCTAATCCCATAATCTATAGACAGGTCAGGGATGACCAAAATGTAAACCCACAGTATCTAAATGACACTTTAAAACATTGCAACTGGGAACTACTTAGAACCTTAGACCTAGAACAGGCAGTTGGTTATTTCAATGAAACATTCACCAGAGTTCTAAATTCAATCACCCCAATCAGAAAAATTAGCCAAAGCAAATTATGCCCCATGGCTGAGTAGGGACACAAGAACCTTATTAAAATCTAGAGACAGGGCCTGGAAGTAATGGAAAAAAAACAACTCTAACCTAAACAAACAAAACTATAAATAACTTAGGAACTTAGCCAAAAAACACACCAAACTAGACAAACAAAACTACTTCCTAGGTCTACAAAACAAACACTCAAGAAACCCCCAAAATGTTGGCACACATTAAACTCTTTGCTAAAACCTGGAAAAATGACCACCCCCACCCCTCCCCCAATAATGATAATACCAATATCGCCTCCCAACTTAACCATCATTGCATAAATTCAATCCACACACTGGCCACCCAATTCACCAAAACTAATGACCTACCCACTACTACTAAAAGTAGCTCTTCAAGTAACTCAACTAAACTCCCAGACAGCACACCCCCCTTTACCCTCTCACCTGTTCCTACTAGCAAAATTAAGAAACTCATCTGTAAACTAAAACCTACAACTCTTGCAGAAGATGGTCTACCTGCAAACTTTTTGAAAATAGCAGCTGACTTCTTATTTGGGTCTATATTATAACATCGAAGTCTTACAACTTCGAATGTTATAATATTGAACCCAGTAGAGCGAACTCTGAAAATAGCAAAGCTGCAAAACACTGAATACTTTCCTAGGGAAAGTATTCGATGGGCCATTTCTGCAGCTTCGCTATTTCCTTGACAGTGGAGCGAAGGTTACGGACCGGGGGTTAAGTTAAGTGTGCGAATGAAGGTGAGTGTGCGATTGGGTGCGGGTTAGGTGAGTTAGGGTTAGGGCGTGGATCAGGTAAGTGTGCAATTGTGTGGACGTGAGGGTTAGGGTGGGGTAGGTGAGTTAGAGTTAGGGAGCAGATAAGGTGAGTGTGCGATAGTGACGGACCTTAGGGTTAGAGTTGGGTTAAGGTAAGTGGATAGCTAGTGGTGTATGTATGGTTTAGTGTAGGGTTTTGTGAAGTGTGTGTGTGTGTGTGTGTGTGTGTGTGTGTGTGTGTGTGTGTGTGTGTGTGTGTGTGTGTGTGTGTGTGTGTATTATTTATTTTGGTGTGCTTGTGTTGTGTGTATGTTTGTCGGAACAGCAAATGTTTTCCCTGGGAAAAAAATTCGCTATTCTGACTGTTCGGTTTTCTGGTGTTTCGCTCTACTGGGTTCGATATTATCACATTCGAAATTGTAAGACATTGATGTTATAATATAGACCCCCTTATCTTACCCCATCTCAGTCCTTATTAACCGGTCAATCGAAGAATCCTACAGTCCCCTTATATGGAAAATCTCCTATATCATATCACTACATAAAGGTGGTAACTCATATGACTTTTAAAACTACCGGCCAATTGCCATACTCTTATCCAAGCTCTTAGAAAAATGTATTCATTCTCAGGTTATGCAGTTCTTAACCTCACATAATCTTCTGTCCTCCACTCAGCATGGTTTCCGCCCGCACCACAGCACAACTACTGCTCTTCTCTCTTTTACCATTCGGGTTAACCTGCACAGAAACAATAATAACTTTGTGTCCGCTATCTTCCTTGACCTTTCTAAAGCTTTTGACATGGTTTCACACCCCTTACTACTTGATGCTCTTTCCTTCCTATGTTTTGACTCCCCTACCACCTCCTGATTCAAAAGCTGTCTAACAGATAGACAGCAAGCTGTCCAATGGCAAGCTGAACTATCACCCTCCTCCCTACCTCTATAGGTGTACCTCAAGGGTCAATACTTGGCCCATTATTGTTCTCTCTTTTCACAAACAACCTACACACCTCCTCCAAACAGGCCACATTGATACAATATGCAGATGACTCAACGCTTATCTGTGCAGCCCCATCTCTTACCACTCTACAGAAGCTGGCCCAATAATCCTTCTCTTCCATAGAAGGTTGGATCACTGACATTAAACTGATTCTCAACCCTAATAAAACAAATCTTCTCTTGTTCACCGCTAATAAATCAAAATCCACTTTCTAAACCTTCTCAATCACATCTAGAAATGGCACAGTCATCTCTCCTACTACACACACAAAACTCATAGGAGTAGAAATAGATAAAAATCTGTTCTTCGATATTCATATAGCTTAAACTATCCAGAAGGTCCACAAAAAATGGGTACTCTTTATAGACATAAAAATCTTCTCACTGATAAAGCAAGAATAATCCTAGCTCAAACTCATCTCTTATGCACATTATTGTATGCTGTACCTATACTAACCCATATTAGAAAAACAGACCTTGACAAAATCGAGGGATGCTACAACAAAATTGCCAAATTTGACAACTCTTCTTTCAGAACCTACCACTGCCATATACTTATTGAATTTCAATGGCTTGAATTCCCTCAATTACTTACCTACCAACAGCTTACTTAGGCTTTTAAAATCCTAAACCACCCAAACAAGACTCCAGCACTAAAATACTTACTAACCCATTACTTTTCCACTCATTCTCTTCGATCTTCTACTAAACCTCTCCTAAATATCACTGCAGCCAACAATACTGCTGGCAAAGCTCTATTCTCCCACAAAATAGCCAAATACTGGAATACTCTCCCCTCCAGTATAGCCACAACTGCTACAATCACTCACTTCAAAGCACTACTCAAAGCTCATCTTAGAAAAACTTGGAACTGCCCGTGTATCACATGACTATCCACCTCTTATCTACTGGCACTCCTCTCTAGTCTCTGTTATGTACCCAAAGCTTTTGTTTTGAAAAGTGTTGAATTGATTATTTATACTATGGCTAACCTTGTAAAATAATGTTTTATTTGCTCTCATTGTCTTATATACTTGTAATATGTGGCTGTTGTCAATTATTGTCTTATAACACTTGTAATATGTAACTGCGGAGGTTTTCTTCCCGGGCCTCCACTGAAAATGGACCTAGTCCAGTTGGATTATACCGGTTAACAAATGTAAAATGAATAAAATAAAAATAAATCTTCAGCTTTCATATACTGCTCATGTATTGCCAAGGACAATCAGAATCATCTTTCAATTATTTCATGCATTGATTTTGCCCAGCACTCTTCAGCCCTGTTTTCTGAGTCCTTATACAGCAGTTGTTACTTTACCGTGGGATTTCCTGTCTTTTGGCAAAAGGGTTCTAAGATTAGCCTCATCATGCAATGACTGACCTGCTATACTTTACCAATTAGTCACTTTCTCAGTTGTTTACAGTTGTCAATTTTTTTAGACTGCTACTACTAAAGTATGTTTTCAACTTTTTTTTTCAGTGGGCTCAATGAGTACCTCAAGCTTGAGGTTGTCTTTGACTACCAGGCTGCCCAGCACTTCTCCATCAATGATGGTCTTTTCCAGATTTTAGGGAAGAAAATTCCCTTATTTTTATTTTCCTCACATACCCACAGGCATCTTTTAGTTTCCCTATATATCTTACCTTCCTTTATACCTTTATGTAGTTACTCCTTTGTATTTTCTTTTCTGGAAAAAAAAATGTTGAGTACCACCTGAATATATACATTGAATGGATCCAATCATAAATCTTTGACATGTACGTCATCTAGCCTATGGCTTAGTGGGTCATAACTTGATGTAGATGAAAATACTGTATAGGGTCAGTAAGCCTTTTTTTTTTTTTGTTCAGACTTCTCAGCACCAAACAGGGCACACCACGTCAACCTCAAAGTAACTTCTAACTGACCAGTTTTGGAGTCTCCCAGGAAAATATTCACCAGTTATCCATTGACTATGACATTACCCTTTCCAAAGTGTGACAGCTCCCTAAAGCCCCATTGTCTAGGAGTTCACTGACTGAGAAACTCCCCAAAAAATGAAAACAGCCAAAGTGTACCATGTTGTATAGTTACCATAATCATTACATCATGCATAGAGATCCCACAGTAGCAGGGGCAACAAGCTGACCCTCAGAGACTGGCATTGTTCACAGTGCCCCCCCCCCCCCCCATAGTCATGCTCATTCCTTGAGCATCCAACTTGGTAACCCAGTATTTAGTGCAGTTTACTATGTCCCTCACCTGAAAGGTGAAACTCAATGCTATCAGGTATTCCTAATGAATCTGATTGCATCTCCCTCATTCCAGCTATGTACCTCAGTGGGATCCCCAATGGATGGTTCTGTAGTTATGGATCTTGGAACCTATATCAACAATGAACTGTCCTTTGATCACCACTGGTGTAAGGAAGTCTTTCATCATTGCACAGTTTATATCCACGGTATTGCATCCAGATCCAGGGACATAATTCTTCCAGTGTATTCAGCACTCATTAGCCCTTTCATTGAGTGTAATGCCACTTTTGGTATGTATCTGTCCAAACACTTGTCACAACTGGAATGATCACAATGCTTTGTCACTAAGAAATCAAGAGTGTAAATAATAAAAACTATGCTGACCATCTGAAAAGGCTTGTTCCTGTTCTTAGTACCATACAAGCTATAGAGAAGTGATCGCTGCTTTGCATATAGACCTTCAACAGACCCTATTCTGTCATCTGCAAGTCCAATGTTATCTGCTCAAGGGATCTCAATCTGTTTTGCAACACAAATATTGCATGTTGGAGGGATAGGTTTGTATCACAAAGAATACTGTTTCTATGGAACCTTCTTCCACTTCACATTAAACAAAGTAATTCTCTTAGTCTATTAAAATGTAATTTGGTTGAATGGATGGGTAACCACATATTCACCCCCAGTTTAGCACCTCTGTTCCTCATGGATAGGTGAGACATGTAAATGTCCCAACATATCCTTATTCAGTCTATCTCTGTGTTGTATGTATGCAAAATAAGCAGGAAACAGCTGTAAAATCCAAAAAATCCACTTTAATATGCACAGGTATAAGCACTTTCATCCCAAAAGTGCTTAATCAGGAACTTCATCAGATACAAAGTTAAAACATGAAAGGTAACATTAAGTAGACCAAGAAACAGTGACATCACTTCCTCTATCACATTTAAAAAGACATTACATTCTAAAACCAAATTCTTGTCAAAATTTTTAAGATGAAAATTACTGCAAGCAGAAATAACACAAGTCCATAAAAACATATCAAAAGTATATTCATCTTCACCCCAACAAACCAAAGCACAAAATATGCCATAAAACAATCCAGTATGTGTGAATCCAATATCATCATTTTCTTAGATAATAAATGAACCATAAGCAACCTCTACCGATAGTGATGCTGTTTAACTATAAAGTTCATATAACACTGTATAAAATGAACAAAATGTATAAAAATGTATAAAAATATACCTATATATATATTTAATTACATATAAGATGCATGTAGAGTAGCACATTAACATTCATACAGTCACTAAAAGTGCGTTAAACTGTTATACAGTAAATTCATAAAATAATTTAAGAAGCCTGACTACCTGCTTAGTGCTTTTAATTTCAGCAAGCTACTAATAGATACGCTATTTGTTACCTCACAGCAAGAGGTTCTCCTCTTCGATTCTGGGCTTGGCTTGGGAGTGCCTTCTGTGTGGAGTCTGCATGTCCTCCCCGCGGTTGGCTAGCGTGCGAAAGACATGCGTGCGTAAATGGGCGTGCCTTCGTTGAAGGTTGGGCGTCGAGCTGGCACCTCGGCGTTTCATAAAAAAATTACTGCCAATCATTAGCGGACCGGAGTTCCGCTGTGGCAACCCCTTAAAAGGAAAAAGCCGAAAGACAAACAACAACAATAACAACAACAACTAATAGATACGCTATAATTTAAGCCTGACCAGTGTAAGGTATCAAGCTGTAATTGCCAGACTAATTCAGCCTTTTCTCATAAGTAAGGCCATGCAGCTCCCCTCTCCATAGGTTTCTGAACCTCCAAAATAATAAATTTGAAACAGTGTCCGTTATTCCCCTTAATATATTTAGCTAATGCATTAACATCACACTTATCCCTTATACTTCTAATGTGCTCATCAATCCTGTTTGTAAGCTTGCGTTCTGTCTTGCCGACATAAAAACAGGAATAGATTGCACAATAAACAACTCATTCAGTGAGACAGCAACATTTCCCTGGTATCTTAACTCTGATGTTATTAATAACATATTCATTCACCTCCAAAATGTAGGGGCAAAATTTACAAACTCCACATTTATACATATACCCACTCACTGGTGGGGTGTCAGAGTGTTCAAATAAGTTCTTCAAATTGTAACCCTTTCTAAAAATGCAGACTGTTTTTTCACCCAAGGTGTTAATAAATTCATTTTCACCCTTTAACAGGTTCCAGATTTTAAACAAAATATCCTTAACCAATGGGGCGTCATCAGATGAAAAAGTTGTAGAAAAACTACACTTGTAATAAGAAGAAGGATGGTTAGACTGCAAGTCTGTGGAGTGTTCACCCTCAATACGCCCTGAGGTCCTAGGGGTGAAATTAAATGAATTGTTACAACAATACTCTGGGGTCTCAACCAATAAGGGGGATTCAGAATAGGTTTTGGTGGTCATTTGTCCTCCCAAAATGGGTTAAAAATTCCCATCACGTCTTTTGTTCATAACCTCATTCATAATGTTGTTAATCAACCTAAGGGGCTACCTTCTCATAGAAAACATCTCCTTAAGTTTTGAACATTCAACAACAAAAGCTTCCCATAAAGTAACCATGTGTGTGGCACAGACAAATTGTCCTTTAATAACTGCACGCTTCTGTGAAAATGGATGGCAGCTGTCAAAGTGAAGGAAGCTATTAGAGTAGGTCTCCTTACGGAAGATCTCAGCTACAAATCTCTGATGTTCCAAATCCTTAATCAGGAGACTATTTAAATAAGCAATGTCATTTACTTTAGTACTATAAGTAAATTTAAGGAATGATGTTGTTGTGTTGATATAATCAAGGAATGGGGTCACTTGCTCTCTTGACCCCTTCCATAAAATAAAAATATCATCCAAATAACATACCTAAGTATGATAAAGGCTAAAAAATTGTGATGTTCTAAGGTAGCGTTTATCCCATTCAAGCATAACAATATTTGCATACAGACTCCCCCAAGCAGAACCCATTGCTACACCTTGCTTTTGCAGGTAATAGTTGTCAAATAAGATGAAATTACTCTTAAGTACCATGTCAAAAATCTGTTCATATGTGTTAATTCTCTCTTGAAGGCCCCTTTGGACAAAAGGTAATCTCAAAACCACTCCTCCCCCAATTCATGTGGAATTACAGAGTATAAATTGACCACGTCAATTGTAATAAGTAAAAATTCACTATCGAAGGCAATGTTGTTAATTTTCCTAAGAAAATCCCATGAGTCGGTACATAGGTGACATTCATCAAGGAGATACTTTTTCAGCTCAATGTCTAAGAATTTTGCCAGAGGGTGTGTAATTGAACCTCTGGCATCAACAATCGGATGCATGGGGGTTGTTCAACACCCTTGTGGATCTTGGGCAACCCAAAAATAGTTGGGGTTGTGAGAAATTCAACAGATAAATAGTGTAATTCTTAAATGGTAATAAGCACATCTATAAATAAATCCTGTAAAAAGCTTTTGATTTTATGATAAGTGCCATTCATTTTACTCAAGGAACTCTTACTGTAAGTTGTAGTCTCTAAAATTGCTTTCATTTTACTAATATAATCAGAAGTGTTCGTAATAACAACTCCTCCCCCTCTATCTGGTTTCATGATCCTAATTCCTGAGGTCTGTTTCACAAATTGCAATTCCAACTCTTCATCCCACTCAGATTTCTATCGGGATTCAACCTCATATTTCTTTTGTTCATTGTACTTAAAGATCTAATATCTAGCTCACACACCCTTTCAAAAGTATCTAACACAGGGTGAATTGTGGGGGGTTATAGGTACTAGAGATAGTAAAGGGGTCATGAACATGTCCAACCCCCCAGAACAGAACATTCAAATTAAGTTTTCTAACAAACAGTTTTAGATCAAGGAGTGTATGTACAAGAGTCATAAACTTACTAGGAATAAAAGTAAAACCTTTCGCTAGTAAGTCACAAATAATAACATTCAGTGAAATATTAGAAAAATTAAAAACTTTAAAGTCCTTGGTACTATTCAGCTCAATACCGACAGGTGGAATAATCACACCAGGGGCATCATCAGATGACCCTGTAGGGATTAATCCCATGGGAAAAAGTCCAGAAGAGGTCACCTTCTCCCTCTCCAGGAATGGTTGGTCTTCCCTCTGTTTTCACAGCCCATACCTCTCTGTGGGGGGAGACATTGTTGTCTCCACTGAGTGCTGTTGAGCCCCTGTTGATTCATGATGTGTTATGAACATCTGAGTTGTGGAAAGTTCTCTTCGCCTAAAAAAGTACCCTCCAACTCTTGGTTATAATAGTTATCAGTCCCATGATTCTCCATGCTAGACTGATGAGAAGTCTTATTAACATGCCATTCCTGAGATGTGGGTGAGGGAGGATAGGCCACATTGTTGTTATAGCCCTTTTCATCCCTTGCCAGTTTTTCCATCTTCCTGTTTTTAATAACAAGTTGCTCTTCAATCAAGCGGAAAATGCGGCAGTAATCAAATTTATTGTTAATAAAACTAGGATTGAGTGTCATTATATAATGGGAAAAGTGTAAAAGTGGTTGGAGAGAGAAATTAACTACATATAAATTTGGTGTTCATTATGGTATGGTTGGGGAAATCTGATTATGCTGAATGTTATGAAGTTTTAATGAGCTTTAAGTACTTGGGTTTCTGAGATAGTATGGGTTGGATTTGTCATTCTGTGGATGGGTATGTATTTGTCTGAGAGGTTAAACTGTAGAATGATTTTAATAATTTGGTTGGTGGATATGAAGAGTGGTTGATGTTATGCTTAGAATAAATATAGAATAAAGGAGGTGAGGTGAAATAAGGGTAGGGTAGGGGAGAAGTAAACCAAAGCAAAGCGATGAGGAATGGGATGGAGCTAAACTATACAAGTCAGTGCGTCTTTCAAGAAACAATCTATTCATATCAGAAATCTCACCAGGTATGTGACACACAAATTATTAGCTTAGGAAAAATTACAAAGCTTACTAGAAAAGTATTAATTATATTAGAAATGTTTTGAATTGTGTTATGGACTTCGTAAATAGTATATACAGAGTTTCATGAGATTGTTAATTATTGCATAAATTATTATTGTTTTGTTTTAAAATCAAATAAAAAGTAAAAAAAAAAGAAATCTCACCAGGTAAGTATAGTTAGAAGTTTTTTTTTTTTTTTTTTTGTATAATACAGGAACAGAAATGTGATAACAAGGTAGAATAGACATAAGTAAAAAAATCTGTACAGTTACAGGTATTGCAAGTATTTAAATGTGCCCATGGTTTGTTCACCCTCCTGCCATTAACTGCACTACATTTAACAGTTTGTTGTTTGCTTTTTAGGAGCAATATGTTATAATCTACATACTAAATCAGTTTGGCAACCTTAGTTGGAGTCACTTTTTGCCTTTGACAATTGCCTGCAAAGAGTGATGAATTGTGTACACAATAGATGATCAAAAAGTCTTGCACAAAGCCTTTTTTGTATGTCGTCATCATAATAGCATTTCTATCCCCCTTTTCCCATTTTTCTACATGATTCATGGTGTCACATCACCTTTTGCCACTTCTCTTGATTAAGTGCCGCAACCCTACCTTTATTGAAAGTCATGCCTGACCATCACAGGTCTTCTCTAACACAATCCATTCATCTCTTTGCTGAAAGTCCTCATTTACTCTTCCTTCTTCATGTCTGTCCCAAATATACCTCACCAGATTGTCTTCTGCTTTCCTGCACATGTGCCTGAACCACCATAATCTGCTCTCTTTGACCTTCTCTGCAATTGGAGCTATTTTGTTTCTGCTCTGATGTCCTCATTTCTTTGTCTGTCGCAGTCAGCATCCTGCCACCTATCTCAAGCACTTCATCTCTGTCATCTCTAGTTTCCTCAACTGCTCTGCCATTGCTGCTCATGTTTCTGTAGGGTCTGTATCAAGTAGTCGAAGTATGACAACTTCGAACATGATATGGTCGAAACCATAAGTTCGAAGTTGTCATACTTTGATTGTAAATAAAAAAAATGAGGGTTGTAAGCAAGGGGGCAAGCCCCCATGCACCCCCCACACCCCCCTGCTCTTTAAATATACCAACTACGAGGTCATGCTACAGTGCAGTAAAGGAAATTTTCACTTTACTGCACTGTAGCGCAACCACAGAGTTTGTATATTAATAGAGTGGGGTGGGTGGGGGATGCAGAGGCCTTGCCCCTCTGCATACAAACTTTTATTTTGTTTTCCCTTTTTTTTTTTTTTTTACACATAGTCGAAGTTCTGTAACTTCGGAGGACATATGTATTTGTACATATGGTAGTCAAAGTTACGGAGCTTCGACTATGTGATATAGACCCATTTCTGTATCATACAGTAGTACTGGTCACATCACCATTTTATTCACCTTGACATTCTTCTGTCATACACTACAGCTAACCGTTGGCTGCAGCTTATTATAGCTTTGACCTCCTCATTCAGACTTCCATTCTCCTTAACCTCCCCTCCAAGAATCTTGACGCTGTTAACTTGTTCCACTATCTTCCCTTCTATCTCAGTTTTCAGCTTCTAATTATTTTTCTCATTTGCTACTATTACAACTATCTTATATGTATTCAGTTTCATACTGTGGGCTTTCAGTTTTGCATACCATTCCCCTCATCTGCTGAAGTTCTTTTTCAGAGTCTGCTTGCAATGTCACATCTAAATACAGCAGCTTTATTGATCTGACCCTTCCAACCTGTTTGCTAATGTAGCATATCACCAGTATGAGGAGCAGTGGGCTCAGAGCTGAACCCTGATGCACATCCACTCCCAATAGGAGCCGCTCTGTGAGACTGAAAAATGTATGCAATTGTGTCAATGGGTCCTTCTACACAACCATTTCAGTGTCCTATTACTTGGATTTCTCTCCTCAGTTATCATGAACACTTTTCAAACCTCTTGGAGTTCATACTATTTTCTTTTTTATTTTACAAAGACTTTGATTTAATTTAAAGCTTTAATTTCAAATTTTATAGTATAAATACTAACGACCATTTACTAAAACAAAACAGTCTCACATTGAAAACAGACTTTGCATGAGTAACAGTAAACATCTCTTCTCTGGAAACTCTCTCTCACTGAAAATGCATCTGGCCAGTGGCAGATTAAGTGTACTTTGGGTCCTGGGATGTTTTCATACTATGACCCCCCCCCCAATGCACACATAAGTGTATAGTAATCTAATGACCAAAAGGTCCTTTTTAAGCCTAGCCATACATCCCAAATCGTTAAGTTTTGTTAGCCTTGATAAGTGTAAGCAGTGTTTGGGAGATGAAACATTTGCAAGCAGGGGTCTGGGAGATTTGCCATTTACAGGCTGCCTGTGTCCATTAGTGACATAAGTGCCAAACATGGATGAATTTTCTGTTGCCCATCCAGTTGTCTGTTACACTTGAATTGGGATAGGTAGGAACTCTGTTTCACATGGATGAGGAGCCTGTCCTAGGGAAGGGGGAGTCTCTGAGATTCATACCTGTCTCTTCAGCAGATCCTATTTATATCACAGGAAAGGTTTAAGTCTTTAGAACAGGTAACTCTGGTGCTGTTTGTTTTGTGGATATTCAGGAAAGGCTCCCTTTTGAAATGTTGGAACTCGAAATGCCGAGTGCCGACATGCTGAAGAAACAACCAAAACCACAGTGGAAGAGCGAATCTCAAAGATTGCTCTTCTCCTTAAAACTTCTGTTTGTAGGGGGAGACCCCCTGCACCACCCAACTTATATATACCAACTCTGAGATCACCATACCTTGAAGAAAAGGGAATATTTTGAGAAATGGCATCTCAGACTTAATATATGTATGTCTGTTCTTTTGGCCTTTCAGTCTCTGTATTTCTGGACTAGTTCTAGCAAATCCCAACATTTCAAATGGTTACCTGCAGGAAGTCCATCATGATAGGATCCAACAATGCCTTGTATGCCAGGCACAGATCTCCCCTGAACAGCCTGCAGGAGACAGAATACAGGAACAGGTCTCTGAAGTGGTTAGAATAAAACATGATATCTAGGACCTGCATTCTCCTAGCCAGGAACCTCTGTGGATGCTCCAACTTTTGGATGTGCCTGGTTATGTACATATCAAAGAAGCACTGTACTCAATGACAGGTTTGATGAATGTTGAATACAGTGGAGCAATGACCTCCTTGGACCTAGATGTTATACCTTTGTGTATAAGTTGCACAATATAGAATGGTTTCCTCATTACTGTAGACTTATGGGGTCAAAGGCTAGATTAGTGTCTATGTATGACCCCAAGTCCCTGACTATGGGGTTGACTCTTAGGATGTGTTGTCAATATGATAATTACAAGGGGTGGATGACTTCCCAAACCATGGTTCTAATGCAAATTATTTGTCTGTGTCAGTCCTTCCTGGAGAGTATTAGTGTCAGTGGAAGATTCTATGACTGCTCCTAGTTTGCAATTGTCTGCAAATATGGTCAACCCGAGACCCTTGACATTGATCTTGACTCCAGAGAAGTAAATTACAAAAAGGAGAGGTCCCAGAACCAATCCCTTAGAGAATTCACATATGACTAGTCTCTTTGTAGAGGGGACTCCCCAATTTTAACTTCCTAGATCCTGCCTGTGAGACAATTGGCTATCCACTTGGGTGACATAAGGGTCCATATCTAACCTCTTGAGTTTATCAACAATGTCTGAGTTGGGTATGGGTAAGAGACCAGTGGCATAATGGTTAAGATCTTCACCTCCCATCCACAAGGGAGTTCCTATTAGAACGATGAAAATGCATTTTGTCGAATGCATTTTCGTCGACACATAAAGAGCGAACAGGCAAAACAGCGAAGTGGCTGTTCAGCTAATTCTTTCCCTGGGAAAGAAGTTGCTTGACCGCTTCATTGCTTTGCCATGTTTTGCACTGTGGTGTGGTCCCTTGTCCAGTTTAGCTCCTGAGCGTAAATGTGCAAGTGTTACTGACCTTAGGGTTAGGGTGCAGGTTTAGCTAAGTGCATATGTATGAAAGTGTTTACTTTTTTGTTTTTTGCATTAGATGTACGGTTGAGTTAAGTGGATATGTGTTTTAAGCTGTTTACTTTTGTTTTGAGGGGGGTAGAATTAGGGTTAAGGTAAGTGTGCATGTGTTTGGAACTGTTTACGTAAATGTGCAACAGTTACTGACCTTAGGGTTAGGGTGTGGGTTAAGGTAAGTGCATATGTTTTAAAATGTTTACTTTTTTTTTTCTGTTAGATGTATGGTTGGGTTACTTACATATGTGTTTTCAGCCGTTTACTGTTTTTGGGAGGGTACAATTAGGGTTAATGTACATGTGTATGTGTTTGGAAGTGTTTACTGTTTTTTTTTTTTTTGGTTAATCGCTGTTCTGAGGTGTTGACATTTTTAGCTTTTGCTGAAAAAGGGTTGATGAAACATCGTTCGCTGTTTTAAGCTTTCGATGTTTCAATATAGACCCGCACAAGGTACAAGGTTCGATTCTGACCTCCAATCAGTGCCTGCTTGGAGTTTGCACGTTCTCTTTGTGTCACCGTGGGGTTTCTATGTCTGAAAAACATGTTGAGTGCTTCCATCTCAAACTCACTAATGAATGGAGCTGTGGGCAGCAGCACAGACTCTACATGGTGCCCTATAAGGGGAAGAGTTGTACAAACCAACCGCTATGGGTATCTACTGTGGTGCGCAATATCCTTAAGATTGAAGAACATGGATCACAGACTGCATGCTAGCCACTTGATTGTGCAAAATATGGCTCTGGTTGATTCGGTCATGTTGACTAATGTCACCATTCCCTCGGTGGCCTTCTCAAAGAAGTCCACCAGGCTGAGTAGGCATGACCTGCACTTAATGAAACCAGATTGGGTTGGGTCCAGTGTATGGAAGTTTCCTATGTCATTATTCATCATTTCCATGATAATTCTTTCCATGGCTTTGCATATGAGACTAGTGAGACATGGATCTGCAGTTTCCAGGGTCTGTAGATGACCCACCTTTATACAGAGGGCTGACTGTCGCTGTGCTCCATTTGTGAGGCATGAAGCCTGTTTGGAGGCTATGATTTAATAATGATTTCAGAGGGCCTGACAGGTAATGTTTCCTGAAGTTTAGAAGGTGTCCTGGGGTATTGCATGGACCCATTGATGCAGTGTTCTTGGTCTTAGAGAGAGCACTGAGGACCTGTTTCCTAGTGATAGTAGGAGGAGTTATATTTGATAGTATTTCCTGAATGAAGGTTGAGGACAGGAGAGAGGGGTAATGTTGTAACTGAATTTGTCTGCCAATAGGTTTGCTATGTCTTCTGGTATAAGTGGCTCCATTAAAAATGAGCTCTGCACACAATCATGTATTGCCTTTGAGGTTACAGACATAAAACACCAAAAAGCACAAAACAGGAAACAGCAGAAATGAGTGAACCAACTTCAAGCCAGCAGCAATAGTCCAAATAAAAGAATTTATTTAGCACTTTCATCTTACTTGTACACAGACTTCTTCAGAATTAATTAAAAACTTTGGTGTCATCATATAAATAAACAACTCAAAGTCATAACTGGTTAACACACAGTAGTCTCCACCCCTGCAACAACGTTTTAAAACTAGGTTAACTATTAACCTGCTGGCAATAAAAAGCACAGTAACCTTACATACATATAAAACAGTTACATAACCATTATATTAAATACATGGATTTGAGCTTTAAAAAGTGGGAAAGTGTTATTTTATCATTCAAACCAGGAAAAAATTATAGAATTTAACCTGACCTGCCATTTCATCTCAATAAATTCCAATTATTCATCTACTGGACGCTCTCTTTGTCCCAGATCTACATGATCTATAACAGAAAACTTGAAACAAATGGTCAGGAAATTCTTGTATATGCCTATATAAATCATTATTTACATTTTTGTTGGTTATGTCGTAACAATGTTGGTAAACTCTCTGGTTGATGGCCTTCTTGGTTTTCCCAACATAGAAGCCATCACAGACCTGGCACAACCCAAGATATACTACCCCTTTAGAGTAAGCATACAAATCAAAGTTGTACCATGGCACTTGCATAAAGTACTGAGTTCTGTAGTCTGTGTACCTTAGATAGGTAGGGGTTCTGTTCTTACAGCAGTCAACTGTATATGTGTGTGTCTAACCAGAAGAACAAGTGTGTGTCCAGCAGTTACCATCCCAATCCCATAATTTGGCAGTATTCCCAATCCCATAATTTGGCAGTATTCCCAATACCATAATTTGACAGTATTTTCATACTTGCACCTGCCTACAGATCCATTTCAAGCAGGCCTCCCAACTTCTCTCCCGCATGGCCTGCTGATGACATCCACTAAAAGTTGACCTGCAGCCGTGTAAAAGTCAGACTTGTGCTGTGACACTTGCATAATGTACTGTGTTCTGTAGTCTGTGCACTTAGATAGGTACGGGTTCTGTTCTCACTGCAGTCAACTAGGTGTGTGTGTGCCCAGATTCATCAGATAGACAGGAGAGAACACTGGGAGCTGACCCTTGGACATGCCTGAATAAAAAACTATTTTCTTCCAGATAAGTGAGGAAGGTGAGTAGAAGAGCTGTTTTTCTCTAAGCAAGTGATGAAAGTAAGTACCAAAACTGTTTTCCTCTAGGTAATGAGGAAGGTTGAGTGCTGTAGTAATTAGTAGCTTATTTAGTGCTTACAACAAGTTCTGAACAAGTGCTGATCACATATAAGCAAATTCAAGTGCTAAAACTAAGAATCTGTATCTGGACTAAACTAGTTACAGGAAAGGGGGAAACAAGTGCAAATGCAGGCTTTTAAATCAGAAAGTTGAGAGAGATGGAAAAACTGCCCAAACTGTCAAAAACTACAATTTCTGGGCCAGAACCACTCTTTATGTGGTAGATAGGTTACCTAGTGCTTACCACTCCCACTGATAAGCTAGAAGGCTTCCCTCCAACACAGAAAGCTTGGTGGGGGGGTCAGAAGCTTAAAAACAGTCCTGGATACATCAAATCTGAATCTGGACTACAATACTTACAGGAAAGGTAGGAAACAGGCTTAGATTTTTTTTTATACAGAAAAGTAGCTAAAACAGCAGTAAAAACAATTCAAATGCAGTGCAAGCCAGCACACTTGAGTATGTAGCAATGTAAGACCAAACAGTTTAAAAATGCAATTAAATTAAAAATGACTAAAAACAAGTGCAGAAGGAGTCTATTAGGTAGAATGTGGTAAAGAGATGGGACTGGGGGGCATGTCCCAGATCAGATCTACAGTGGGGGCGGGCAACTGCAAAAGCCTCCAAATTTAAACAAGACAGAAATATATATATATATATACACACATGCATACACATACATGTTCATAGTTACTAAGCATGCACTCCAGCAGACCATAGAGGAATCCAAATCAACAATTGCCCAAAATGCTGTCCAGTTAAGTGACTTATTCAAGGTCACACAGTAGGCAAGTGAAGGCTAATGGGGTCAAAACGTGTAGCACACAAAGCAGCTCATCGACAGCTCATAACCTTAATCCTCTGAGCTAACTGCCAGACATATATTTGTCAAAGCTTGTTTAATGGTCTGTTTTTTGTGTTTAAATCATTAGTGGTACAGTTGGTTGAATTACATTAAAGTTAAGTTGCTGACCTTTGATTATAATGTAATTATCTGCAATTTTTTCTTTCTTTGTGGTTGTTTGACTCTTGAGTTAGTATATATAATTTCTGGAGGTGTGGGGGTGAACCCCACTATGTTGGGGGGTTAAGCCCCCCACATAAAATTGTCTTGTAAGGATGTATTTCTGTTTACTGTTTTATTTTTACCATAAGGATAGTTGTTGTTGTGTCTTTCAGCTTTTCCTGGTTAGGGGTCGCCACAGCAGAACTCCGGTCTGCTAATAATTGGCAGTAGATTTTTACATGCCGAGTTGCCAGCTCTGATGCACAACCTTCAATGAAGGTACGCCCATTCACGCATGTCTCCAGACAGAAGACACTCTAGCTAAGAATCGAACGGGACAGCGTCTTACTGTGAGGCGACAATGCTACCGCAGCACCACCACCGCAGTTTTACCATAAGGACAGTAATGATCACAAATGTAACTGTATTGTTTACATTTGCAATCATTATGTTAAGGGAGCTTTTAAAAGATGTATTTGTGTTAAGTTTTGTTTACTTTAATTTTTAGGTGAAGGAGAATGATGATCAGAAACGGAAATGCATAGTTTCCATTTGTGATCATTAGGTTTTGAGTTTTTTCATTGTTACAGATTGCCAATATAATTGACAATATTTTGCATTTCAGTTTCATTTGCAATCAACAACTGTAACATATATATATATATATATATATATATATATATATATATATATACATATATGTATATATGTATATGTGTGTGTGTGTGTGTGTGTGTGTGTGTGTGTATATATATATATATATATATATATATATATATATATATATATATATATATATATATATATATATATATATATATATATGGGTCTACTTCACATGACTAAAATCTTTGACTGACTTTCACTTGACCGAGCTGAAAATACCTAATTTTCAAAATACGGAAGACTAACTTGACTGAAACTCATTGTACTGAAAGTTAAAAATGTAGAATTTCAAAATACACAGCCCTCACCCCCCCCCCCCAACTATATATACTAAATCCAGGATTGCACGACAGTGGGGAAAAGGGCATATACCTTTTACTTACCTTACAGAAGTCCACACACTGCCACTACAGCTGGAACTGCGTAAAACATCAGTCTATGTTATTTTAGATACTTCGCATAAAAATGTAAACAGACATACCCACATTTAGAAACACTACATCACTACTTTCTACATGACTATCAGTATTCTGACAATCAGCACAATAAGTTACAGCAATTATTTTTATCACAAGCAAGTTACAGGAGAAGGGAAACCCACATCATGTCTATGGCTTACAATTCAGTATAATGAGATTCAGTCAAATGTGTTTTCAGCATTTTGAATATTTGGTATTATGGTCTCGGTCAAATGAAATGCAGTCAAATGAGATTTCAGTCATATGAAGTAGACCCATATATATATATATATATATGGGTCTACTGAATTATTATGGTCAAGAACATAAGATCGAAGTTTTGAAGCTTCAAAATGTAAATAAAAAACAAAAATAAAAACAAAACAATATTTTTTATTTTTTATGTTTTTGCAAGGGGGAAAGCACCCCTGCACCCCCCACACCCATGCTAATTAAATATAGCAACTGTTAGAGCACACTACTGTGAGAAAAATGATAAATATACCCTTCTGCTCTGTATGGCAATCTCCATTTAAACTTTTTGAAGTTTCAAAACATCATTCTTATGGTCTCAACCATAAGACGTTCAAGTTTTGAAACTCTGAAACTTTGAAATTTAGATGTAGACCCATATATATATATATATATATATATATATATATATATATATATATACACACACACACACACACACACACACACACATATATATAGATAGATGGGTACATATACTTCATTAGCAATTCACCATGGAATGAAACATGTTTTCTGTTATCCACAGTCATATTGACAAATTTGATAGAACCTCTGAAAAGTGAGTAATGATCAGACAGTAAAAGTAATTAATATTCAGTGACAACAAGAAAAACACCACTGTTTATCTGTTTGCAAGAAAAGTACTACTGTTACTAACCTCTTCAAACTCTACTATAGATTTCCCATGGTAAGTATTAATATGGTCTATGTTTACCTCTAATTGAAATATTAGCCAAAAAAATATAGCAGTGCTGGGGTGTGATTTTTTACCAGATTTTTTACAGTTACCTATTTAAGTGGTACAGTGTGAAATATTTTCTGCTTAAAAACCTCAGCTTTGGCCGGCTAAGAACTTGCTATATTCAACTGGATGTATAAGAGAATTTAAGTACCTTTATCTGCTCTTTTTTTTTCAAAAAAATACAGTATTTAAATTGATTTTAACTGTGTGGAAGGAATATTAGCTGAACTGGAAGTTAGTCAGTGTTTGCTGAATTTTGTTATTTGCTAGTAATTACAGGTGTGGGGTAGTCACATTCTTTGATTTCCTGTCCTTGCCTATTTAAGTGGTACAGTGTGAAATATTTTCTGCTTAAAACCTCAGCTTTGGCCGGCTAAGAACTTGCTATATTCAACTGGACGTATAAGAGAATTTAAGTACCTTTATCTGCTCTTTTTTTAAAAAAAAAATACAGTATTTAAATTGATTTTAACTGTGTGGAAGGAATATTAGCTGAACTGGAAGTTTTCACTCTGCTCTTCAGTTAGTCCCAGCCACCCTCCCTGTTTTTGTTTTGGTGTTAAGCTTAGTGGCCTTGCAACTGCCCGCCCCTCTTGTAAATTTGTGTTTGATACTCCTTCTGTGCCCATCTCATTTGCTCACTCAACTGAGTGCAGTGAGATCATATTCTGATTTCAGGCACTCCTACTGTGTACAAAGAGAGCATCTGGGAAACAGAAAAAAAATGTAAGCTTGTTTCCTGCCTTTCCTGTTAAGTGGTATAGACTATTGGTAGGCTTCTGAGCCCCCAAGCCCTTCTGTGTTGGAGGGAAGCCTTCTAGCTTAGTTTTTTTTTCTTATAACTAGCCAGTTTTCTAGTTTCAGCACTCAAATCTGTTTCTTTGATCTCAGCACTTGTTCAGAAAAAAAAAATTCATCTGCTTTTACTGTACTTGTGTTTCTACCTACTTTTTTTTTTTACTTTTGCATCATCTTAAAAGTACTCAATTGTATTTATTACTGCTTGGTGTAACTCATTCTAAGCCTTTTGGTTTAAACACTTGGGCTTCGGACCAGTTGTTTTGCACTGAGTGGGTTTGTGGTCTGCACTGTAGTGGCAGAACAGGTAGCTTACATCCTTCTAGGTTGGGAACTGCTGATTGAGGGCTCAGTGTCTGTTATTCTAAAAGTGTATTAATTCTGGTTTAAGCACTTGGGCTTTCAGGCCAGTTATTTTACATTAAGAGGGTTCGTGGCCTGCACTCTTGTGGGAGGAGAGGCTGGACTCTGCTCTTCTGAGCTGGGAATTTCTGGTTGAAGGCTTATAGTGCATGCATATCTGAACTGCTTCTTACTGAAGTTGGTGCGCCTTGTTTGCTGTGGCATAGACTGGATTCGGGCCTTATGGATCTAGCTTTGTTTGTGTAACTTGAGCACTAATCCAGGCATTCTCTAAAGTATTCAATTGTATTTATTACTGCTTGGTAGTAACTTGATTAAAGTGTAGCTATCATTCTAAGTCTTTTGGATTAAGCACTTGGGCTTCAGACCAGTTGTTTTACATTAGGAAGGTTTGTGGCATGCACTGTGGTGGCAGGACAGGTAGCTTTCATCCTTCTAAGTTGGGAACTGCTGATTGAGAGCCCAGTGTCTGTTATTCTTAAAGTGTATTAGTTCTGGTTTAAGCACTTGGGCTTCAGGCCAGTTATTTTACATTAAGAAGGTTTGTGGTCTGCACTCTTGAGGGAGATGAGACTGGACTCTGCCCTTCTGAGCTGGGAATTTCTGGTTAAAGGTTTATAGTGCCTGAATATTTGAACTGTATCTTACTGAAATTGGTACACCTTGTTTGCTGTAGCATAGACTAGATCCAGGCCTGCTGAATCTAGCTTTGTTTATATGCTTGTTGTTTGTTTGCTTGTTATTTCCCTGGAACGCTAATTCCACCTAATACGCTTCTCAGCTTCTGTGGATCACTAGTGATATCTGCATTGCTTACTGTACTTATTTCCTTGTTTCACTTAAAAGAAAGTTACTGTTTGTCGTTTTTGCATTTAAGTTACCTGTAACACATTGCACTTCAGTTACCTGGCACTTGCTCACTAAAGCAATTATATAAGTCAGCACTAAAAATTAAAAGCACTACACCCTCACTCCCCACTGGCCGTGGTTTTCAATTATTAAGGAATTCCCAATATTATTCTAGCATGTCCAAAGGTCAGTTGTCAATCTCCTCTGGTCCAGCTGGTGAATCTGGGAATCTTGAGGCAATGTTACAACTGCCTCATGTACACAGACAACCCTCTCCTCCTCCCAACAAATTCCAACACATGTGAGAGATGCAACCATATAGCCAAACTGGAGGCTAAGCTCTCTCAACTCAGTACTGGCATAACCAGTCAGGAGGAGAAGGAAACCACACTCACTACAATTCCAGTCTCACATAGACCTACCACGACAGCAAACCAAACACATAATCACACAAAAACATACTCGGAGGCTCTAAATAAAGATCTGCTGAAGCAGCAGAGACCTCCAAAGCAGACACCCAAGCAGCCACTACCCCAAAACAAAACACATGCAACACATATCTCACAAAGCCAGTGTGCCAAACAGTCACAGCCCTTAAGACTAAACAAAACAACACACCTGATACACTTGTAAAAGGTGACTCTATCGTCAGGCACACTGACGTCCCGCTCACCAGGCTGAACAAGGAGAGGGTCACGGTGAGCAGCCTGTCGGGCGCTAGGATTCGCCACATAACACAAGCACTCAGGTCACTCCAAGGCAAGTACAAATATGACTCAGTCATTGTCCATGCTGGTGTGAATGACCTGAGATGCACCTCCCTGGACTACATGAAAAGAGACATAAAGGAGCTCTCTGAGCATGTAGCCCAGGCCGGTATGACCCTGACCTTGAGTAGCATCTTACCCTCACCAAGAATGATGCCAGAATATGAAGACAAGATGATCAATTTCAACAATTGGCTTAAGTACTGGTGTCATTCAAAGGGGATCCAATGCCTGTCAGCTTGGGATGATATGCTCGACAAGCCACGATGCTTCGCTAGGGACGGCTTGCACCTGTCACCCCTGGGCTTTCGGATATTAGCAAAGGCTCTTGCTACCCCCATAGTGCCTTTTTTAGGCAAGGATCAAAAGACAAACCCACCTCCATAGGTATCATAAGGGATAAGAAACTAAGAGTAATGCTACTCAACGCCAGAAGTCTAAACCTCAAGATGCACACACTCGAAACTCTCCTTAGCATGGAGAACATCGATATCTGTGCAGTAACAGAAACCTGGTTCAAGGCTCCCGAGAGCACCCCAGCACTACCAGGTTATACATCATACCATGCTTTTCGCCCCAAAACTTGGACCGAACCACAAAGGAGGGGAGTATCGATATTCATCAAAGATACCCACACCTCCAGGTTGGTGGCAAAGCACGAAGCATCAGAGACTATCCATGTGCAACTAACAGTGGGTAAAACTGCCTTCCAGTTTATAGCCTGCTACAGACCACCCTCCCAAACCCAGGAACCCCACTCGGCCTTCCTGAGAACACTGGAAAATATGAAGGTCTCTCCAAACACCATTATATTGGGCGACTTCAACTACCCAAACATAGAATGGGAGCATTACTCTAGCTCCAACACCCTAGCCCAAAGGTTCCTAGAATTTATAAACTCAAATGCTATGGAACAACTTGTTACCACTCCCACAAAGGGGAAAACATACTGGACCTGATCATCACCAACATGGGGACTCTATGCTCCAGACCAGAAGTGTATCCCTCACTGGTAAGATCAGACCATAAACTAATCTCACTGGATATTCACATCCCGACCCCACCCCTGCCCAGAAAACCACAGTGAAAACTTCTAAAGCAAATTTCACACTCCTCAAAACTGAGGTGGAATCCTTCAACGCCCGGCCTGTGGAAAATACGCCCAGACCACAGAATCCTTTATAAACGCATTCTATGAACACCTTCAGGAATGCATGGATCATGCGATCCCAAATAAAACCAAGACCCAATCCTCCAAAGGCAGACGCCTTGTCTGGTGGACCCCAGCCATAAACAAACTATACAATAGAAGGAGGAAGCTACTAAATGATAGAGCAAAATCCCAAAAAGGGAAGGCATCACTGATCAGTATTAGCAAAAAACTACGGTCACACATAAAATTGTCTAAGGCCAGCTTCGAGAGAAAAATTGCACAGGACACTAAGGATAATCACAAGGCTTTCTTTAGTTATGTTAGGAACCTGGGTGGTAATTCCCAGATATGCTCAGAATTAGTCCAAAATGACAAAAAATACACCGAGCCCACAGACATTGCCAACATCCTAGCTGACAGGTTCAGCGCAAACTTCTCCTCCCCCACCAAAAGGACAAATACCTATCCCAGCAGAGTGCTGCCCCCTGTCATCTCAGATGCTCAGGTAAGAGCCGCCCCCTCCAAAGCAAAAAACACAGCATCAATGGGACCAGACGGTGTCCCGGCTGCATCCTACATGAACTCCAAGAAGAGCTAAACCTAAACATAAAACTACTGTTCAATCTCATACTTACTACAGGATATGTGCCCAAAGAGTGGCGTACAGCAACAGTGGTCCCTCTCCATAAAGGTGGTGCCTCAACGGATCCTGGAAACTATCGCCCCATAAGCCTGACTAGCTTGGTCTGCAAAGCTATGGAAAGGATCATCATGGACCTCATAAATAAAGATATTGGGGACCTACAAACACTGGATCCTACCCAGTTCGGCTTTGCTAAGGGCAGATCCTGCCTCTTAAACCTGGTTGATTTCTTTGAAACAGTCACCAAGGCCATTGATGAGGGGAAAGTGGTCCACACAGCCTACCTGGACCTCAAGAAAAGCCTTCGATACAATACCCCACTGGCATTATAGATAAGCTCACCAGCTTAAATATAAACCCCTATGTCACTAGATGGGTTGCAAACTGGCTAAAGGGCAGAACCCACATGGTTAGAATTGCTGGAGCCATTTCAGACTCCAAACCAGTTACAAGTGGCGTCTCACAAGGCTCAGTCCTGGGACCTCTCTTGTTCGGTATATATTTCTCGGAGGTACAGGCCAACACTGAAGGACTGTGGCTGACGAAGTTCGCAGATGACTGCAAACTTGGGGCCATAATTGACTCTCCAGCCGACACAAGCATCCTCCAAAAGGGCCTCATAGAAACAGACAATTGGTGCCAGAGCCATGGCCTCAAGCTAAATGCCAAAAGTGTATAGTCATCCCCTTTGGCAAAAACAGTGCTCACAAATTACCACATAGATAGTAATCCATTAAGTACAGAAGAAGTAATTAGGGACCTGGGGACCCAAGTTGATAGCATTCTCTCATTTGACAACCACGTGGCCAAAGTGGTTAGAAAAACATTTTATATAGCCCACCTAATCATGAAGGGATTCACATCTAGATCAGGGGAGGTCATCGTGCCTCTTTACTCATCCCTCATCAGGCCCATAATTGAGTACAATGCCCCTTTTGGGATGTACCTTACCAGACACCTGCAGCAACTGGAAAGACCCCAAAAGTACCTCACCAAGAGGATCAAAGGGCTCAAACAGATGCCATATGCTGCCCGGTTAAAGAAACTCCAGCTCTACTCAGTGGCATACCGCCTGTTCAGAGTCAGTCTGTGCCTAACGTATAAAGTCATGTCCAACCCGGAATTAATGGACATGCTGCACCTCAGAAAATCCAAATCCCATCGAGCTACGCGCTCGAGAGACTTGAACCTCAGCACTGAAATAAATAGGACATGCTGGAGGGACAGATTCATAACCCAGAGGCTCCCTTCACTCTGGAATAAAATCCCAGTCCAGGTTAGGCAGAGTCCCTCATTGACTCTCTTCAAGAGGAATCTTGATGAGTGGATGGGGGATCGTAGGTTTACCCCGGGTATCACTTCTGTGTCACTGTTAGACAGAGGCACAGTATACTAACCTCGAAAAAGGGCATAGCAAAATAAATTTAAAATGGGTGGCGAAAGCCAAACACATTCTGGCTAGGCTTATAAATGCCCTAGGGCAGATAGCCTAGTATGAACCTATGAACCTATGAACCTATGAACCAGCGAGTCAAACAATTTAAACTTATGGTTTAACCATGAAAACTGTTTTAACTCATTCCCTCCAATGTAGCTCTTTTGAGTATGTACCTTTAACTTCCAGTGAGTGTAGCTTCAGCCTTTAAAAAAATGAAGTTATTACATTACAGTTGTAACAAGCACTCATTGATAGAGGTCAAATATCAATACAGTTGTGTTTGCCATAATGTAGGCCTCAAGATAAAGTATTCTGATACCTTGGATGTAGCATATGTTTGGTTTTGAAAATTATTAATTCAAATAAGAACAAGCAATATTTGATGTCTAGAGGCACATTAGGAGGTAACTGTAGAAACTGCTGGAAGCTCGCTTGGCTGTAATCAGATGAGTACATTTGTTGATACATTTGACCTCTGCATTAGTAAATATAGATACACAGATTTTTATTTGAGAAACAAGTATTTCAGTTACTTAGTAATTTGAAGTCAACATTTATTCTCTTTGAAAAAATTATTACAAATAAAGTGAATATTTTATGAAAAAATATGTAATTTCTAAAGATGGCTTGTAATTTTCATTAATACAGAAGTAAACTGGCTTCAGAAATGATTTATCTTTTTCCAACATTCACAGAGAGTTGAGTACATCATTTAATGGTGTACAGATTTTTCCAAGTTAAATTTATAGTGCGTGCCAGTCATAAAAAAAATTATTTTTGTGGTCGTGGTTCAGCTATTGAGCTACTTGTTAGTCAGAACATGCAGATATTCTGTTAAACATCCTACCTTTATAACATCATTTAAGAAATGCATCTAATACTGAAATGCTGACATATCAAAGCCTTATGAAGCTCACAGAAATTGGTAAACAATGGTGAAGATCCTACATACAGTCTTACTCGAATGTGCAAATATAGTATTCAATGAACAGAGTATACATGCAAATTATGCACTCCCAGAATTCTATGCAATTCACATACACTATATCACAGGCATACAGACTGGTCCCAACAGGGTCTCTTACAGGACTTGAACCACAGATGGTAATCTGAGCATCATATCAATCCCAGATTTTATAGGTAAAAAAATCTATTGCAAGGTAGGAAAACCCTACAGGCAGTCGAGTCTACTGTGGTGCAGGCAAGCATGCAAACACAACCACACCTTTCTCCACACCCACCAACATACTTCTTAACTGTGGATATTTTCCCAAAACATCCAGATTTTTAACTTATATTTTTGGTCTGTTCCTCATAAAATATCTGGTTTTCTGGCAAATCACTGAAGATTGAGGTCACTAAATTTATTTTATTTTATTTATTATTTATTTATTTATTTAAATTTGTTGACCGGGAGTGTCCGACTGGACGTGGGTCCATTTTCAGCGGAGGCCCGGGGAGAAAAGCTCCACAGTAAAATAAACAGACAGTAGTTACATTGGATTACATAGCGATTAACAATTTAACATAGAAATTGCTTACAACATATTTACAGATGAAGAACATAGTACATCAGTAGACAATTAGAATCTTTATCTGTGAAGTACATAACAGGCATTAACAAATATAACAATGAGAAGTTCCTGCTGTATAATAAGTACTAGGCTTATGAGCATCTGAGCTTGCTATCATCAAGGTAGTTAGTGGAGGTGAAAGAAAGGTAGTAGTTGGATGGGGTGGATGATATTAGAGTGGGAGTTGCAAGGGCATAGCCAGCATGTTTTTAGGTGTGCTTTTAATAAAGTTTTGAAGTTGGTGCATGATGGTACGGAGGTAATTGTGGGTGGGAGTGAGTTCCATAATTCGGCTATGGCGCAAGAGAATAGTGCTTCACCAGCAGAGTTATTGGCTTTAGTGATCTGCAAGTGATATTTGTTGCTGGATCTTAGTGGTCTGGTGGTGCGATAGGGTTGGAGTAGATTCTGGAGGGATGGGACATTTAGTGGATGGTTTACTAGTTTGTGGGTGAGTGAGAGTTGATACCACTGAAGGAGGTAAGGGAGTTCAAGCCAGCCCAGTTCAGCAAGTGAGAGACAGTGGTGACTATGGTAGGATGCCCCTGCGGCAAATTTGGCGATTTTGTTGTAGCAGGTCTCTAGCTTGTTTAGATCACATTGCCTTAGGTTGGTATATACTGGAGAGGCATAAAGTAGGGTGGAGATAAGGTGGGAATTTGCTATTGAAATCTTTGCTGCTTTGGTGAGAAATTGTTTATTTCTATATAATGCTCCTAGTTTTTTGTGGACTTTTTATGGTCATGGATATGTGAATGTCAAATTTTAGTTTATTGTCTATTTCCACTCCTAGCAATTTGGTGTGTTCAGTTGGGTATATAGTGGTGTTGTCTTTTGCTGTGATGTTAAAGTGAGAGTTGTTTTGAGTATGTTTGGTGGGTTGGAAGATGAGTAGTTTAATTTTGTTTGGGTTGAGTATTAATTGGGCATCGGATAACCATGTTTCAACAGATGAAAAGGCTTCCTGTGTGACTTTTTGCAGTTTGGGTAGGGACTGGGCTGAGAAGATGATGGTTGAGTCATCTGCGTATTGGATGAGTGTGCCATGTTTGGTGGCAGAGGCTAGATTATTGGTGTAAACAGAGAAAAGTAGGGGTCCAAGGATGGATCCTTGGGGAACCCCTATGGAGACAGGTAGTTGGGGAGATATGTCATTCTGCCATACAACGGATTGTTGGCGGTCAGACAGGTAACTCTGAAACCAGTTGGTGACTGATTGTGAGAAGGATAGGTTATTGAGGACAGAGATAAGTTGTTTGTGTGGGACCATGTCAAATGCTTTAGATAGGTCTAGGAAAGTAGCAGAGGAGAGATAGCCATTGTTTTATGCTGAAGGATAGTGTTAGTAAAGGAGAGTAAGGCAGTGGTGGTGCTATGGTTTGGTCGGAAACCATGCTGAGTACTGGAAAGGAGGTTGTTAGTAAGGAGGTAGTGTGAGACCTGAGAGTGTATGCATCTCTAGTATTTTGGAGAGTGGAGAGAGAATAGCTATGGGGCGGTAATTGGTTAGTTCTGCAGAGGGTCCGCCTTTGTGGAGGGGAATTATATGTGAGACTTTCCACAATGTGGGAACGTAACTTTCTGACAGAGATCGGTTAATCAAGATGGATACTGGGTAGGCCAGAGCATCAGCTGCGATTTGTAGGTATTCACTTGGGAGGTTGTCTGCTGCTAATTTGGTGGGTTTAAGTTTAGTTAAGAGTTTTTTATGTTGGAGGTAGGTACAGGAGAAAAAGAGAAGGCAGTGGGGAGATTACTAGTTGAAGGTGTGGGTTGGAGGGGAGGGGTTGTGTTGTTTAGCTAGTGATAGTATGGTTTGGGTGAAGTGTGTGTTGAATGAGGTAGCAATATTTTCTGAGGAGTGAGGGATGTTAGGAGGAGGGGTACTGACTTTACCTGGGTGGAGGATGGAGTTTATGGAGGACCAGAATTGTTTGGGGCTGTGTTGTGAGGAGTCTAGGGCAGACTGGTAGTATTGGAATTTGTCCCGCTTTATTAGCTTTTGACTCTATTGTGTAGTTCTAGGAATTTCTGTCTAGCTGCGGGGGTTTTGGTTTTGCGCCAGTGCTCCCAGGCTTTATCCCTGATTTTCATTTCTGACTTAGTGGTTTTCTGTAGCCATGGGGAGGGTTGTGCTTTGGTTCTGGAAAATCTTATGGGGGCATGGTAATTAAGGATGTTCAGGAAGGTAGTATTAAAAAATTCAACTGCGTCATCTAGACTGAGGTACTTTAGAGCATGCCAGTTACATTCTTTGAGGGATGAGATGAATGTGAGTGGGTTAAAGTTTATTTTTTATGATTTGACGATAGATGACAGGTTTAGCTTGGTACAGGTATTTTTTGAGTAGGAATGTTGGGGAGTGATCACTGAGGCTATCTGATAAGCAGCCTGTTATATATAACTGGGGGTTCTTACTGACTAATACCCAATCCAGGGTAGTGTGCTTGCTGGAGTTTTTATTTATCCTTGTTGGTGACTGGACTAGTTGGGTGAAGCCATGAAGGTGTACATGATGGGTTGGATTGTTGCCAGAACAGGATTGCCAGTCAAAATTGAAATCACCTAAGATGATAGTTTCTTGGGGGAGATGGTGGGTAGACCAGCTGAGGAGGTTTTCTAGTGGAGGGATGTTTTGGCCAGGTGGGAAGTAGCATCCAATTATGTTGATGGTTTTGTTTTGGTTAATTTTGAGGTTGGTATATATTATTTCTTCATTGCCTATTTGTGGAGCTGATGATTTTAAGATCTGGATGTTTAGATGCTGTTTAAATATTATAGCTACACCACCTCTTTTTTTTGTTTAGCCGGTCTACTCTTAGTATGCCGTAACCTGGAGGGAGTATTTGCTCACTGGTAATGTGAGGTTTTAGCCAGGTTTCTGTCAGGATGACTATATCTGGGGAGTATAAGTCTATGGTGGCATGGAGTTCATGGACTTTGTTGGATATACTTCTAATATTTAGGCTTAGTAGAAGGAATTCACTTGGCTTTCTATTGGCTGTAATATGGGAGAAGTTGTGGTTTCTAGTCTGATTATGAGGATTGAGGTTGGAGATGGTAGGGCCAGGGTTGGGGTGGATGTCTCCACTTAGGGCTAGTTTTGATATGCATGAGATTATTAGTTTTTTCAGTTTTTGAATGTGTTTGTTTATAAGGGAAACTTTATGATTGTGCGCTGTGGGTAATAGGTATGGTGGGAGGGTTACTATGTTAAGTTGTAGGGATGCTTTACGTTTGAGTAATATAGTTGGTAGAATATGTAGGGGGTGCATAGATACAGCTGGTGGGAGGGGAGCTGAGTATGGGTGAGACATGGGTGGTGGTGTGAGTATTAGTACAGTGGTAGTGGTTGAGTGGGGGAATGATGGAGCTTTGGTAGGATGTAAGATATGCAAGGAGAGTGCATGCAGTGAGCAAAGGAAAGGTATGCTTGTACATGTCAGTTGAGGAGGTGTGATAGTAGAGGGAATATGGAGGAGGTAGTGTTGTGTTAGCACTGTGGTTGGCTATTGGAAAGATGGGAGGGGTTTGAGTGCAATAAAGGTGGGACCACTGGGGGTGGGAGGGAATAGGGGGCAGGGTGGGGAGTGAAGCGGGTAGAGACCCTGATTAGGTTCTTGTATGAGGGGCTGGAAACAATCACAAAGCAAGACAAGTATGTGTTAAGAAACAATCACAATTGACCAAGGACTGCTCTGAAACTGTAAGTCTTTTCTCAATTTCTCAGGTGGAAAACCAGGATAACCTTGTATCAGTAGGCTACTGTGGTCATAGTTTAAATTAACAAACACACAGTATTGATCAGTTATGGATACTATTTGCTAACAGAAGGGAATAAGAGAAAGTGGAAGATGTGTGTGGTGGTGGTGGGGGGGCAGCTTACAGCCAAAGCACAGTGCTCTCCAGGGGAAAATGAAGTTTGGCTCAAACAGGTAGACACATACTCAAAGTTAACTGTAGCTGTTTGCAGACAGTTCAGACACGGACTGCGCTTTCCTTATAGGAATGTTAAAGGTGGTACCGCAGTTGAATACTTAAGAGTGGTGTTAGGTCTAGAAAAGAAGAGTACAGAGAGGAGTAAGCACTTTTGAGATGGTAAATATATATTATAAAGATTATAAAAAACACACTGAGCAAATAGCTACCACATGCAGGACAATGTCCTGAACCACTACTTATAATAGTTATAATAATAATAAATAATGACAGACATTTGAGTTTCACACTTTGTATTCTTCAGAAAATATGTAATAATGTAAAACCTGTTATTTTAACAATGTTCTAGGTTCATAGGAGCAATATTTAAAATCTGTCCCTATTTTTGGTCCTTCATCCCCCATCCCTATTTTTTTCTGGATTTGTCCAGATTCCTTGCACTGAGAAGTTGACAGGTATGCTCATCAAATTTCCACCAGTAGGACCTTCCACAGCACCAGATCCCCTCATCACAATGGTAATGACCTAAGCTCTGCTGTCAAGCCTAATGTATGATAAAGCTATGAGTCACATTTAGGCATGATGATGTAACGCAGTGTAGTAGGGAACAATTATTTAATGAGACAACCAAACCATACTTTACTGAATACTTGTTCCCTAATGTGCTATGTTGCATTTCAATGAACACAACAATAGAAATATCTTTCCCATCAGTGCATATAGTACAGCACTGTGTATTCTGTACAGCTGTGAGCTGTTCATAAAAAAGGCATTCCTTTGTACACTGAAATATAAACCACAAATTCTCCTCTTCTCCACAATATAAAACAACTCTGACCACAAACCACTTGTTATTGTGAACAAGACAACCAGGAAGATCAAATTTCTTTTATTCTCTCTAGCACTTCGGTGTTTCCACCTTCAAGGAATAGCAAAACCTTTTTGATATTTTGATATTCCTTGAAGGTGGAAACACCGAAGCGCTAGAAAGAATAAAATAAATTTGATCTTCCTGGTTGTCTTGTTCACAATAACAAGTGGTTTGTGGTCAGAGTTGTTTTATATTCCTTTGTACACTGCTTGGAAGCACCGTGGTGCATGACTATGAATCATCCTATGAAAGATGGAGTACCAAACATTTTCTACAGAATGCATTTTTGCAACTACACTCGGGGGGGGGGGGGTAAAAGTAATTTTCTTCCTTAATTTCCATTCTACACTCCCTATGCTGCCTCTTCACCATCGTCTTCTTTGTTCTTTAAAAAACAGACTAGTGGTGACGTCCAGTATCCACTCTCCAATATGTGCTACTCCAATAAACAGAGAGGGTAGATTGACTCATAGGTTCATAGATAAGTATTAGGCTAGCTGCTCTTGCAGGCCATTTTAAGCATATCCAATTTGTCTTTTAGCACTCAAAAATAACCTATCCAATCTGGCTATAGATTGACTTTACCTATCCCATGGTTGATAATTTTATATTCCCCTAATAATAATAACTGGGATCATACCATAGATAATTTTAGAGGACCCACGCATGGGATAAAGCATTTAGGAGCTACCTCTCTCCATTAGTAGTATAGGGAGCAGTCTTGGGGTACATTTTATGGTGAATGCATCCCTGTATTTGTCTAATCCTCTTTACTGTGTTTGCACACTGCCCTCTATCTTTAGATCATCTGATATATAAATGTTTTAAATATTTTGCCTTTTGCTTCTTCTTCCGTTGTTTACTGCTTTCCTAGAGTTTCACTTCTCATATTAATTGCTCTACCATTAATTAAAGTTCTGTTTTTTTAGTCTTTCATCCCATGTATGTATCAGCTTTATCACATAACTATGTGTTATTAAAAAAAAAAAAAAAAAAAAAAAAATCTTGCTTTTTTCCCACTTTCTGAAATTTAAGAAAGTTCAGTTACAGATTTGCTGTTCTAAACTGTTTTTAAGTTTCTTGGAGGCCAGTGCTTGCTTAGACTAAAGGGAAGTCTCTGTGTTCACCAGTGGCAGTGGTTAACACTGAACAGCCTGCCTGTCCCTGTAGGAGTGGTTACTGCCTAGAAGCTGTAGTTTTATTGGCCATTTTGGGTCAATTCTAAACTCCTTGGTCTCTGACTCTTAAAACCCTGTTGCCTCGTGGTTTTGGCATCTTTCCAGGCTTGTTTATTTATTTATTTATTTATTTATTTATTTATTTATTTCAGTTTGATAACCGGGGAGGTCCACTGGGCTCAGGAGCACGTTTTCAGTGGAGGCCCGGGGAGAAAAGCTCCACATTACATAGTAAAGTTAAAATAAACAGGTAAAATTAAAAATAAGATTCAAAGATATGGGTGCATTAAGATAGAACAGAAAACATTAGGTTTTATGAATACAGGTAAAATTGTGATACAGAGACAGTATGAGGTACAATGGTTACATAGCATATGAGTCATAGATTAACATGGTTGGTTAATAAGGTTATATAGAATTTGAGTCTTGTTGGGGCAGAGTGGAAGACCAAGCGTAAATGTTAGGGAGAGGGATAAAAGGGAGTGCAAACTATTTACAATATTTACATTATATACACAAGACAGCAGTAAGAAATAAGTAGAATCATGGAAAAAAGTTGTTGGAAGAAGGAGTAGTATGGATATACAATAGTGTAGAGAGTAGAAGGCTAGGTGGGGAAGCACCTACCTAGGGGAGAAAACGCTGAGAGGAGAAAGGAGCCACTTTTGAGATTTTAAGTATTTTCTTCTGCTTTTATGTTAAGAATTACTGCTTTGACGCCTACTTTTTGGCATTTTCCAGGTTGCTAAAGTTTATATCTGAATTAGAAACAGTATTTAGAACACATCTAGAGCCTTACTGCATTTCCTGTGTTGCACTTAATTTACAATCATTTTTTTCTCTTAAAACTGCATTTTACCTGACTTTGGCCTAGCACTCAAGTGTGGGGTAATTTATTGCACTGTTGTGATTATTTTGCTACTTGTGTATCTCTGCTACCTAAACTAAAACAAAAAAGAAAAAAATCTTGCTTTTTTCCCACTTTCTGAAATTTAAGAAAGTTCAGTTACAGATTTGCTGTTCTGAACTGTTTGTAAGTTTCTTGGAGGCCAGTGCTTACTTGGGCTAAAGGGAAGTCTCTGTGTTCACCAGTGGCAGTGGTTAACACTGAACAGCCTGCCTGTCCCTGTAGGAGTGGTTACTGCCTAGAAGCTTTAGTTTTATTGGCCATTTTGGGTCAATTCTAAACTCTTTGATCTCTATCTCTTAAAGCCCTGTTGCCTCGTGGTTTTGGCATCTTTCCAGGCTTGTTAGTTGTTGCTGAAGCACCTACCAAGGGGAGAAAATGCTGAAAGGTGAAAGGAGCCACTTTTGAGATTTTAAGTATTTTCTTCTGATTTTTGTTAAGAATTACTGCTTTGCCGCCTACTTTTTGGCATTTTCCAGCTTGCTAAAGTTTATATCTGCATTAGAAACAGCATTTAGAACACATCTAGAGCCTGTTTACTGCATTTCCTGTGTTGCACTTAATTTAAAATCATTTTTTTCTCTTAAAACTGCATTTTACCTGACTTTGCCCTAGCACTTAAGTGTGGGGTCATTTATTGCACTGTTGTGATTATTTTGCTACTTGTGTATCTCTGCTACCTTTAAACTAAAACAAAAAAGAAAAAAAATCTTGCTTTTTTCCCACTTTCTGAAATTTAAGAAAGTTCAGTTACAGATTTGCTGTTCTGAACTGTTTGGAAGTTTCTTGGAAGCCAATGCTTGCTTGGACTAAAGGGAAGTCTCTGTGTTCACCAGTGGCAGTGGTTAACACTAAACAGCCTGCATGTCCCTGTAGGAGTGGTTACTGCCTAGAAGCTGTAGTTTTGTTGGCCATTTTGGGTCAATTCTAATGATCTCTATCTCTTAAAACCCTGTTGCCTCATGGTTTTGGTATCTTTCCAGGCTTGTTAGTTGTTGCTGAAGCACCTACCAAGGGGAGAAAATGCTGAGAGGAGAAAAGAGACACTTTTGAGATTTTAAGTATTTTCTTCTGCTTTTTTGTTAAGAATTACTGCTTTGCCGCCTACTTTCTGGCATTTTCCAGCTTGCTAAAGTTTATATCTGTATTAGAAACAGTATTTAGAACACATCTAGAGCCTGTTTACTGCATTTCCTGTGTTGCACTTAATTTAAAATTGTTTTTTTCTCTTAAAACTGCATTTTACCTGACTTTGGCCTAGCACTCAAGTGTGGGGTCATTTATTGTGCTGTTGTGATTATTTTGCTACTTGTGTATCTCTGCTACCTTTAAACTAAAACAAAAAAAAAAAAAAATCTTGCTTTTTTCCCCACTTTCTGAAATTTAAGAAAGTTCAGTTACAGATTTGCTGTTCTGAAATGTTTGTAAGTTTCTTGGAGGTCAGTGCTTGCTTGGACTAAAGGGAAGTCTCTGTGTTCACCAGTGGCAGTGGTTAACACTGAACAGCCTGCCTGTCCCTGTAGGAGTCGTTACTGCCTAGAAGCTGTAGTTTTATTGGCCATTTTGTTTCAATTCTAAACTCCTTGATCTCTATCTCTTAAAACCCTGTTGCCTCGTGGTTTTGGCATCTTTCCAGGCTTGTTAGTTGTTGCTGAAGCACCTACCAATGGGAGAAAACGCTGAGAGGAGAAAGGAGCCACTTTTGAGATTTTAAGTATTTTATTCTGCTTTTTTGTTAAGAATTACTGCTTTGCCGCCTACTTTTTGGCATTTTCCAGCTTGCTAAAGTTTATATCTGTATTAGAAACAGTATTTAGAACACAGCTAGAGCCTGTTTACTGCATTTCCTGTGTTGCACTTAATTTAAAATTGTTTTTTTCTCTTAAAACTCATTTTACCTGACTTTGGCCTAGCACTCAAGTGTGGGGTCTTTTATTGCACTGTTGTGATTATTTTGCTACTTGAGTATTTCTGCTACCTTTAAACTAAAACAAAAAAGAAAATTAAAACAAAAAAAATCTTGCTTTTTTCCCACTTTCTGAAATTTAAGAAAGTTCAGTTAAAGATTTGCTGTTCTGAACTGTTTGTAAGTTTCATGGAGGCCAGTGCTTGCTTGGACTAAAGGGAACTCTCTGTGTTCACCAGTGGCAGTGGTTAACACTGAACAGCCTGCATGTCCCTGTAGGAGTGGTTACTGCCTAGAAGCTTTAGTTTTATTGGCCATTTTGGGTCAATTCTAAACTCCTTGATCTCTATCTCTTAAAATCCTCCAACCCTCTTTTAGCTCGGTCTTGCGCATAGAGCAGCATCGGTCAGCGCCACTTAAACAAGCTTAAACTATTCCCGGCTCCACAAAGTCTACTCTTCACTTTTTCCCTTAGAACTGCTCTAAATCTCAAATTAAGCACTCTATTCTCATTCTAAAGCCCTGCACTTGCTCATATAAGTAATCTCATAGGTAAACACAAACTAAAGGACTACATCCTCTTATACTCCTTCAAAGCACTTGCTCCCTATTGGTTCTTTCTGATCAGTCAATAAGTTGTTCCCTGTATTATTCAGGCATGTCCAAAGGTCAATTTCGAGTTTACTCTCCAGTCCAGCTGGTGAATCTGGGAATCTTGAGGCAATATTACAACTGTCTTATGTATACAGACCACTCTCTCCTCCTCCCAACAAGCTCAAATATATGTGAGAGATGCAACTATATAGCCAAACTGGAGGCTAAGCTCTCTCAACCCAGTACTGGCACAGCCTGTCAGGAGGAGAAGGTAACCACACACACCACACATCCAGTCTCACATAGACCTATCGCATCAGCAAACCAAACACATAAACACACAAAAACATACTCAGAGGCTCTAAATAAAAACCTGCCTAAGCAGCAGAGACCTCCAAAGCAGACATCCAAGCAACACCTACCACAAAACAATATCCTCGTAGCACATAGCTCACAAAGTCAGTGTGCCACACAGTCACAGCCCTTAAGGCTAAACAACACACCTAATACACTTGTAATAGGTGACTCTATTGTCAGACACACTGACGTCCCACTCACCAGGCTAAACAAGGAGAAGGTCACTGTAAGCTGCCTGTTGGGTGCCAGGATCCGCCACATAACACAAGCACTCAGGACACTCCAAAGCAAGAACAAGTATGACTCCGTCATTGTCCATGCTGGTGTGAATGACCTGAGCCATACCTCCCTGGACTACATGAAAAAAGATGTACAGGAGCTCTTTGATCATGTAGCCCAGGCTGGTATGACCCTGACCTTGAGTAGCATCTTACCCTCACCAAGAATGATGCCACAGTATAAAGACAAAATGATCAATTTTAACAATTGGCTAAAGTATTGGTGTCATTCAAAAGGGATCCAGTGCCTGTCAGCCTGGGATGACATGCTCGGCAAGCCACGTTGCTTCGCTAGGGACGGCTTGCACCTGGCTAAGGCTCTTGCCACCCCCATAGTGCCTTTTTTAGGCAAGGCTCAAAAGACAAACCCACCCCCATAGACAACACAAAGAAAAAAAAACTAAGCGCAATGCTGCTCAATGCCAGAAGTCTAAACCTCAAGATGCACGCACTCGAGACTCTCCTCAGTATGGGGAATCTTGATATCTGTGCAGTAACAGAAACCTGATTCAAGGCTCCCGAGAGCACCCCAGCACTACCAGGCTATACTTCATACCATACTTTCCGGCCCCAAAACTCGGACCTAACCACAAAAGGAGGGGGAGAATCCATATTTATCAAAGATACCCACACCTCCAGGCTAGTGGCACTGCACGAAGCTTCAGAGACCATCCATGTGCAACTAACAGTGGGCAAAACTGCCTTTCAGTTTGTAGCCTGCTACAGTCCACCCTCCCAAACACAGGAACCTCACTCGGCTTTCCTGAGAACACTGGAGAATATGAAGGTCTCTCCAAACACTATTATATTGGGTGACTTCAACTACCCAAACATCGATTGGGAAAACTACTCAAGCCCAAACACCCTCGCCGAACGGTTCCTAGAATTTATAAACTCAAATGCTCTGGAAGAACTGGTCACCACTCACACAAGAGGGGAAAACATACTGGATCTGGTCATCACCAACATGGGGTCTCTATGTTCCACACCAGAGGTATACCCCTCATTGGTAAGATCAGACCATAAACAAATCTCACTGGACATCCATATTCCGTCCCCACCCCTAGCCAAGGAAACCACGGTGAAGAACTTCTCAAAAGCAAACTTCACACTTCTCAAAACTGAGGTTGAATCCTTCAAAGCCCCCGGGCCAGTGGACAATACGGCCCAAAATGCAGACTCCTTTACAAAAGCATTCTTTGGACACCTACAGGAATGCATGGAGCATGCTATCCCAGATAAAACCAAGACTCACTCTTCCAAAGGCAGGAGACCTATCTGGTGGACCCCAGCCATAAATAAGCTATACAACAGAAGGAGAAAGCTACTACATGACAGAGCAAAATCCCAAAAAGGGAAGGCGTCACTGATCAGTACTAGCAAGAAACTATGATCCCTCATAAAATCTTCTAAGGCCAGCTTTGAAAGAAAAAATTGCACAAGACACTAAAGATAATCGCAAGGCCTTTAGTTATGTCAGAAGCATGGGAGGCAACTCCCAGATATGCTCTGTGTTAGTGCAAAATGACAAAAAAATTCACTGAACCCACAGACATTGCCAACATCCTGGCAGAAAGGTTCAGTGCAAACTTCTCCCCCCTCCCCCCCCAAAAGAGCAAATGTCTATCCCAACAGAGTATAGCCTTCCTGAGATCACAGATGCACAGGTAAGAGCTGCCCTCTCCAAAGCAAAAAAACACAGCATCAATGGGACCAGACGGTGTCCCGGGCTGCATCTTACACGAGCTCCAAGAAGAACTAAACCCTCATATAAAGTCACTGTTCAATCTCAGCCTTACTACAGGATATGTTCCCAAGGAATGGCATACACCAACAGTGGTCCCACTCCACAAAGGTGGTGCCACAACAGACCCCGGAAACTATCACCCTATAAGCCTGACTAGCCTGGTCTGCAAAGCTATGGAACGTATCATCATGGAAATCATAAACAAAGACATTGGGAACCTCCAGAGACTGGATCCTACCCAATTCGGCTTTGTTAAGGGCAGATCTTGCCTCTTGAACCTGGTCAACTTCTTTGAAACAGTTACCAAAGCCATAGATGAAGGGAAGGTAGTCCACACAGCCTACCTGGACCTCGCAAAGGCCTTTGACACAATACCCCACTCGGGCATCATAAATAAGCTCACCAGCTTAACTATTAACCCCTATGTCACAAGATGGGTTGCAAACTGGCTCAGGGATAGAACTCACATGGTCAGAATAGCAGGTGCCATGTCAGATTCTAAACCATTTACAAGTGGTGTCCCACAAGGCTCAGTCCTGGGACCTCTCTTGTTCGGTATATATTTCTCCGAGGTACAGGCTAACACGGGTGGACTATGGCTGACCAAGTTCGCAGATGACTGCAAACTGGGTGCTATAATCGACTCTCCAACTGACACAAGCATCCTCCAAAAGGGTCTCACAGAGATGGATAACTGGTGCCAGAGCCATGGCCTAAAGCTAAATGCCAAAAAGTGCATAGTCATCCCCTTTGAAAAAAACAAAGTGCCCACAAATTACCACATAGGTGGTAATCCATTAAGTACGGAAGAAGTAATTAGGGACTTGGGGACGCAAGTAGAGAGCAATCTCTCCTTCGACAATCACGTTGCCAAACTGGTTAGAAAGACCTTCTATATAACCCACCTTATCATGAAAGGGTTCACATCTAGATCAAGAGAGGTCATTGTGCCCCTCTACTCATCACTTATCAGGCCCATAATTGAGTACAATGCCCCATTTGGGATGTACCTTACCCGACACCTTCAGCAACTGGAAAGACCCCAAAAGTATCTCACCAAGAGGATCAAGGGGCTCAAACAGATGCCCTATGCAGTTCGGCTAAAGAAACTCCAGCTCTACTCAGTTGCGTACCGCCTAGTCAGACGTGATCTGTGTCTGACGTATAAAGCCATGTCAAACCCAGAATTAATGGACATGCTTCACCTCAGGAAATCTAAATCCCTTAGAGCTACACACTCCAGGGACCTGAACCTCAGCACAGAAATAAATAGGACATGCTGGAGGGACAGATTCATATCCCAGAAGCTCCCCTCACTCTGGAACAAAATCCCAAACCATGTCAGGCAGAGCCCCTCACTGACCCTCTTCAAGAGAAATCTTGACGAATGGATGGAAGATTGTACGTTTACCCCTGGGATCTCTTCTGTGTCGCTGCTTGACAGAGGTACAGTAAACAAACCTTAAAAGGGCTACCTTCTGTGACCTACTATACAGAGGCACAGTCAACTAATCTAAAAGGGTGGCAAAAGCCAAACATAGTCTGGCTAGGCTTATAAATGCCCTAGGGCAGATAGCCTAGTATCAACCTATTAACCTATGAACCTAAGAAAGGGAGACTTTTCTGTAAGACATTATGTAACATCTCTCATAAAGAATGCTAATTCATATGTGCATATGGCTAAATACTACCCTTGTGATCATCTGGGAGCTTGTGTGACATAACTCCATGTCTGTTTTACTTACTGCTCACTAAATCATTAAAGGATCTCTTAAAAACAGACAAAGATGTGCATTAATTGTCTAGGTGAGGTAGGTTGTTAAAGGAGAACCACACCCACAGACTCAAAAAACATGTTTATTTCATCATAGTTTGGTGTTTCCTAAATTGTAACACCACTCTGGGACTATTTACAGGTTTTTAAATATTTTTATACATAATTTCTGAGTCTGACCACATGGGATCTGGCATCTTGAAGTAATTTTGATTGCTTTAGTCTGCCTCTAGGTATCCCACAATGCAGTGCTCATCTGTAAAAAGTTACACCACTCAGGCCTCTTTCTTCCTAAAGCTCCTGTCACTGCATTGATTTTACATGCATACACTGCTGTCTTTCAGTCAGTTTTAAGTAACACTTCATGCCGTTCAATGACTACTTAAAACACAAACAGTGCAAATGCCACAGAACAGACATTCAATGTGCTTTTCACTGCTGCTTCTTTCTAGAATGGCTTAACTGCAATTTTTTTGTGAAGTCTGAATTATACTACTTTGACTCATCTCCCATCCCCCTTCGCACCTAACTTCCCTAGTTGTCAAAGTGCTAAGGGTACTTTGAGCTGTTACCTGCTACAGCAGGAGACTTGACTCATGTACTGTTTTCTTGTTCTAGCCTTTACTTTCTATATGGGTAGGGGAAGGACCAGGGAGCTGTGACATCATAGCATGGGTGGGTTTTTAGGACAGTCATGATGATGTCAGTTTGGGGAGACAACTGGCCAGAAAACTACCTGTATTCATTGGTCTTGATGACATCAATGAAATGGATACTTTTCCAGGGTGGGATAAAAGTTTTTTGAAAGTGAAACCACCACAGTGCAGTGAGGTACTGTTCTACTGGAGAGAAACAGTAAATTTAAAATATTTTAAATGCTGTGTTGTTTATTCATAGCAGGGACAATAAATAGGGAGAAAAAGGACAGAGAAGTTGAGCATTTAATAACAGAATCCTGTTGTCCTTTAAATACACAGAGATTGTATGACAAATCAAGCTCTCTTTTTTTAGTTGTTTACATTTTTTATCCTGTTTGATTTCCTGATTATCTCATTAGGTCTGTGTACCAGACATTGTTTTTTCAGGAAGAATTGTCAAGTTCTGATTTAAAAAAAACAGATACAGATCATCCTTAGACATGTGCATATTATAATGCATGGTAAAGGCTCTCTTAACTTACCAGTGGAGCTTGACTCTTTCCTTCCTATAAGAGAATAGTTGCCAGGAAAGCAGATTTCCCATGCATTCTGGAAAAGTATACTCACCTTAACAGAAGAATTCCCTGTACGCATGAGATGAGTATAATTGTCAAATGTTTTAAAAATCTAATTGTTGAAGTTCTTGTACAGATACAGATACAAATTGAAAGCAGTTTACTATCAAAATTGTGAAAGCCAGAATAAAATCCGGTCATTCGCGTAAATCACAACTCTGAAATGCAGCAGAAGAAGACAGTCACTATGTCAAATTTAATGCTGAATTGGAAGAATCAGTATTATTTAACATATGCCTTTCCCTGCACCTTTCAGCACAGCAATGAAAGTTAAGCTTCTGAGCAGTACATATGTACTGCACAACACAGAAATGCCTGTTTTTGCAGGGAGGGGGCTTGCCCCCCTGCACCCCCCACACACCCTGCAAATTATATATTCCAACTCTGAGATCACACTATAGTGGGGAAAAAAGGGTAAATTTCCCGATCTGCATGGTACCTTGATCTCTAGTCCTACCGGCAAATGCACAGTGCATTCACTGAACTGGGAACTCAAATGCAAGTAGGTCGGCAACACAGATGTCATCCAACTGTTGTTCGACATTCTGTGTTCGCTGAACCTAATCACGGCATATTGATAGTAAACCATTGAAACCTATGGCAGCAAGGTGTCAGCTACAAGCTGCCACTAAGTATGTACAGTAAAATAGTCAGTGTAGGATAAACAGGGCTGGAGTTATTAAGGTTGTCAAACATGAGCATTTATGTAAATCTGTTTATGTAAAAATAACATGCTTTTTATTTTCATCAGCAGTACAAAAATGGACTGTGATACTGTCAAGTTTGGGGTAATGTATGCAAGCAGTGCATATTATTAAAAATATAACATTAAAATACATTAAGCAATGTGAAGACGTTCTGAGATATTTGGTAAAGCAGTTGTGAATATTAGCAATAGTGCTTATCTGCATTAATAAATAAAAAACTGTCTTACCTACAAGTAAACAACTGGTGCCATCTTATGCACAAAATTAAGACACAAAATGTTGCTTCTGATATGTACTACTTAGCATGCCTGATTTTGTAGATTAATATTGTTTTTGAAATATTATGAAAATATATGCATAATTTGCATATATTCCGCAATATCAAAAAATGGCAGTGAAAGAGCACCGTTTTCATACATTGGAAGCTCTGAAAACCATAAACAATCAGCCAGTGATATATTGGGTCCATCTTGTACCCTTACAGATATATAACCCTTTCTTTGAAATTAACACTAGTAAGTTTCACAAATAAAATACCATTTTTTTCATAAATTTGCAATATAAAATCAGCATCACCAGACAGACTTTTAATGCTAACATTACTGCAAAACCCATTCACTAAAAAAGAACTTAAGTAATAACATTTTTACAAGTGACATATTTTGTGTTATATTGCAAATCATATGGGGTATGTTTTCAGTAGAGTATTTTGGATAACATAACTCAGGGATGAAATGGTTTCCTGGCTCAGAAGATTCCATGACATATTATTAGAATATAAATCCTCCTAATATATATATATATATATATATATATATATATATATATATATATATATTTATTTGTTTATTTATTGACATTTGTTATCCAGGTTAGTCCAGCTGGGTTAGTAGCCCATTTTCGGTGGAGACGCAAGAAGAAAAGCTCCAGTTAAAAACTATTTACAGTATGTAGAAATTTAACAATACAAGAATAATACTATTTTAATACAGGTTAAAAAAAGAAAAACAAGTGGAGAGAAAAAAAAATACAAACAAAAATAGACAAGCAGAAATTCACAAAATAATAGCAAAGTCAGTAGCTATAAATGGGTTATCATTCATTGTTAAGAGATCATAATTTCTGGATAAGTACCCATAGGTCACACAGAGAAAAAAAGGCTGGAGCTAATACAAGTGGATTTGTAATGGGAAGGAGCTATAAAGAAAAAAGGAGGAGTTAGGTAGGGTCCTGACAGGGGCAAGTTTTGTTGTTAAGCAGATAGAGTTTGAGCTCTTTTTTAAAGTGTGATGGGAGGGTAATGGAGCGGATGCTTAAAGGAAGTTTATTCCAAGCTTGGGCTATGGAACATTTGTAGAGTAATTTGCCCACAGTTTTCTTTGGTTTATACATGTCCAGGAGCTGCTGGTTAGAGGTGCGGAGGGTCCTAGAGGGCGTGTAGGTAGAGACCAGAGAGGAAAGACCTTGGCAGGAGGATGGTTTGTATAGAACAGAGTGTATGATTAGAAATCGTGATAGAAGGAGTTGTTGGAGGAGTTCAAGTCATTGGAAGGAGTTGAGTGCCAAGCAATGGTGTGAGTTATTAGGGGAGCTGGTGATGAACCTTGCTATTTTATGGTATGTTTGTTGTAGTTTGGACAGGGTTGTGGACTGAATGTTAGTTAGGACAGGGGCAGCATAAAGAAAGGAGGGGAGGAGAAGTGCCTGTGCCAGAGAGAGTCTAGCAGTGGCAGTTAGAAATTTTCTGTTACAATAAAGCAGGCCAAGTTTCTGGAGTGTTTTTTTATACAATGGAGTATATGTAGGTTGAATTTGAGTTCATTGTCAATGATGGCACCTAAAAGCTTAGTGTGAGGTTTTGGTTTTATGATGGTGTTATTTGAGGAAGTGATAACAAATGGGGACTTATGATGGGAGACTGAACATGGAAGAAAGGGCAGGAGTTTGGCTTCCTTTGGGTTTAGAATGAGAAGATTATCAGACAGACACTTTTCAATGGATAGAAAGGCATCTTGTGTTTGAGTATGGAGTTCAGAGATATTGCTAGCGATGGCGATGAGGGTAGAATCATCGGCATATTGGATTAGGGCTGATTTTTTGCAAAATGTGTACAGTTCATTGGGAAAAATATTAAATAGAAGGGGGCCCACTACAGGAGTGGCCTTAGGTCAACTGGTGCCCTAGGCAAAAGGGTTCCACAGCATCCCCCACCACACCACTCAGTGCCCCCATCCTGTTCTACTTACAGCGAATAAATACTGGAAAAGTGCCCCTGCTAGAGTGGCACCCTAGGCAGCCGCCTAGTTGGCCTATGCCTAAGGCTGGCTATGGGGCCCAGGATAGAACCCTGTGGAACATCTGCTGTGACTGGAATGGAGGGAGAGCAGGATGAGAGCCATCTGACAGATTGTAGCCTGCCAGAGAGGTAGCTGGAGAACCAGGATAATATATATATATATATATATATATATATATATATATATATATATATATATATATGGATTTACTTTGTTTGTTCGAAAATACGTTACATCGAACAAACAAAGTAGATGCCCACTACAGTGAAAGCGCACTTTCGCTGAAGCCTAGTCGCTGGATCAGCTGACGAAAAAAAAAAATACAGAAAACATGTTATGCAGGGGGGCAAGCCCTCCCTGCAATGCCCATGTAGGGTGGGGCTATGCCCCACACACACCCTACTTAAATATACCAACTCTGAGATCAAACTACAGCAAGCAAAAGGGAATATTCCTATTCCGCACTGTATTGTGATCTCCGCACTTCGTTTTCAATGTTTTGATACTTTAAACAACTGGTAACAACCAAGTGGGTTTCAAAGTACGGAAAGTTCATACAAACTAAGTAGACCCACACACACACACACACACACACACACACACACACACACACACACATATATATATATATATATATATATATATATATATATATATATATTGAAGGTAGCTGTGTCAGAGATAGAACAGGCAGCATGCTTACCTTTGGGCAGAAGGCTGTAGGTTCTATTCCCATGCCAGGTAGATGCATTGTTGCCACTGCAGTACAGCATGGGGGGGTGCTGCTGGACTCCTGAGTATGTCATTCTTTGTATGAGATGATAAACTGAGACTCTGTCTGCTTGAGTTGGTGGTAGCTCAGGTGGGTGTAAATGATTCCACAGCACCAAATTTAAAAATTAGAGTAAGTTTCCCCAATGCCCTGATCAAATTCCCTCACTAGTATGAATGCCACCTTGTGTCTCGCCTGAAAAGAGGCTACTAGTCTAGTGTGACTAACCCTGTCAACAAAGGATAAATAAACAAATCTTCCTACCTTGCAATTACCTCAATATTGTCTCAGTCACAGGTGATCTGTCACTTTTTTCTCTGAAAATGATACCAAATAGTAAATTCCTCAATAATGACCCAACGGTACTCCAAAGATTATGTATACTGAGTGTAATTGTATTCCTTATGCTCTGTCTACTTGAATTTGTTATGTAACTTGATTTTAATCAGTTCAATTGTACAGCAGTAACACTTTTTATTGCTTAGCTTCAGTATGTTTGTGTATGTGGCAGTGAAAAAATGGTTTTGTAAACTATGCCCCAAATGATTCTGGTTCGGCTAGTAATTGCAATGGTGATGCAGCAGGGCAGAGAGTGAAGGGGGTGAGTGAGTTATGCTTACTTGGCCATCCTAGTGGTATGGTGCATGAGATGTCCTGTTAGAATATCACAGTTTTGGAGAGAAGGTCTCGAAGAGCAGTTTTGGCATCATTGATATTGGAAGAATGTGAGCCCAATAGAGAGTTTGAGGAGTGTGAACCCACCAGAGAGTTTGAAGAGTGTTAGCCCACCAGACAGTTTGAATCAGTCCTGCTAATCACCCAGGTGTAGAATCACAGGTATGAAGAAGCCCTTATCTGTACTGGCTCTGTGTATGGGACATTACAAAGTGCTGGGTAGTAAATGGCAGATGCGTTAGGGGACTATAATGAAACTCCTAGTCTCAGCTGGTTGATAACTCATAGTCCTAGGATGCTAAGTAGAAAGAGAACAAACTGGTGAGTAATCAATAGAAGCATGATATTTGCAGGAGAGACATGGGCCAAACATTCTTCTCCTAGCTTTGGATATGATGTGTGAACCATCAGACCTTCATCTATGCCAGTTATCACATATTCAAAGATTGTGACAGACACAGACAAGGAAGAATACCCCTTTTTAGTGGAAACATAATATGATCTCAGGAATTCAAGGAGATTTCCAGAATAGCCATGTTTACTAAGCAGAAGATCAGAAATTCTTGTCAGGGATCTGACACCGATTAGGACTAGAAAAGGTCATTGTGTCATTGTGTGGATTTAGAAAGCAAAGTAGAGAGAAATAATGCATGTAATGAGAACCATTTATATGAAAATAAATTTGGATGAGTTTTCAATTACTCAAGTTTTCTCCCTAAAGTAGCTATGACATTTGTTATGCGGTGCAGTGCAGTGACAAAGCCCCCTGAATGGAGGTTAGGGGGATTTCCCAGTACAAAAAAAAAATTGCTGAAAATCCACCTCAAAATGAGTTTTCTTTTAAAAGATAAATATTCTATCTTACATATATTCCTACAATAAAAATGAATAAAAAGTATAGGATGTATTCTTACAGTTTATCCCATGTTTAACACAATGACATGTCGTTTGATTCAGGAAGGCTTCATTTACTGTAATAATCTGCCCTCTGAAGGCTTTTGCAAGGCATTATCCCTGAGTTGTTTAGAGATCTTTATACTACTATAGTATTAGGAATATAGCAGACAAATCCAAGACAAATCTCAACAGAATCCAGGACAAATCCATAAATAATCAGGAACAATCAAGGATACTTTTAAAATACTAATACCGTTAACCTGAATCATTGTCAGAGTAAGAAAACGTGAATTAAAATACATTTTCTGAGATAAAAAAGGTCATAATTATAATTATTGTTATTATTTATCACCTTGTCTCCAAAACCCACCGATTTTAGGAGGGATTAAGAGGGACAGAAATAAAATTTGAGTGAAAATCAGGGACTTTCCTGAAAGGGTGAGTACAGAGGTATCTTACTGGTGAGACTGCATGGAAATACAGCAGTCTGTGGGCATGGCTAATGCTAATTAGCAATATGTTGTGCCCTAGAAATACCAGCAGCATCTGAGTAGCCTTGAAGAGCAAGTCTGACAATGGCTGTACTGTGCTATATGGGTCAGGAAGTGCAAAAGTGTACACCGTCTGTATATACCCATTCACTTCAGTACAAGGATCAGGAATATTATTCTGACTGCTGGAAAGCACTTTGAAGCTGTCTATATATATATATATATATATATATATATATATATATATATATATGTGTGTGTGTGTGTGTGTGTGTGTGTGTGTGTGTGTGTGTGTGTGTGTGTGTGTGTGTGTGTGTGTGTGTGTGTGTGTGTGTGTGTGTGTGTGTGTGTGTGTGTGTGTGTGTGTGTGTTGTGAGAGACTCTGTGTGTAAGAGAAACTCCTTGTGTGTGTGTGTCTGTGTATGCATTTTGTGAGAGACTGTGTGTGTGTCTGTCTGTCTTTGTGTCTGTGTGCGCATATGTTTCTGTGTGTGTGTGTGTGTGTGTGTGTGTGTGTGTGTGTGTGTGTGTGTGTGTGTGTGTGTTTTGTGAGATACTCTGTGTGTAAGAGAGACTCCGTGTGTGTGTCTCTCTATGCATTTTGTGAGAGACTGCGTGTGTGTCTGTCTTTGTGTCTGTATGCGTATATGTTTCTGTGTGTGTGTGTGTGTGTGTGTGTGTGTGTGTGTGTGTGTGTGTGTGTGTGTGTGTGTGTGTGTGTGTGTGTGTGTGTGTGTGTGTGTGTGTGTGTGTGTGTGTGTGTGCGTGTGTGCGTGTGTGAGTGTCTGCGCACGTGAATACATGTGCATAATTGGTATGCATGTTTGTGTGTGTACTTACTGGAAGGTGTATGTGCGACAACATTGATTTGCTCATAGGGAGAACATTACATGAAATAGGCCAACAGCACAGCGTTCAATGACAAGGAGCTGTTGTCTGATGCAGCTCTAACATGCTCCTGAATCGCAGATTATTGTTATTGCCCTGCTGTGCAGCACAGCATTGCTGATTTAGTGCTGGCAGCAGTAATCTTTACTGAAACCCAGAGATGGTGCGTAGAAGATTTTAATACTGGAATGGGTAAAAAACATAGAGGGAAAGTAGTAGCCAAGAAAAACTCTTAATGGTTGGCAGAGAAGTACCTGGTTTGGGTAATTTTAGAAACATTTTGGATGAAGTTTTACTTATAGTAAATAACAGTCATTAATGCAGATGATAGCGTTTATACAAACTTGTGATATTGTTATATCAGTTGGACCATTTACTTTTGATGTGTTTAAGTAGAAAGAACTAGTAGAAAAGGAAGAATGATGGTGTAAGAATAAGTGGGAAAATAAGATAAGCGACAGCTGCACGGTATATAGAAGAATTTTCACTATGATAGGAGAGTCTTTATTGTAAATTTTATAAAGGTTTGCAAAGCTGTCAGAGAAGATTATTTTTACATGGTCTAAATGAGTGATATAGAAATAGAATAAAAATGGAAACATTTATGTTGGTATTCTTATGTTTATAAGGAAAATAGGATAGAAAGTGTGATAAATGGGTGGTTCATCAAAACCCACTTCAGTGAGGCCCTACTTCTTTGAGAATTTCTAACTAAGTCCAAGGATTTGGGACCTTGAAGTAGTTTATATTAAGGAAGAGTTTGTACAGAGAAAAGCCCCATGCATATTGGGATTAGTGGTTTGCCCCTACTTCAGCTAAGGCCATTATTTATATATTTTTTTCAGTTCAGGCTTTCAGTGCATTGGGATATTGCTGTAGTGAGTCTCAGTTTAGCACACCATAACCAAAGGATGATGTTAGAAATTGGAAACCTATGTTCTTAACAATTATGATTATCAATTATTTTAGTGGTTATTCAGATAAATTCTGGTATGTTGTGCTAGCAACTGGAAGCACCAGCTTGACAGTCAAATTTATTTTCTAAGTTGTTGTTGAAATTTGGCCTTACAGGGGCTGAAAATATCTAAATGCTGAGGTAACAATTGGTGTTAAGTTGTCTATCTCGCCTTCGTTCTTGCTGGTTGGGATTGGAGCCAATCCTCAGCTCCGACTCGGCCATCTTCTATAGCTCGAGAGCTGTTTACTGGCTCTAGGCTACCCCTTATCCCATGATGCCTAGCGATAGCTACCCAGATCTCATTTGCCGCTTCAGCTACGAGGTGTCATTTTTCTGGCTCAGGCTCGTATAACTTTTTTATACAACTTTCTTACCATTAGAAATAGTCCTTTTTTCTGGTTTATTGTTAATTTTTAGTCTTGTTTTTCTCTGTTAGCTAGTGTTTTATTGAAGCTTTCCTCCCCTTCCTTGTAGAACTCATTTAACTTAGAGAGTTCTCCCCCCCCCTTATCCTCTTCTTGTCAGGTTAGCCATTTAGGTTAGAGGCTTTTCTTCTACCTTTCTTTCTTAGGCTAGCCGTTTAAGTTAGAGGCTTTCCTATAAAAAAAAAAAAAAAACCTTAGTGTTAGTCTGCTAGTATAGTGTTTTTTGTGTAGACTGTATTTGCTAGATAGTTTTGTTGTGGTTTTTCTAGTGTTCTTTTTGTCAGAATGTCAAAAGAATCCAAAGTTTCTGGATTCAAGAAGTGTGACTCATGCTGTCAGAAAATGTCTCTGACAGATGGGCACACTTCTTGCATCTATTGTTTAGGCGCCGTGCACCTGCTGGACTCTTGTTCTATCTGCCATGCATTTAGCCCAAGAGTTCTGCAGGAGCATAAAAATAAGCTTATTCTTAGGGGTCTTTTAAAGCCCCAGGATTCACCGACCAAGACTCAGCCTGTGAAATCCCCTAAATCTTCCAAGCCATCGACTCCAAGTTTGGAGCCATCCTTGGTTCAGATTACACCTTCTACTTTGGTTCCAGCCGGTACTGATAAGTCTATCTCCCCGTCGGCTCCATCAGGATCTTCAGAGCCGTCTTGGAGCCACAAGAGGCAAAGGTCCCCTTCCTTGAAATCTATTCATTCAGCTCCACGGTCTCCCCTGCTTCAGAATGAGTGCAGTCACAGATCTTCTCACTCCTCTCAGTCCTCCAGGCAGATTGCGATGTGGAGAGAGTGGTCAGTAGGTTGCTGAAATCGCAGGCACTTGCCAAGATGTTGTCCAGCCCTCCTCAACAGGTGTCAGCTCCATCCACTTCTATCGATGTTCCTCCTCCAACTCCATTGAGTTCGGAGCTGGAGTCCGTTGGGGTTCGAGTAGTGGAACCGTCGGCTCTGATAACGCTATCTCCTTTGGTTCCGATTCCCGCTCGATTTCGATAGTGCCATCCTTGAGGGATCTGGGTGCCGGGCTGGCGAGTGGCATTGGGCCCTAGTCCTACCCCATTCTCCCTCTCGGAGCTTTGGCGCAGGTGAGCTCGGCTCCTACATCGGCCTCAGAGCCATCTCCCTCAGTGCGGAGAAAGATTCTGATTTCTTCGGAACCGGAGCTTTCTCTGCATTGTGGCAGGGATGCCTTCAATGTCATGAGGAATGTGCTGGCCACTGAGTCAGCTCCACTATCAGCCCCACCAGCTCCATCCCCTGTAGTGCCTGTGCCAACCTCTGCTCCTCCTCCAGACCTCAAGCATAGGGAACCTGCAATCCTCTTCTTCCGAGGCCTCCCCTGATCATTCAGAGGAGCCCCCTCGTAAGAAGAAGTGCAAAAGGAAGCACATTGACTCCCCTGAGTCTGTCACTTCTGATACAGACTTAGATGATTCAGAAGGGTCCTCGAGATCCCCCTCTGAAGATGTTTCCTTCTCGGACATCCTAGAAATTCTTTAGCAGAGGGGGAACTAGAATCCCCTAGCCCCTTCCGAGGATGAGTCTGTATTTCTGGATGCGTTTGGTTCCCAACCTTCCACCTCCTCAGTTTCTCCACCTTTCGATCCACTTATGGCAGTGGTGGCTCAAAAGGCTTGGTCAGCTCCGGATACAGTGGAACCAACTCCGAAGAGACCTGGCAAGTTCACCTCAGCACCCCACGATAAGCAGTTCCTTGCTAAAGGTGTCCCTGTTGATGCTATGGTGGTAGCAGCAGCCACCAAAAAAGAGTTAGCGGAGACCTCCTCATCTGTCCATCCTCCTAACAAGGAGTCTAGGACTATGGACAGATACGGGAAGAGAATGTTTGCTTCAGCGACCTTCTCTATGAGGTCACTGAACTACTTATGCCATTTTACCCAGCTTCAGAGGGATCTCCTTAAAGAGCTAGGCGATACCCTTCAAGATCCATCAGCTGAGGGGGCTCAAGCTAAAGTAACTTCCCAGCTGGCGACTCTTAATTCTATAGTCAACTCCTCCATGAGGCTCATTTCTTATGCAGCTGATGGTGCGAGTAGAGCCACAGGTATGGGTGTAGACCTTAGGAGGCATGCATGGATGCGGCTGTACAATTTTGCGGAACCCTTTTGAGCGTCGTTCACCAACACCCCCTTTGATGGTTCCTTTCTTTTTGGACCACAGGTGAAAGACACTTTGACTAGGTGTGAGCAAGAAGACAAGACTTTCTCTGCCATGGGAGTCTGGTTTTCCACTCCTTCTAGACCATATACCAAAGGTCAGAAGAGTGGAAAAATGTGGTTCCGAAAATCCCAAGGAGCCTTGCCTGACACACGTAGCGATTGTTCCTCCAGGGGCAGAGGGGGAAACAATAACAACAGACGTCGCCCTCATGGCAGAGGGGGTCCGCAGAACCAGGGCAACAGAGAATCCTTCTCTGATAAGCCTTTTCAGCATCCCAGAAGGGTTGCCCGGCTGCTCACCTCTGGAGGCAGTCGGGGGAAGACTTTCACTGTACCCAGAAGCCTGGCAAAATTTAACGCAAGACAAATGGGTACGGTCCATTATATCCAGAGGTTACAAAATTCCCTTCTGTCACCCCCCCTTGCAGTCAAGGAAATCCCTTCCAGATGTTCCACCCAATCTGAAGGACCAAGTAGTCATAGAAGTTTCAAAACTGCTAGAAAAAAGAGTCATCCAGGAAGTCCCGGCAGATCGGCACGGATCCGGTACTTACTCAAGATTATTTTGGTACCAAAAAAGACAGGAGACTGGAAACCAATTCTGGATCTCAGCAGGCTAAACAAGTCTGTACAAAGAATGAAGTTTCGGATGGTCACGCTACAGTCCATTCTACCCTTTCTGGGTCAGGACAATTGGATGATCTCGATAGATCTTCAGGACACGTACTACCATATCAAGATGGACATGCGCTTCAGGAGATTTCTTCGCTTCCGGCTGGGAGCCAGTCATTACCAATTCAGAGCTCTGCCCTTTGGTCTCACCACAGTCCCCAGGGTGTTCACCAAATGTATGGCAGTGGTCACGGCTCACCTGAGATGTCAAGGATTCCAGGTGTTTCCATACCTAGACAATTGGATCCTCACTGCTACTACCAGGCATCAACTTCTACAGGCCAGGGACTACACAATCACAATCTGCTCCCAGCTAGGCATTTCAATAAATTTTGAAAAATCTGCCTTGTTGCCCTGTCAGTCTATCACCTACATAGGAGCAGACTTAAACACAAGGAACATGTTTGCAAGACTACCGCTAGACAGGGTGTCTACAATTCATCAGCAGGTACAAATTCTTATGCAGAGCAAAATAATCCAAGTCAAGTTCGTCCTTCAAACTCTGGGCTCCATGGCAGCAGCCATTCTTTTATTATTTATTATTATTTATTTTTATTTTACATTTGTTGACCGGGCTAGTCTAACTGGATACATGCCCATTTTCAGTAGAGGCCCGGGGAGATAAGCTCCAAGATAGAACAATGAAATTAACAAGATAACAAATAAGGAAACATTAAAAAAAAAAAATCATATTTACAATGCATATTACAGGTTATCACAGTAAATTCAGCAGTGCAGAATACAGGCATAACATAGCATGCTAGTACAATCAAGATGTTCTAGAGGGAGATATTATTATGGTTAATAAGGAAGGAATTGCAGTTAATGAGTAGAAAAGTATTAAGAGATACATAACTAGTCAGTCTTAGTACAGGGGCATAACCACTGTGTTCTGAGGAATACTTTCAATTTGTTTTAATTCTTTTCATCTCACTGGCCCGCTTTCACATGAGGATCCTTCAGTGGCTTCTGTTCACACAGTGGTCTTTCCAACAGCTGCCCATGTCTCACATGATTATGATTACGGAAGTATGCAAAAGGCACCTTTCCTGGTGGATGGTCTCCCCACTAGTGACTCAGGGCAGACCCTTCAATCAGCCCCCTCCAGTAGCCACAGTGACCACAGACGCCTCCCTGATAGAGTGGGGGGGGGGGCATTATCAGGGCAGGACAGTTCAAGGTACTTGGCAGCCTCACGAGTACCATATGCACATAAACTTCCTAGAAATGAGAGCCGTGCTCCTAGCGTTGCAAGCCCTTCAAGACTCTCTTCCTTCTGGGACCATTGCAATTCAAACAGACAACATGTCAGTGGTGTGGTACATCAACAAACAGGGTGGAACCAGCTCCTACCCCTTGTGTCGAGAAGCACTCAGACTGTGGCAGTGGGCGATTTCCTCCCAACGTTTTCTGATTGCAACGCACATCCCTGGGAGGTCCAACGTCATAGCGGACAGGCTCAGCAGAGCTATTCTCATGCCTCATGAGTGGTCTCTGAATCAGGAAGTTGCGGATCTTAGGGACAGCCTTTTGCCACCTTCAACAGGAAATGCAGCAACTACTTCTCCCTTCTTCCACTCCCAGGTCACTCACCCAGAGACGCTCTAGTCCACGATTGTCCTCAGGGTCTTCTTTATGCCTTTCCTCCATTTCCCCTGATTCCAAACTCATACAGAAAGCAATATCAAATGATCCTCATTGCCCCCTACTGGCCTCGACAGATATGGTTCCCGTTCCTGCACCATTACCTTCTCGATCAGCCCTGGACTCTGAATCTGATTCCAGACCTACTGATTCATCAATCAGGCGGGTTGCATCAATTCCTCCAAACACTCCGGATCACAGCTTGGTTACTCCACTTCCAACCTTAGCCAGGCTTCCCAGCATTTCCCCGGCTGTACGTGAGATTATTGTCTTCTCTCACAAGTCCACAACCAGAAAAACTTATGCTAGTAAATGGAAACGTTTTTCTTGTTGGGCAGAGGCTAGGAACATAGATCCCTTTTCAGCCCCAGTCCATGAAATTCTGGAGTTCCTAGCACAACTTTTTTCATTCTGGGTCCGCTTCTGCTACAATCCGGGTTCAATTAGTGGCCATTTCTAACTTTCATGTTGGTTTGTCAAATTCAAACATTATGTCTCATAAGCTCTGTAAAGCTTTTTTGAGAGGGACCACTCTCCTTAGGCCTCCAGTGAGAGATCCCCCTCCTCCTTGGGACCTTAATTTGGTACTAACTTCCTTAACTCTGCCCCCCTTTGAACCAGCAGCATCCTGCTCCATTAAGTTTCTATCTTGGAAAACACTCTTTCTGGTAACTATTACTTCAGCCAGACACGTCTCTGAACTTCAGGCACTATGTGTTCGTCCTCCACACTTGGTTTTTCATAAAGACAGGGTTGCTCTGAGGACTAATCCTTCGTTTCTTCCGAAAGTCTGCTCAGAAAATAATTTAAACCAATCTATAGACCTTCCTGTGTTTTTCCCTAACCACACCAACAAGGCAGAGTACAAATTACACCAACTGGACGTTCATAGACAATTGCGTTTTTATCTGCACAGGACTAAGGAAATAAGGAAGTCTGACCAACTATTCCTTTCCTATGCTCTAAGCAAACAAGGTCTCCCAGTTTCCAAGGTGACCTTATCCAGGTGGTTGTCTCACACTATTACCTTCATCTATCAATTAAGGAACAAAGAGTTACCTATTAAACTGAAAGGTCATTCTACTAGGGCCTTGGCCACCTCTGTAGCCTTCCAATCTAGGTTGCCCATGGATTCTTTCTGTGCAGCTGCTACGTGAGCAAATCCTCATACCTTTATTTCTAATTACAAGCTAGATATGGTCTCCAGGAGCAGAGCTGACTTTGGCTCCACTGTTCTGAAGAGTCTGTTCTAATGAGCCACCCAGGATTGTAGGTGCTAGGGACACTGTCCCAACCAGCAAGAATGAACGTGAGATATACAACTTAACATAAAGAAGTTATGTACCTACCATAACGTTCCATGTTAGTTGTCTTCATCTCGCCTTCTTTCTTGCATCCCACCCTCCGTCCCCCTATCCTATTGGACCAAGAGGAGTTCTGGTTTCATTGGCTGAGTGTTCTCTGGTTTGTTTCCTCTACTGACTTAGAGAGTATGACAGGTATTCTCAACCGATTTGTTTGGACAGGTTTATTCTCAGGCTATGTCTGGGGTTAGCTATTTCAAATGAGATCTGGGTAGCTATCGCTAGGCATCATGGGATAAGGGGTAGTCTTGAGCCAGTAAACAGCTCTCGAGTTATAGAAGATGGCTGAGTTGGAGCCGAGGATAGGCTCCGATCCCAACCAGCAAGAAAAAAGGTGAGATGAAGACAACTAACATGGAACGTTATGGTAGGTACATAACTTCTTTATATTACCTTATGCCCAGAAAGGGAAGATCAAATAAGAACAATAAACTTCTCTTCCTAAGCATGAATGTCTAACAAATGGGACAATGGCAACTTCCCAGAATAGAAACCAATGGAAGTGAGCTGGCAACTATACCGCATGAGGAAAATAATCAGCATATTGTAACTAAAAAATGTAAACTACAAGATAGGGAGCACAGCTAAATAAAGGGAAGAGGACAAAACTTTATTTTTTGAACATGCAGACAACATATTGTCCCTTCAGAAAGAAAATGAGGTCCTCAGGGATAGAGTCAGAGATATTGAAGCAATACTGAAAGACCTAGCAGAAAAACAAACAGTCTCTTAGGACAAATCTTTAAGGAAGAATTGTTGATGAATAGGGCTTCTGAAAAGCGGAGGTAGAAATTGTTTGCAGTGTGTTAGAATCCATATAGTTGAATGGGTTGGAATCTCTCAGGATATAGTTAAGACTGAAACGGTACACAGATTTTTCAGCATACCATCCAGTAGATCTAGTGGTAAGCCATGACATACTATCAGTCTAGAAACGTTCTAAACTTTGGAGGCCAGGGAAAGTTTGCAAAGTTGGTGATCACAGAAAATTATTCAGCAACAACTATTCGGTGATGACTTTGCAAAGGAGTGCTATATTTTTGCCAGGGATCAGGATGTGTAGACAACAATGTATTAAATTTAAGCAGCTGCTCCTCTGGATCTAATACAACCTTTCTTTCAACAGGAGCTATTTCAGTTTTTGGAGTAAAGCAATGCACATTCATCAGGAACTGAGGGGACAATTGGGTCTTCAAATAAATACTCTCTTGTATTGAGAATCCAATAGCAATAACAGGATATCCCTTCATGAAAATATTGTTACTTTTAACAAGAATGCCTTAAGGGCATAAGTGACAAGGCTATAGCCAATCTCCGAGAGAGGTAGCTTTCGCTATCTTTTTATTATGCCATTATTTTGGTGAAAGTAACTTTTGGAGTGGGATCTCGTTCACTGCTCAGAGGCTAGGTGGGGATAACAAATTCTTTATTTTCTTTCTAAAGAAACTGGATGAAGACAACATTAGTTTATGCATGCACTCACATCATGCTCAACTCTTCACTTTATGCTTATGACTTGAAAGATGTGAAGATACATGAATACGTTCTGTCATCTCATTAGTGATACTGATTGAAAGGAGTAACTTCCTGACTGCTCTGTCCCCCTGCAAGTCACTCATATTATAAAAGAGCAACACCAACTTATTCCACTTTAATGGAGGGATAAATATGAGGTTAATGAATAAGCAATAATTAAAAACAAAAAGTGTTAGAAGCTTGTCTAGTTCAAAAGATGTCAAATTCACTTGCGCATATGACGATGGAACTGCTAAAGCTTTAAGAAATGTACGTTTAAAAGGGTCTATATCACATTGTCGAATGCTGACAACTTCGAACTTGAAAGTTTGAAGTCTAAAAACATCGAATGTCAAAAAAAAGAAACACTCAAAACCCAAAACAAAAAAAAAAATGCTCTATGCAGGGGAACAAGCCCCCCTGCACCCCCCTACACCCCCCGCTACTTAAATATACCAACTCTGAGATCGCACTATAGTGCAGTAAAGGGAAATCTTCCCTTCCCGCACTCTATGGTCATCTTCATTATATGTTTCAATGTTTTTACACTTCGAACTTTCAAGTTCGAAGTTTAGTGCTTCGAACTTGTCAGCATTCGACATTATGATATAGACCCATTTAAAATTGGGAAAACGTGCCTCCCTGTAAAGGGATTCTTGTATTGCAATACAAGACAATGAATTTGATTATAGCCAGCATGTTGTGGACTTGATGGCTTACATGTACAGCAAAGAGTGAAGGCTCTAACTATGAAGAGACTTGTAGCCTAAACAAGAAAGCTGAATAATTTTTTGCTTAGGCTACAAATCTCTTCAGAGTGAGATCCTTCACTCTTTGCTGTACATGTAAGTCATCAAGTCCACAACATGCTGGCTGTAAGCAAATTCATTGTTGTACCATGACACTAGCCTGACAAACTGCTCATTGAGACCAGTTCCAGCTTCAGTATCCAACACTGAAGAACGATCATCCCCATTAAAATTTGCTGAGACAACCTGCACGTCTGTATATATCCCAGAAAGTAATATCATAGTAGAATACTAGGCTTATGACCCAAGGGGCCATTTTAAGTCTATCCCAGTTCCTCAAAATAAAATTTGATAGGTAATGTTTCCCATGTGCTTTGTGGAGGCGTGTATTCTTAGGTAGATGAACAATTACAGGCTTCCTCTCTCTAGTAGTGACATTGGTACCAGACCAGGGTTATATTTGCAGTTCCCCATCCACTGGTCCAGGTTCTACTTGACAGAATGCAGGGAAGAACTCTGCTTCACATGGATGGGAAACCACTTCTAGAGAAGGGGGAGCCTCTAAGACACATACCTGTCCCTCCAGTATGTCCTATTAATGTTGCCGGTGAGGTTTGGGTCTCTAGATCAGGTGTGTCTGCTGCTAGTTGCTTTCTGAATGTGTAATAGGTCCATTAGTGCCTGATCTAAGGAAGCTTAGAAGGCTAGATATAAGTTACCTGTCAGCAGTGTGTAGGAAAGTGAATATAGAGGCAATAATTTGAGGTGTCTGCATAAGACTTATTTTTTACCCCTTGTATTCTTGTTGTGAGAAATCATTGTGGACATTCCAATTCTTGCATATTCCTGGTGATATACATACAGAGGGGAGTACTGTACTCAATAACAGGTCTTATGTGAGCAGAGTACAACGAAACAATGACTTGTTTGGACCTCAACGCCATACCTTTACTTATAAGTTTGGCAACATGGAATGAATTTCTCACCACAGCAGAAACATTTCTTGATCAAATGCCAGATCCCTGTCTACAGGTGTTCCAAAGTCCCTGACTACATGATCTACTCTCAGGGGTGTATTATCAGTGTGGTAGTTTGCAGAGGTGACCATCTTGTTGAAAGATACTACAATGTAATTCTTAGCATTGAGTTTTAGGCCATAACTATGACACTGGTTATTAGTCTTTGACAGGCCCTGCTGGAAGATAGTACTATCTTTATGAGAATCAATCACTGCTCTATGTTTGCAATTGTCTGCAAACATAGTCAGGCCCTTGATGTTAGCCTTGACTTCAGAGAATGAGATGCCAAACAGCAGTGGCTCCAGCACTGAACCCTGGGGGAGCCTACTAGTAACTGCCCTTTTTCGGAAGGTAGAGTCCCCTATTCTAACTTCTTGGATCTTGTTGACGAGCCAGCTGGCTATTGGACAGATGAAATATAGCTTAATGTCTAATTTAGTGTGCTTGTTAACAATGCCTGAGTGACATATTGTGGCAAATGCCTTGACCAGGTCAAGGTTGTCAGTATGTACTGATTTGCTCTCATCCATCGCTTTGGTAACCTTCTTAATGATATCCAACAGGATTAGTGGGCAGGACCTGTGCTTGATAAACCTGAACTGACTAGGGTCCAGTGTTTGTAGGTTACCTATGTCATTATTTATGATATCCATAATTATTCTTTCTATAGCCTAGCAGTGCAAGCTCATTAGGCTGATGGGTCTGTATTTCCTGGATCCATGGATGGGCTGCCCTTGTTCAGCAGTATAATCACTGCAGTCCTCCATTCATTTGGTATGAAGCCAATTTGGAGTTTATGGCTGACTAGAGACTCTAGCGGGAGTGATAGTTCATGTTTCATACTATTAATGAGGCATCCGGTGATGTTATCAATTACCATGAATACAGTGTTGTTGGCCATGGAGAGTGCCTTGAGAACCTGCTCTCTAGTGATGGTTATGGCAAGATGGATGATGGACTTTCCTGCAGAATATCTGGGGGAAGCGGTAATGTTTGAACCGAATTTGTCAGATAGCAGAGTTTCTTCCATTTGTTTTATAGCCTGTTAATTTTGGAATTGCACCCAGACGGCTTGGTTTTTGCTCCAGCCTTGTGCTTATTTTGGGTACATACATTGGTTTCTATACAGCTGTTGATGTGAACATTTCAGCATAGGTAGCAGTATTCTCTGGGTTGGGGGGGCGAAATTTATTTAGGGTATCAGTTAGTGGGAAGTTTGCTTTGGAATAATTCTTAAAAGCTTTCGGGTTTCCAGATGTCCCTGATTTTACAGTTACTGCAAAGGAGACAGTTTTATTGTCTGACTTGACTAGTAAGGACATTGCACTGGGGAGGTTCCAGTATTCGGTCATGTTTGTGAGGTCAAAGTTGAGGATATTTGATCCCTAATGTGTATCCGAAATAGCTAATCAAGAATGATGTTTTTGCAAAGTACAGGAATCTGTGGACCTGTGTATTTAGGGTTGCATATGATCCCCAGTTTATATTGGAGTAGTTGAAGTCACTCATGAATATGGTGTTAGATTAGCTGGAGAGTGTGTAGAGTGCCTTTAAGTCAGTGTTGTAGTTTTCCTAGGTCATTGAGGGTGATCTACAGCTTGAAAGGATATGGTATGGGACTTGATTTATGGTAGTTTGGACATGAAGAAGCTCAAGTCTATCATATTGATGGACCAACACTGAGATGTATTTACTTTTAATGTTTATATAGACACCTCCACCTTTTGTTCCTTCTTGTGCACTAGCTGGTCTAAGTCTGTGGAAAGCATGCTTATTTCCCCAGGTAAATGGTGAGATAGCAGGGAAGTGCATGCCCATGTCTTTGCATCCTAGTTGCTGATTCTACAGGGGGGTAGTACAAGGTAGATTCACAACTGACTACTAGTAAGATTGCCTAAAACTGCATAGGGGCAAGCTCGAGGGGTGGGTGCTTTTCAGCATGCAAACTAGTCCCTTGGTGCACAAATTAGCCGATCAGTACACAAACTAGCTGTGCAGTGCACACAAGGGATTAAGGAAATTAGAGAGGTAGTTTTATAGGAAAAGTTTTAATTCTAGGTGTCTGCATCCAGACAGGGCACTGCCAACTGTTACTATGATGAGAAACATTGCACAAACGTGACAGGATTATACAGACAAAAACAAAGCTCAAACAAACAAATTAGCCCTCTGGACAATAACAAGCAGGAACTTGAATGGGCACAGAAGTGAGCTTACCCCTCTCTTTTACCACTAGGGAGCATATCAAAGACTTCTTAATGCAAAAATACTATCTAAGGCCACACAGAGTGCAGAAACAACACATTAAAGCCTAGAAGCCAAACAGGAAGTGCAGCAAGTCAACAAAAATAGACTTGGAAAGAGTTCAGGGCACTGATAATTTCAAACCAAGAAAAAAAAAATCACAGTCGTTAATACACAGATCAGTGATACAGCACAAACAGATTTTCAGATAAAGTGCAGTTCTGGCTGGATCTGTATGCAACCCAGCAGACACATGTAATGTATAAGCAATAACTGCTAAAAGGTAGGTTAAAGGGCAACATTTCTTCAAAAACAGCACAATATAACAGCAGAATGTTAAATATTTAAAATACAGTGTAAAACAGCCTTTTCAGACACTTATCTGGCAGTGGATTGATCTGGCTGCACACTTAAAGGGTGCACACTTTCCGGGTGAGGGGCTGCCAAGGTCCAGGTACAACAAATGCCCCGAGGCTATTATTCTTTTTATTGTAACAGTGCGGGCAAACATACCTGGCAGCTGATACCTCATGTTATACATGCGATTGTAAATAGTTTCTCTTTAACTCCGGGTTTATTATTTAATGGCTTTCATTGTCTTAGCTGCATGATATGGTTTTAACCAATTAATTATTAAACAATATAAGTTCATGGGGATTTCTGTACAAGTTCACAGGAAAACTTTCTATATAAATAAATGAACAATAACTTGCTAATTGTCTCATGGAATGTTAATGCTCTATTAGACCAAACAAAAGATGAAGTGTGCTCCAGTATATGCATCTAGTGAACCAAACCTTGGTTTTCTTGCAAGAGACACGTATGGGGCTGGAAGAACATAAAACCTTAGAGGGGGTAGATGTAAATTATTAGTATCCTTCTCAGCCGAGGAAGACAAGAAAAGAGAAACTGTGATATTACTAGACATATGTACCAACTATAAGCTACTGGATACACATGCAGCTATAATGGACAGATATTTATCAGTCTGGTGCGAATTTGGGGGAGGACAAGATTACTCTTAGGTCAAAGTATTTCTCGCCAGGCTTATCAAAGAGAGAATTTATGGAAATTATGATAGACGCCATATACTTTGTGGAGAGAATACGGTTCTATTCAGGCAATTGGTATGTCACTATGGCTAAACAGAACATCTCCCAGGGTTCTAGACAGCACCACATACATTAGTTGGACAGATATGTCACTACCAATTTGAGAAGCCTAGGACTGGTACATATCAGGGGGGAGGCAGACTGCCCAATTCAGTAGACTCATGTCTTGGCCAGATCAGGCACCGTGGCTAGACTGGATAGTTGTTATATCTTCTCTGAAGATAAGTATCCAAAATGATGAAGGGACACCCTGTGCACATTCATTTCAGATCACTTGTTATGTCACCTGATCAACCTTGGTAACCTTTTTGAATTCATAAACAGGCAGTCATGAGTGTTGAAGAAGATAAGAGAGTGGCACTGAATAGACAGAGGTGGCGACAGGTGACACAGCATGCCAATCACATGACAAATGGGGGTTGATGATGATGACAGCTCTGACGTTGTGCTGCACTGTGCTTTAGCACAAAGACATGCAGTATCACATAGGGCAGGCTCCATGGCTATAATGCATGCTAATGAGGCAGTCCAGGGAGAGGCATATGCTGTTTAGCTATGTGCTCTCTCTCTCTCTCTCTGTCTCTCCAGGAAGGCATATACACATTGAATGAGTCATGAAATTGCTTGGACATGTAGATCAATCAGCATGGCCTCTCCTACCACATTGAGGTAGTGAAAATTACCAAAAGGCAGTGTTCATACATCATGGTAGAGGTAAGTGCTTGGGAGTTTAATGGTAAGGAAGGGATAGGAGGTGCATGCATGTATGAGTGCATGCATGGGGCATGAAAGTATTTGATAGCAGTAGGGGTGTTAGTGAGAGAGTCAGATAAATGCGTATATGTGTGTGTGTGTGTGTGTGTGTGTGTGTGTGTGTGTGTGTGTGTGTGTGTGTGTGTGTGTGTGTGTGTGTGTGTGTGTCCACCCATGTTTGTTTGAATGTGTATTTGTGTCTGGGAGAGTGACGGAAGTTGTAAAGATAGCTGTGTTTACATGACATGGCTGCTGCAGTTACCTACCATGGGAAGTGCTGATCTTCATATCACAGGAAGTAATGTGATTCAAAGAGATGCAAATTAGCCCATAATTAGGCCTTTCCTCATTGCGGCTAATTTATCTATGGGCCTTTTTAGTGTGAGCTGTATGGCTTGCACTGGATCTGTTACTGAATCCCTAGACCTGTCTCTCTACCAGATTGGAAAACATTTTCATTCATCCTTTCACAGCTATTATTTTTCTTCAGTTAAATCCAAGCAAGGATCTATATAATACCACTGTTTTATAATATTTTCATAAAACATTTTATTTTACTTGTTACTGTATTCATATTTATTTTTCATTCCCTAATTTTTTTTAATTCCAGGGGTGACACCTATGTCCCCCATGGACAGGGGCAGTTGGTGCTAATCACAAAGTTGCTTTGCTAACAATGACCATCTAAATATGGTCAAAAAGGGTTCTCAGGTGTTTACATGGCTAGGCTTGTAAAGGCCCTAGGGCCATTAGCATAGTATAAACCTATGAACCTATGATTGCTTTTTGAGTACAATGCTCTCCATGTGTCTCATGAACCTCATCAAACCTTCCCACAAGTCTCCTTCCTGCAGCCTGCTCTAGAAGCATTTGAACTGTGCAACACTTTAACAGACTCAAGCGATTTAGTTGAGTATAAGCTCTATTCCATAGGATATTACTAGGCTGCTATATTCTCAAAGACAGAGGGTATTTTCTACTCATTAGTTTATTTATTTATTCCATGTTAACTGGGTTAGTAGCCTCTTTTCAGGGGAGACCCAAGGTGATATTTATACTACTAGGGGAAATTTGACCAGGGCATCAGGGACTTACCCTACTCATTTTGATAAATGCCATGGGATCTTTTGCATCCACCTGAGCTACCACCAACTCAGAAGAAAAATGAGTTTAACATCTCATCTGAAGCATCAGAGGTTAGGTGGATATACTTGATGCCTGTCTTGTAGGTGTGTATGTAAATGTTTCATACATGAAGGACAATTGGCTGCTGAGTTCAGTTTAGTAGTAGAACTATTGTAAAGCAGTAGTCAGACAATTCTGTTACAATATGTTACTTTGTATCTGCACTATTCACTCACACCTTGCTGCATTCATTATATTGTCAGTTATTTCCCTGTACATCAACAGCACTTGTTCCTCACTGTACAACCATTTTCATTTTCTCTTATTTAAGTAAATTACACTTTATAAGAAACACACTCATTATACATTATTCCTCTGTAGAACAATATTATCTGCTTTATGTTAAAAAAAATTGTATGGCAATATATTAAACTATGTTTGCTTCTTTGTGGTTTACTTTCAGCTGCTCAACATCAATATGCATAATAGCTGCTTGAGACGTCTGATCACAGGGTTTATTTTTTTGGCATACTACATCTTGTAGCAATGTGTGTAGGCAAGAAATGTATGTCTTTTTGTTCAGTCCAAGACTGACACAAACCAGAGAAACAGAGAGAGGTTTTAATTGTCCTTAATTGATCACTTTGTCTGAGTTAGTAATCTCACAGAGAGTAAAAAACAACATAAGTGGGGGAGGGGGCATGGAGGCTTGCACCCCCTGCAAAAATGGTTGTGGTAGTGCTTTATTTACTGTTTTGGTCAACATTTGCTATTGCTCAAGTAAATGCATTTTAATGTTTATGTGACATTAGTTTCAATCAGATATAGCAGACCCCTCTTGGCCTGTGTCATTGCTGAAAATGGTCTGTAGAACAGCCCATTTACTCAGTTTGTAAATATAAATACGTAGATAATTAAAAGACATACAAGCAAACAGAGAGATAAAGCTGAATACATTACACCACAATTCCTTGTCCCCAGCAACTGCCCCAGATCATACTTTGTGTCCTGTCAGTTATTGCCAGAAAACTAAGAGATATAATCCCATCAGTTATTGGCAGCATGCTGAGAGGGGTCTATATTAGAACATCAACTTTTTAAAACATCGAATGTTCTAATATCGACCCCTATTCAGCAAACGCTGACAATATCGAACATGCAGAACAGCGAATTTTTTTCCCAGGGAAAAAATTTGCTGTTCCGACACACATACATACAGTACAAACACACCAAACAAACAGCGATCCACACACATACACCTAAAATCCTACATCTAACCCTACACTAAACTGTACACACACCACTAGCTATCCACTTACCTTAACCCAAACCCTAACTCTAAGGTCCGTCACTATCGCACACTTACCTGACCCGCGCCCTAACTCTAACTCATCTACCCCGCACCCTAACACTCATGTCCACACAATCGCACACTTACCTGATCCCAACCCGTAACTTTCCACCACAGTGCTGAACATAGCGAAGCCACAGGAACGGCCAACCAAATTCCTTCCCTAGGAAGAACTTCGGTGTTCTGCAGCCTCGCCATTTTCAGCGTTCGCTGAATAGGGGTCAATAATTGTGAAACTTCGATGTTCTAATATAGACCCTGCTGAGAGATATAATCCCAACAGTTATCGGGAGCATGCTGAGAAATATATCCCATCAGTTATTGGCAGCACACTGAGAGATATAATCCCAACGGTTATTGGCAGCACACTGAGAAATATATCCCATCAGTTACTGGCTGCACACTTGTTGTCTTTCGGCTTTTCCCGGTTAGGGGTTGCCATAGCGGAACTCCGGTCCGCTAATGAGTGGCAGTAGATTTTGACGAACGCCAAGGTGCCAGCTTGACATTCATCCTTCAATGAAGGTACGCCCATTTACACATGTCTTTCAAATGCCCACCCAACCACAGGGAGGACATGCAGACTCCACACAGAAGGCACTCCCCGCACTCCAGCCGAGAATCGAACAAGAGAACCTTTTGCAGTAAGGCAACAATGATACCGCTGCACCACTGAAGCATAGTTACTGGCTGCACACTGAGAGATGTAATCCCATCAGGTACTGGTAGAAGAGATGAAATCCCATCAGTTACTGGCAGCACAATTAAATATACAATCTCATCATTTATTGGCTACACACTGAGATATATAATCCCATCAGTTATTGGCTACACACTGAGATATATAGTCACATCAGTTATTGACAGCACACTGAGATATATAATCCCATCAGTTATTGACAGCACACTGAGATATATAATCCCATCAGTTATTGACAGCACACTGAGATATATAATCCCATCAGTTATTGGCTATATACTGAGACATACATTTTCAGTGAAGGCCCGGGGAGAAAAGCTCCAATAATACATAGCACAAGCTCCATAATATGAAGTACAATACATAGTGGAAACAGAAACAAACTAAGCAAATTTTACATACTTTACATTATTTCCGAAAACTTTATTAAAAAACATTGGCGTTGTTATTTCACGTGTTATTTCTCCAAATTTTACATACAAAATAGCAAAAACTAAACAAAAGCTAAACAGCAGCTTGGAGAAGGATGTAAATCATATCTATATGTTTAGTTGCTGAGAACAGTAGTACAAGGTTAAATTAATACAGTGGTTTAAATCATCTGAGAATGATATAGAAGTAACATTAGCATGGATGAGTTCTTTATGCATGAATATTAGCATGAGTTAAATTAATACAGAGGTTTAAATCCTCTGAGAGTGGTATAGAGGTATCATTAGCATGAAGGCAGTACATAGGGTTAATCAATAGTGTGTAAGGAAGAACAAACTTTGTGTGTTATAAAGCATTTATGTATAAAGCAGGTTAGGTAGGTGGAGTGCAATTGCATTTCCATTTTTGGGAGAGGTAAGAATGCAGATGGGTTTTGAAGTGTTCAGAGTTCTCAGAAATTCTTAGAGACGGAGGGAGAGAATTCCATTTTTTGATGACGGAAAATATATAATCTCATCAGTTATTGGCAGCACAATGAGATATATAATCCCATCAGTTATTGGCAGCAGGCTGAGAGATATAATCCAATCAATTATGGGTAGCACACTGAGAGAAATAATCCCATCAGTTATTGGCAGCACACTGAGAGATATAATCCCATCAGTTATGGGTAGCACACTGAGAGATATAATCCCATCAGTTATTGGCAGCACACTGAGAGATATAATCCCATCAGTTATTGACAGCACACTGAGAGATATAATCCCATCAGTTATTGGCAGCACACTGAGAGATATAATCCAATCAGTTATTGGCCGCACACTGAGAGATATAATCCTGTCAGTTATTGGCAGCACACTGAGAGATATATACCCACCAATGTGATGCGGGTCTTCCCTGGGAGCTTTGAAGGGGCTATACCAGGTACACTTCCAAGGAGAAAGGTTCAGAGACAGCAACAAAAGGTGGCCAGACCAAATCAATGCACCTCATATTGGGAGACCTGTGGCACTTCTGTCAGATTTAATTTACTTAAACCTTAATTTATTAATTTGTTAACTGGGTAGGTAAGATGGTTATCACAGGCTCCTTTTAGCCACAGCCCTGGTTACAAAGGTAGGATGTATAATGTTTTTGTTGTTGTTGCTGTTCTCAGGCCCTCCTGCCCATTGTTATTCATGTGCACTACCCTTAACCCTAACTCTAACCCCTCCTCAGCTCCAATACTGTATATTACCTTATAAAAACCCCTCTTCCCTAACTGCATCATTTTTATAAGTTACTTATCAGAAAAGGACAGCATTTGCTGTTCTTTTTTGATAGGTGGAATGTTGAGATTTTTAGCACTCAATATAAGGAAATATCAATATGCAGAAGTTGATATAGTGATTGTAAATAATATGATATAGTGTATATTTGCTTATTATGATTTCTGTTTTGTTTATTGAAATATATGCACACACACACACACACACACACACACACACACACACGCATATGTATATATATATATATATATATATATATATATATATATATATATATATATATATATATATATATATATATAATTATATATTTATTTATGATATATAGTCACAAAAACACAATATCATTTAATTTGTTTAATATCCTGCCTCATCAATGGATAAGATACAAAGACACAAATGCATACATTCAAATATCTATATATCTATATATAATTTATATATATTTATGGGTCCCAGTAACTTTGTGGAATGGTACCTTGGTCAACGTCTGTTCAACCAACACAGTTTGTTAGACTAAACAGATGGTCGACAAGCTTTTGCCCGGGGATCATGTGATCTCAGAGTTAGAATATATAATTAACAGGGGTACAGAGTGCCTGCCCACCTTCAAAATATGGTGCTTTCTTTGACTTTTTTTTTTTAAGTTTTGCATGGGCTGAGATTATTTCTTGAAAGGTGCATAGTAGCAAGTCAACGTGTATAATGCCATTCAATTTTTTTGACATTATGCACGTCAGCATAAATAGTGTTCATTCAATTTAAGTAGATCCATATAGTAACTGTTGAAGTGACACCCCAATCCCATGAGCAAAAATGGGAAAAAGGGTTTGTGGATGGATGGATTGATGGAAGGATATGGGTATCTTACACATTAGTGAAAACATCCAAAATGGACTGCCTAAATATTGACCGCATCTTTTCAAAAACACTGAACTCTCTACCACACTACACACACGCCAAGAAAAAGGTTCAGTGCATGCAACTCCCACATTGAAATAAAAGAAAGTAAAACATTATTTTTTTGCAGTGGAGCAAGCTCCCCCTGCCCCTCCTCACCCCTGCTAATTATATATACTAACTTTGAGATTGCACGGTCTGTGGAGAAAGTCAATATTTCCCTTTCCAGGGATTGTCAATCTCTCTCACCTGTTAAACAACTGCCTAGTTGATTATATACAGTTGGCTAAACAGCTGTCAACATTACACAAACTTGACAATTTCCCTCCCACCCATATATCCATCTATATTTATCTATCTAGCTATCTGGTATGTCTAATAACATTTAAGTTGTTTCAAGGCCTGTCTCATGATGACATGATTTTTTGGATCAACCTACTTTCTAGTTAACAAACAATACTTTCATATGAGTTAACTACAGAGCTTTACTATCACCTTTTATGTCACATTGTCTAATCAGTGTTTTATATATTGTATCATTATAGAATCCATAGCAAGTCTTACCAGTTTGCCCAAAACAGAAGTAAATCATTTTGACTTTTCTATCATATCTAATAGTCTGATTACTAAGAAATTGAGCTGTAACAGATTTGTTTGGCATTAGAATCTAGGCTTTCCTTTGGTCTATACCTCACCGGGTTTTAGATTTTTCTAAATATACTAATATACTTTTGCAGAAGTAACTTTTATTGCAAGTATTATGTGAAGTGAATTTGAAACAATGCAAGAGGGTCATGGAAAGGAAAAAAATAAATAAAGTATGTGTACATATTAAGATGGTGTCAGAACTCTTGAGGATGTAAGTATGCAAATGGAATAAAATGGTAGTACCAGTTACAGCCTATATGAACATAATGAGATAAACATCAAATCAAAACAAAGAGCATCATGGAATACAACTAAATTAGTGAAAAACAGCAAGCAGAATTAAAATTCTTTCCATATAGTCTGAAGTAGATTGATACCAGCTGCACATCTTAAAGCATGTAAACAATGAGAAATATTAAATTTTCATTCACTGCAGACAGTCAAAAGGACTTCAAAAGTGTAAACCCATCTTGCTTCTGTTTGGAACATTTGTTTAGAGTCAGCACATTTCCACCACATAAATTACATATCCACTTTAAATAATTCAGAAAGAAATCAAAACCAATATGTTAACAATGCTGTAGGTACAACATGTAACAATGCAGCAAACATCATGGATTTAGTCAAATTCTTAATAAACTAGTGTGGTCTCTTACCGTGATACAACTGAAGTTGTATCTCATGATTTGCAAAATTACACAAGAAAATTACAGACAGATGCCCAAATTCAGAGGGTTTTGGATTCAAAGACAACCCCACCAGGGTGCTGCAGTATGAATGCATGCAGCACTGTAGTGTGCTTTTTCCACAGGCATGCCGCATGCTAGTGAGACAGTCAGGTGGAGAATATATGCTAATTAGCCATGTGGTCTCCCAGCTGTACTGCTCGCAGTAAGGCTACATAACATAGTATGGCAGTTCCTGGCTACTTGTGGTAATTGTGCTCACCCATTGCTGTAAAGGAAAGGACAGGGGAGATTAGTGGTTAAGTTTTAGGGTGGGTGTGCCATTGCTGTAAAGGAAAGCACAGAGGAGATTAGTGGTCAAGTTTTAGGGTGTGAATGTGTGTGTGTGTGTGTGTGTGTGTGTGTGTGTGTGTGTGTGTGTGTGTGTGTGTGTGTGTGTGTGTGTGTGTGTGTGTGTGTGTGTGTTGTGTGAGTGTAATGACTGTGAGAATGTGTGCTTGTGTGTGTTTTAGAGTTGAGATTGCTGTCATAACTCCACACACCTCCTGGACTAATGATTAAACCCTACAACACTGAGTCAAGAGGGAACACTAGTGACCAGAGATTGTATTAACTATGTAGATTGGGGGATGCTAAACACCAAGGATTGCATTAACTACATGGGCTGGGGATCACTAGATACCAGGGATGTCATTAACTATTTGAGTCATAGGAAACACTAGACACCAAGGATATCCTGTCATGCTGTAACAGCACTTAAAGATAATGAGGATGGGGTACAACACTAGAAACCCAGGATGCTGTATATAGCATACCTTAAAGGCACTTAAAATAATAATAAAATAATAAAATGTGATGGAGAACCTCAAGGGACCAGGGATACTATTAAACAGAGTGCTTTAAAGGCACTAAAAGGAAGTTGAACCCTGCATCCTTGCAGTAAACCTTGATACCAACCCACACTAACTGATAAGTTAATGGAGCGAAGCTTTTACAAATATATATTGGGGATCTTAGGCATTAGTTTATGCCTGCAACAGCTTATGACATATGAGGTGGAGGGACAGCTAGAATACCGCTCAACTTACAGTGCAAGATGGGGCAAAATCAGGGCAGATGTTAAACATGCCTCCGAACACCTTTGAAAGTTTCTTGTCTAACAGGCTCCCTATTAAAATGTCAGCACTCATAATGTTGTGTGCCAAACAGCTGAAAAAAAAGACTGGAAACCCAGCAAAGGAGTGTATCTCAAAGACTGCAAGCCCCCCACGCCTCCTGAACTTATACGTACAAACTCCAAGATCATTACACCTTGGAGAAAAGGAAATATTCTGAGAAATGGCCATCACAGACTTAGTCTACATATTTCTGTACTCACTGTAGCAGGTTCATAGGTTTATAGGTAGGTACTAGGCTATCGGCCCAAAGGCCTGATATTTCAAATGGTTACTGTGAAACTTTAATGTTTGCATGAAAGACTAAATGAATTAAACCATGATTTATGAGGACAGGAAAAACGAGACACTGAGGATATTTTAACAGCACAGGGACAGATATGAGGTATGTGTTTGTGTGTGTGAGAATAAACTGGGAGTGCCTGTGCTAACACAATGCAGCTACAACCACTGATAACTACAGTAAGACAGGATGATCTATATACTTGGTAGTTAATGGTGATTCAGACAAATTAATGACAGATACTTGAGAACCAGCAGACCGAACCCAGACATGGTCTCTGTCCACAAAGCAAATAATGCCAAAAAGGAGGCTATCTGTGCTACCTGATAGTTGATGAACTTATGATTTGGAGTCGGAGCCTTGGAATTTAAGCTGACCAAACCAAAACAGCATTTGCAAACTGCTATTTTGCTGACATAAGCTCCCTGAGGATACTAGCTAGCAGATGCTGCTTTGTAATCAAGCCTATGTCATTCCTTCCTAAATGGTAGAATAAAGCATGTGGCTGATTTAGCTGTTAAATAATGCCATTGATAGCCAAATGCCATTGGACCCAGTGCTTGCTGGCAGTCCTTTCCAGATCAGTTCCAAAAACAGGATGGATTGATACATTGTTGCCTTCTTAGCAGCTGAGGTAATGAAAGAGTGTCTGAAAATAACAATATGGGTGCAACCTGCATCAGAAACAAAACTAGACATCACATTATAAATGTAGAGCTGAAACCTGTCTAATATAATGGCTGAAAAAGAAACATGGAAAGAGTACTTCTCAAAAAATGCCCACTGGCTCCATCCCAACTGATCTTGTTTAAATCTGCCAAACCAGATGAGAACTGATTCCTGCACTACCTCTGCATCCCCAGGGTAGTGAACCAAAAAGCTTCCTAACCCAAAAAGTGCAGCAACAATACCAGCTCAGCAATGGGGGCCCAAATCACTTCTGGGTGATAGCCCCGGAAAACTGTATGAGCTCATTTCATGGGATTGTAAAGTAAATCTCCTGACTGTGGGCCTCCTGTGGTACCTGGAAGAATCCTTTGCCTTCTTCCAACCTGACAGCAGCCTAGAAATGATCCAAGGCTGAAACATCCAGAAAACCTCATACCTTAGCTAGTAGGCTGAGGCTCACTAGATAAATATGTAAGATCTTCACAGCCTGGTTTAGCAAGCACTTTGACCTGTGGTAACAGCCAATCAGTAAGGGGGACCAGATCCTACCTGTGAGTGATAAAGTGTTTTAGAATTCAAAGAACAAGATTTTTTTTAGTACAGACTGGGCTGGAGTTGGAAACCAGGCAACTGATCATTCACTGACAATCAATCAAAGGACAGCCAGTATGCTGGTGGGATCTTTCTGTACATATGTGGCCAAACTGCAGAATCTGGTGATGCACAAACGTGAAGGACAGTCAGCAAAAGTGTTGCACTTTTCTGGAATATGTCTGCTGGTAAAAGAAATTTGATTTCCAAGCTGTGTAGAACTAAAAGTTTTAAAACTGACTTAACTCAAGTGCATTTCAATGTTTTCTTATGGAACACATGCACTACAGACAGGATTCCTGAGTAGAAAAAGCACACATTTGTTGTGAAAGTACTTCTGTCATACTGCTTTAGCTGTGTAAATGGGATAAATTCAAGGAACATGACACCCTTCTTAAACTCAGGGAAGTAAGACGATACCCAGAGCTGAAAAAAAAACACTGTCCTTTAAGGTAGGCCCACTACCTTCCTGATGCATCAGTAAACAGGTGAAGGGCCTGTGAGAAGATCTAGCTACCCTGTCCTATTGAAATACCATAGTAAGTGGCCAACAAGTAGTACCGTATGCATAAATCTGCCTTTAGTCTAGTTATAGCTCTCACCCAATGATGTTATTGTTGACCACTCTTGAATAAGCTGGTCAGGACCCCAGTGAACACCTTGCCAGGAGATACCACTCTATGGGTGAAGCTGAGTACACCCAAAGTTCCATAACCTCTCTTATTTTGACTTTATTGGTAGCTAGGAACATTTCAATTGCTTATCTAAGGTGATACTGATGGCATTACATAACAATCAATAGTGAAGCTTGACTGTTTCTAACTGAATGCCATCATTGACTGAGGATACTGATAGGAAGGATAGGTTAACAGGTTCATAGATATATAATAGACTATAGACCACCAGTGGTTCATAGGTACATAGGTATATACCAGGCTAATGGCCACCAGTGGTTCATATGTTCATAGGTATATACCAGGCTAATGACTACCAGTGGTTCATAGGTTCATAGGTATATACCAGGCTAATGACCACCAGTGGTTCATGGGTTCATAGGTATATACCAGGCTAATGACCACCAGTGGTTTATAGGTTCATTGGTATATACCAGGCTAATGACCACCAGTGGTTCATGGGTTCATAGGTATATACCAGGCTAATGAACATCAGTGGTTCACAGGTTCATAGATATATACCAGGCTAATGACCACCAGTGGTTCATAGGTTCATAGATATATACTAGACTAATGACCACCATCATAGGTTCATAGGTATATACTAGGCTAATGACAACTAGGGCCTTTATCAGCAGAGCAGTGCAATCCAATCCAATTGTGTCCCTGTGTGTCGTAGGTGCTTATTAAGAGGGGGTATGTTAGTTAGGGAGTTCTGGAGGTTATGTGGGGGGTATGTTAGCTTAGGCATTGCTGTCTGCCTCTGTCTGTCAGAGACTTGGGGGACAGACCTAAGGTGAATTTCAATTTCTTATCCATTGGTCAAGGATAAGGTAAAATAGGGTTAGGGATGGTCTCTGCTTCACATGGATGTAGATCCTGTTCCAGAGCATGGGAATCATCTGAGACACATATTTGTCTTGCCAACATGTCTTATTTATGTCACATGTAAAATTTAACTTCTTGGATCTAGTGTTCTGATGTTGTTTGTTTTGTGGATGTGCAGACGGTCCATTATAGCTGGATTTCAGAACGAATTATATGTCAGTCATAGATCACCTCTCAGTAACCTGTAGGAGATAGAGTACAGTGATAGAGTTTTAAGGTGGTGAATGCATCTGAACTGACCTTCCATTTTCTTGGGTACCATGCCCCATTGAGAGAACGTGAAAGAAGGGAATGGAGGAACAATAATGGGGCCTACAACCTGCCAGCTGCAACCTTAGCCCCCTTACAATATCCTCCTTGCCAGACAGTAAGCGGAGGTTCCTGTACTGCTTGAATTTAAGGGTTGCCAGTGACTTTATAGCAAAACTTGAAGAATAGCCTAACAAAATATCTTACTTTGCTTGGGTGTCTGGGTAACCAGTCAGTGATTTTGCCAGCACTCCTACATCAAATGGTGAGTATAAAAATCGATTTGTGAAAGGATGCTTGAAAGGACTGAAGGAAGCCATTACCCCTAGCAGGGAGCTCTGACAGGGAAAAGGGCTGTCTTGTCTCTCTACCTGGGCAGCTGGCTTAGCATGTATTTGGTTTACATTGCCACAGCACTTCACAAGGGACCCTTTCACAGTAACAGCAAGCATACAAAAGTGCACAATGGCCACATGCATATATCACTATTAAAGACTCAACATGCCTTAGTTCTGGCACTCTGTTTGATCAACTCAGTAGGAGAAGTGAATGAAGGTTTATTTGTCATGACTCCAAACTATGTGTCTACAGGATATCTATCCCATTTTAGGGACCTGTTCTCTTCCTTCAGTTTTCTAAACTTCTGTTCATACCAGAGCAATGAATACCCTTCCCTGAACAGCTGGGCTTCTGGAATGGTGAGAAAGTATGTTAATAAGGACAGTGTTTGCTGGAGATCTGTTTCTAGAATGAAGACCATGAAAAGTGTGATTCCCCCTACCCAGCGTACCCACTATGAACTCTAAGATTGCCAGACTGCTCCTTTCCTACAGCAGCTAAGACAGATATAAAGTCTTTAGCTCCTGCTCCATTCACATCTGTCAGATGCTGGATTTCTTCAGAACCAGCTACATCCACATATTCATCCTAAATGATCTTACTGGAAAACTCAACTGGGAAAACTATTAAAGTACCAATGTACAGGCCTAATGCTTTCTGGAATTTATCAATTCCAATGCCCTGGACCAGCTCATTTTGACTCCCACTAGAGGAAGCAATATCCTTAACCAGGTTATCACCAACATGGGAGACCATTGCTCCACACCTATAGTCAATTTCTCCCTATTTAAATTTGACCACAAACTGATAACCATGGAAATCTGCATCTCACCTACAACCCCTGCTAAGGTAACCACCCTGGAAAACTTCTCTAAAGCCGACTTTGGGCTCCTAAAACAGAGTTGGCTAACTTCTCGGCACCCATGCCAATGGAAAATAGCTGCATGACTGCAGAATCATACACCAATGCACTGTATGAGCACGTACACAAATGCATGGACCTTGCCATACCAAATAGAACTAAAATGCTCTCCTACAAAAAAAAAAAAAAAAAAAAAAGAAGAAGCCAATATGGTGGTCCCCAGCCATCAATAAACTCTACAACAGGAGAAAGAAACTGTTGGAGAAAAAATAAAGTCATAAGACTGGAAAATCTCCCTTATCAGTCTCAACAAAAAAGCTGAGATCCCTTATCAAATCCTCTAAAACCAGCTATGAAGGCAGAACTGTGGCTGACACCAAAAACAACCACAAAGCCTTCTATAGCTATATCAAAAACCATCAAGGCAATGCCCAGATTTGCTCTGAGTTATTGCACAATGGCACCTCCTATACTGAGCCAAAAGATATAGACAACATACTGGCTGACAGATTCAGTGCCAACTTTACCCCCTCAGGGCCCTATCACAATACCAGAAGAAAGCCTGGTACCCATTATTTCTGCAGCATGGGTAAAAGCTTCATTGTCCAAAGCCAAGAATACAGCATCCATGGGACCTGATAATATTCCTGGCTGTGTCCTACATGATCTACAAAATGAACTGGCAGGACATCTGTGTGCCCTGTTCAATCACAGCTTTACCTCAGGCTATGCCCTAATGAATGGCTCACTACTGCAGTCATCCTGCTCCATAAAGGGGGTACGAAAGCTATGGAGCACATCATCATGGACCTGCTTAACAAAGATATAGGCAATCTCCAAACTCTTGACCCCACACAGTTTGGCTTTGCCAAGGAGAGATCCTGCCTGCTGAACCTGGTTGACTTCTTCAAGGCAGTCACCAAGGCTGTGGATGAGGGTAAGGCAGTGCATACAGCCTACATCGACCTGGCCAAAGCCTTTGATACCATTCCCTACTCAGGTATCATTGATAAACTCAGCAAACTAGGAATCAACACTTACATCACTAGGTGGGTTGCAAATTGGCTCACAGACAGGACTCACAGAGTGAAAGTTGCGGATTCCAAGTCAGACTGTTGACCAGTCATGAGTGGAGTCCCAAAGGACTCGGTCCTGGGCCTTCTCCTGTTTGGCATTTACTTCTCAGAAGTCCAGGCCAACACAGAAGGACTGTGGCTGACCAAGTTTGCTGATAACTGCAAGCTAGGAGTCATTATCAACCAAGTGATGCAGACATCCTACAAAAGGGCCTCTCTGAGACCAAAGACTGGTGTCAGAACCATGGCCTAAAGCTTAACGCCAAAAAATGTGTTATCACCCCCTTTGGAAAAAACTCAGTTCCTCCGAATTACCACATTAATGGGAGCCAACCGAACACTGAAGGGGCCATAAGAGATCTAGGCACCCAGGTCCACAGCCACCGACACCTTCGACATTTTACAGTGAGCTGATCGAAGGAAGGACACTCAGCAAACTCGGAGCTACAGTGAGCTGATCGAAGGAAGGACACTCAGCAAACTCGGAGCTACAATATATAACATTAAGTATCCTGTTTTTTGTTTATTTTGTTCTTTATTTCTTTGTTGTTTATAGCACTTTGTGTACTGTGTATTTTTTCTAGCTAGTTTCACTGTGTGTGAGGTATTAACTGGAAATTGTCCACTCTTATTAAGCATCTGTTGGGTTGTTTGTTTATGATAACTTGTTGCAGTTAAACTCTTTTTTTCTAGTGGCTCCTTTAGCTGTTTAAAACTTTCATTTAAAGGCTCACTGCTTCTTTTCAGCTGGGAGTAACATTTCTGCAGTTTGTTCTAAGTAGTGGGGATATTTGTAGCATTTCCATAGTCAGGCTTGTATTTGGGCCTAGTGTTTGTGGAGGCTGTGTGTCTGAGCACATAATTCAGGGACATCTTGTTTTAGCCAAAGCCATCAGGCATTTCAGTGAGAGAGAATTGTTTGAGGTCATTGGCTGACTGAGGTCTCCTGGACTACAGCTTAGACTAAGCACCTCATTGGTTCTTTTGAGATTTCTTTCTTAAAAGCTGTCTCAGGTTTCAACTTTCTGTTACCTAAGAAGCTCAGTTGTGAGTGTTCAGCCATTTTACAGTGAGCTGATCGAAGGAAGGACACTCAACAAACTCGGAGCTACAATATATAACATTAAGTATCCTGTTTTTTGTTTATTTTATTCTTTATTTCTTTGTTGTTTATAGCACTTTGTGTACTGTGTATTTTTTCTAGCTAGTTTCACTGTGTGTGAGGTATTAACTGGAAATTGTCCACTCTTATTAAGCATCTGTTGGGTTGTTTGTTTATGATAACTTGTTGCAGTTAAACTCTTTTTTTCTAGTGGCTCCTTTAGCTGTTTAAAACTTTCATTTAAAGGCTCACTGCTGCTTTTCAGTTGGGAGTAACATTTCTGCTATTTGTTTCCCACCCTGCCTCCCTGTTGGTATAGTGTTTTTATAGTTGGTGGCTTTGCAGTTGCCCGCCCCTAGTGTAAATTTGATCTGGGACCCTCCTCCCAGTCTAGTGTCATTACCTCATTCTACCCAGTACAGGGAGAGCATTTGAGAAGGCCAATCAGCTTAGTTTCTGCTACTCCTTTCTCTCTTTCCTTTCTCTCTTTCCAAAAAAAAAAAAAAAAAAATTATCTGCTTTTACTGTATTTGTGTTTTTTCCTACATTAATTTTGCTTTTTCGTCATATTAAAAGTACTCAATTGTATTTATTACTGCTTGGTGTAACTCATTGTAAGCCTTTTAGTTTAAGCACCTGGGCTTCAGACCAGTTTTACATTAGGAAGGTTTGTGGTCTGCACTGTAGTGGCAGAACAGGTAGCTTACATCCTTCTAAGTTGGGAACTGCTGATTGAGGGCTCAGTGTCTGTTATTCTAAAAGTGTATTAATTCTGGTTTAAGCACTTGGGCTTGAGGCCAGTTATTTTACATTAAGAGGGTTCGTGTTCTGCACTCTTGTGGGAGGAGAGGCTGGACTCTGTCCTTCTGAGCTGGGAATTTCTAGTTAAAGCTTATAGTGCCTATATATTTGAACTGCTTCTTACTGAAATTGGTACACCTCGTTTGCTGTAGCATAGACTAGATCCAGGCCTGCTGAATCTAGCTTTGTTTGTATAACTTGAGCACTAATCCAGGCATTCTTTAAAGTATTCAGTTGTATTTATTACTGCTGGTAGTAACTTGATTAAAGTGTAGCTATCATTTCTAAGTCTTTTGGATTAAGCACTTGGGCTTCAGACCAGTTGTTTTACATTAGGAAGGTTTGTGGCCTGCACTGTGGTGGCAGGACAGGTAGCTTACATCCTTCTAAGTTGGGAACTGCTGATTGAGAGCTCAGTGTCTGTTATTCTAAAAGTGTATTAGTTATGGTTTAAGCACTTGGGCTTCAGGCCAGTTATTTTACGTTAAGAAGGATTGCGGTCTGCACTCTTGTGGGAGGAGAGGCTGGACTCTGCCCTTCTGAGCAGGGAATTTCTGGTTAGAGGCTTATAGTGCCTGCATATTCTAACTGTTTCTTACTGAAATTGGTACACCTTGTTTGCTGTAGCATAGACTAGATCCAGGCCTGCTGAATCTAGCTTTATTTGTATGCTTGTTGTTTGTTTATTTCCCTGAAACGCTATTTCCACCTAAAACACGGCCTTTTAGCACTTCTGTGGATCCCTAGTGATATCTGCATTGCTTACTGTACTTATTTCCTTGTTTCACTTGAAAGAAAGTTACTGTTTGTCGTTTTTGCATTTAAGTTACCTGTAACACATTGCATTTAAGTTACCTGGCACTTGCTCACTAAAGCAATTATATAAGTCAGCTCTAAAAAATTAAAAGCACTACACCCTCACAAACTCCCTTGAGTACCTTGTTCCCCATTGGCCCTTTTTTCAATTATAAAGGAATTCCCAATACTATTCTAGCATGTCCAAGGGTCAGTTGTCAATCTCCTCTCTGGTCCAGCTGGTGAATCTGGGAATCTTGAGGCAATGTTACAACTGCCTCATGTACACAGACAACCCTCTCCTCCTCCCAACAAATTCCAACACATGTGAGAGATGCAACCATATAGCCAAACTGGAGGCTAAGCTCTCTCAACTCAGTACTGGCGTAACCAGTCAGGAGGAGAAGGAAACCACACTCACTACAATTCCAGTCTCACATAGACCTACCACGACAACAAACCAAACACATAAACACACAAAAACATACTGAGGCTCTAAATAAAATCTGCCTAAGCAGCAGAGACCTCCAAAGCAGACACCCAAGCAACCGCTACCCCAAAACAAAACACGTGCAACACATAGCTCACAAAGCCAGTGTGCCGAACAGTCACAGCCCTTAAGGCTAAACAACACACCTGATACACTTGTAATAGGTGACTCTATCGTCAGGCACACTGACGTCCCGCTCACCAGGCTGAACAAGGAGAAGGTCACGGTGAGCTGCCTGTCGGGCGCTAGGATCCGCCACATAACACAAGCACTCAGGTCACTCCAAGGCAAGTACAAATATGACTCAGTCATTGTCCATGCTGGTGTGAATGACCTGAGACGTACCTCCCTGGGTTACATGAAAAGAGACATAGAGGAGCTCTCTGAGTATGTAGCCCAGGCCGGTATGACCCTGACCTTGAGTAGCATCTTACCCTCACCAAGAATGATGCCACAATATGAAGACAAGATGATCAATTTCAACAATTGGCTTAAGTGTTGGTGTCATTCAAAGGGGATCCAATGCCTGTCAGCCTGGGATGACATGCTCGACAAGCCACGATGCTTCGCTAGGGACGGCTTGCACCTGTCACCCCTGGGCTTTCAGATATTGGCAAAGGCTCTTGCTACCCCATAGTGCCTTTTTAGGCAAGGCTCAAAAGACAAACCCACCTCCATAGGTATCACAAGGGATAAGAAACTAAGAGTAATGCTACTCAACGCCAGAAGTCTAAACCTCAAGATGCACGACTCAAACTCTCCTTAGCATGGAGAACATCGATATCTGTGCAGTAACAGAAACCTGGTTCAAGGCTCCCGAGAGCACCCCAGCACTACCAGGTTATACCTCATACCATGCTTTTCGCCCCAAAACTTGGACCGAACCACAAAAGGAGGGGAGTATCAATATTTGTCAAAGATACCCACACCTCCAGGTTGGTGGCACAGCACGAAGCATCAGAGACTATCCATGTGCAACTAACTGTGGGTAAAACTGCCTTCCAGTTTATAGCCTGCTACAGACCACCCTCCCAAACACAGGAACCCCACTTGGCCTTCCTGAGAATACTGGAAAATATGAAGGTCTCTCCAAACACTATTATATTGGGCGACTTCAACTACCCAAACATAGACTGGGAGCATTACTCTAGCTCCAACACCCTAGCCCAAAGGTTCCTAGAATTTATAAACTCAAATGCTATGGAACAACTTGTTACCACTCCCACAAGAGGGGAAAACATACTGGACCTGATCATCACCAACATGGGGACACTATGCTCCAGACCAGAAGTGTATCCCTCACTGGTAAGATCAGATCATAAACTAATCTCACTGGATATTCACATCCCGACCCCACCCCTGCCCAGAAAACCACAGTGAAAAACTTCTCTAAAGCAAATTTCACACGCCTCAAAACCGAGGCGAAATCCTTCAAAGCCCCCGGGCCTGTGGAAAATACGCCCCAGACCGCAGAATCCTTTATAAACGCATTCTATGAACACCTTCAGGAATGCATGGATCATGCAATCCCAAATAAAACCAAGACCCAATCCTCCAAAGGCAGACGTCCTGTCTGGTGGACCCCAGCCATAAACAAACTATACAATAGAAGGAGGAAGCTACTACATGATAGAGCAAAATCCCAAAAGGGAAGGCATCTCTGCTCAGTATTAGCAAAGACTACGGGCACTCATAAAATCGTCTAAGGCCAGCTTCGAGAGAAAACTTGCACAGGACACTAAGGATAATCACAAGGCTTTCTTTAGTTATGTTAGGAACCTGGGTGGGAATTCCCAGATATGCTCAGAATTAGTCCAAAATACACCGAACCCACAGACATTGCCAACATCCTAGCTGACAGGTTCAGTGCAAACTTCTCCCCCCCCCTCCCCACCAAAAGGGCAAATATCTATCACAACAGATTGCTGCCCTGGCTGACATCTCAGATGCTCAGGTAAGAGCCGCCTCTCCAAAGCAAAAACACAGCATCAATGGGACCAGATGGTGTCCCAGGCTGCGTCCTACATGAACTCCAAGAAGAGCTAAACCCAAACATAAAACTACTGTTCAATCTTAGCCTTAATACAGGATATGTACCCAAAGAGTGGCGTACAGCAACAGTGGTCCCTCTCCACAAAGGTGGTGCCTCAACGGATCCTGGAAACTATCGCCCCATAAGCCTGACTAGCTTGGTCTGCAAAGCTATGGAAAGGATCATCATGGACCTCATAAATAAAGATATTGGGGACATACAGACACTGGATCCTACCCAGTTTGGCTTTGTTAAGGGCAGATCCTGCCTCTTAAACCTGGTCGATTTCTTTGAAACAGTCACCAAGGCCATTGACGAGGGGAAGGTGGTCCACACAGCCTGCCTGGACCTCGCAAAAGCCTTCGATACAATACCCCACTCGGGCATTATAGATAAGCTCACCAGCTTAAATATAAACCCCTATGTCACTAGATGGTTTGCAAACTGGCTCAAGGACAGAACCCACATGGTTAGAATTGCTGGAGCCATGTCAGACTCCAAACCAGTTACAAGTGGCGTCCCACAAGGCTCAGTCCTGGGACCTCTCTTGTTCAGTATATATTTCTCGGTACAGGCCAACATGGAAGGACTGTGGCTTACCAAGTTCGCAGATGACTGCAAACTGGGTGCCATAATCAACTCTCCAGCCGACACAAGCATCCTCCAAAAGGGCCTCATAGAAACAGAGAACTGGTGCCAGAGCCATGGCCTCAAGCTAAACGCCAAAAAGTGTATAGTCATCCCCTTTGGCAAAAACAAAGTGCCCACAAATTACCACATAGGCGGTAATCCATTAAGTACAGAAGAAGTCATTAGGGACCTGGGGACCCAAGTTGATAGCAATCTCTCATTTGACAACCACGTGGCCAAAGTGGTTAGAAAAACATTTTATATAGCCCACCTAATCATGAAGGGATTCACATCTAGATCAGAGGAGGTCATCGTACCTCTTTACTCATCCCTCATCAGGCCCATAATTGAGTACAATGCCCCTTTTGGGATGTACCTTACCAGACACCTGCAGCAACTGGAAAGACCCCAAAAGTACCTCACCAAGAGGATCAAAGGGCTCAAACAGATGCCATATGCTGCCCGGTTAAAGAAACTCCAGCTCTACTCAGTGGCATACCGCCTGCTCAGAGGCGATCGGTGCCTGACGTATAAAGCCATGTCCAACCCGAATTAATGGACATGCTGCACCTCAGAAAATCCAAATCCCATCGAGCTACGCCGAGAGACTTGAACCTCAGCACTGAAATAAATAGGACATGCTGGAGGGACAGATTCATAACCCAGAGGCTCCCTTCACTCTGGAATAAAATCCCAGTCCAGGTTAGGCAGAGTCCCACATTGACTCTCTTCAAGAGGAATCTTGATGAGTGGATGGGAGATCATAGGTTTACCCCAGCTATCACTTCTGTGTCACTGTTAGACAGAGGCACAGTATACTAACCTCAAAAAAAGGCATAGCAAAATTAATTTAAAATGGGTGGCGAAAGCCAAACACACTCTGGCTAGGCTTATAAATGCCCTAGGGCAGATAGCCTAGTATGAACCTATGAACCTATGAACCTATGACCACCACATTGCCACTGTGGTCAGAAAGTCCTTCTACGTGACACATCTTATAACCAAAGGTTTTGCATCCAGGAAGAAAGAGGTCATCACCCCTCTCTACTCATCCCTCATTAGACCAATCATCAATTATAATGCTCTGTTTGGCATGTACCTGACCAGACACCTATAACAGCTGGAGAGGCCAGAAAAGTACCTCACAAAAAAGATCCTAGGCCTTAAACACATGTCCTACATGGACAGACTCAAGCAACTTCAGCTGTTCTCAATCTCTTATCGTCTACTTAGAGGTGATCACTGCTTGACTTACAAAGCCATGTCTGAACTAGCCCTACTTGAAATGCTACACCTAAAGAAATCCCAGTCCCCCATGCCACACGCTCCAGAGATCTCAAAGTCATTACCACAATTAACAGAACATGCTGGAGAGACAGGTTGATTTCCCAAAGATTGCCCATACTCTGGAATAAGCTTCCCATCCATGTCAAGCAGAGCACCTCGCTCATCTTGATGAGTGGATGGGTAACAGAAAGTTCTCCCCACGGATCACTCCAGTTGCCCTACTTTATAGGGGCACTGTGAACTAGCATCAGGTGGCATAGTGCCTGGGCAATTTTTTTGGGCTAGGCTTGTATAGGTTCCAGGGTCATTAGCCTAGTACACACCTATGAACGTAAAACTTATCTCTTTACTAATACACATATCAAAATGCCCAGACCTGTCTTCCTCTGATGGTGTATCTAAAAGCAGCCCAGGTATTCCTCTTCTGACTCTGAATGCAGACTCATCAAAACCATCTGACTAGGTGTCATTACCTGGTTGCATAATAATGAGTTACTCAATAATTGCCACTGACACAGAAAAATCTTCATGAGAAGGATCTGTTCCACCCTTGTGACATGTATGCTTGGGTATTTTTGATGCTGTTGCCATGCATTGTGAATTTGTTTGCCCATATCTTGTCCTTTTGCTCCAAGTGGGTGTCGAACTGTCCTGCTGCTGATTGCCTGACTCATCACAGTGCTGAAAGAAAATCTTGGCCTACAAGACAATGGCCTCCCATCTGATCCTAATGTCCTCCAGTGTTGACTTGGAAAAGGGGTTAACAAAATACAATACTATAATAAAAACAACTTCAAAAAAGTTTTCTGAGATACTGTACATCCAAACACCCTCTGTCTAAGCTATATTTTTGTTTTGCAACACACAAAATCAGTATGGCAAGTTAAGAAATAGAAATACTGTATCAAAGCATACAAAACAGTGAAAAGTATGTCTTAAGGGGACAATAGTACTAAAACGCCATCTGTCCCTAGTTGAGCTTATCACGAATAATTATTACTGATCTTCCATATTATCATTTATGTATTTACTTTTTGTAACTGCTAAGCCAGCGATTAAAGCTCTCAACCTTCCATCTCCGAAATGTGAAACACTATCCTCACATAATGTGGGAAAATGGGCAAAAGTGTCATACATATTAACAACTTAACTAGGAAGTTCACAAGATGGTAACATGTGTTTTTATATTGCTTATAAAAACTTCTTGATGAATAAATATGATTCAGTGTGTATAGCTCTTGATAATGAATTTGTGACAGAACATTCCAAGTGGTATATCATATGGTCCACAAACAGGCTTAAAAGTATAGATGACTGCTACCTGGTGTGAGACAAGAATGGCACTATCTATCTAGTCCTTCCAATACACCATATGGTTTATTTAAAACAGCCAAGGGGAAGCGAAGAATCATATCCCTGTCTATATCCTGGCATCTTTCACAGCATTTTCAACTTTTGCATTAAATCTCTCAGCAGTTCTAAGCCTTGATTTATTGATTCTTCACTCAGACCCGACTCACTGCATAAATGATTTTGGAATTCAGCAATTAGGAATGTAGACTTTGGTATCTGCCTATCACACAGAACAAATGACTGAAAAGCAGTTGATCAAACATGCTCAGGTTAGGCCCATTTAGGCCACGATTTTGGTGGTGGCTCTTCCTAGACATATCAGAAGGGTAAGATTCCCAAATAAAGTTTGTAATACCTTTTTGCAGATGATTAATTCTCTCACCCAAGCAAGGGTTGGATTTTTTTATTGCTTTAGTCGTAATGAGAAAGTTTTAAAGCTTTCCATTTTCCCAAATTGGTAAAAAAGAATAACCATTACAGTGTCAATGAAACAACAAGTAGCACACTCACCTTTAGTGCAGAAGGCTGTGTGTTCTATTCCTGCACCAGGTAGATGAATTGGTGGCAGTACAGTGCAGCATAAGGGGGGTGCTGCCCTCTTGTGTGTGTCATCCTATAGAAGAGATGCTAAAATAAGGCTCCGTCTGCTTAAGTTGGTGGTAGCAAAGGTAGATGTAAAAGATCCCATGCCACCTATCAAAATGAGTAGGGTAAGTTCCCTCATATTCTAGCCATATTTCCCCCAGTAGTACAAATACTACTTCAGATCTCCTTTGAAAACAGGCCATTAGCCTAGAAGGACAAACTGGTTAAGAAAGGATAAATAAAGTAAGACCAGCTATATTGTATTACCTTATTCTGTATCAGGATAAGAGAACATGACTTTTATGGTGAACAATTGGAGAGTATATATTTGAACTCATTTGTGTACTGAAAGGAAAACTTTGCTTAAATTATCTTTCTGTTAATCACAGCCTTAATTGCATGGGAGTAGATAAGATTTTTGAGACAATTAAATGTGAAATTTGGTCAAAGCTAACAAGATTAGTTAATAGTCTTCATCAATAATGGCAGGGTTAGGATAACAATAAGACAGTGTTACACAGTCATTGGTGAATTATCTATAGATGACAGGCTTTTAAATTTAAATGTGAATACTTGTCTGTTGGAAATATTTCCTGAAATATGTATTCAAAGTATTTCTGCTATTAAAGTTGGTCCTCGAGCTGAATGAGTCTTTCGTTTTTGGATTACATCGTATTACTTTGACCACTGAAGTTTTGAGGCCATTTGATGAACTTGCTATACATCTACTGTGGTTCGCTCCCACTGTTGCTTATTGGTTTATTATTAATGTATTCAAAGTGTCAACCATCTAGTTATTCACAGCATTTCCACTGTGAGCGAATAAAGATTTATTAGAGGCGAGAAACAAAAACAAAATGTTATACCCCAGAGAATATGAATTATTTGCTTGTTGTAGTTAAATGGAAGAAGTAAATGCTAAAACCACTGAAGAAGAGAAGAGAGGAGTATAAGATGTCAAAGGGAAGACGATTAACTGTACAATTCAAAAGAGAATACATATTTAAGGGAACTCAAACTTTTCAGAATCAACCTTAAAAAATACCCCAAATTATTACTGTGCATAAATGAGATAAGTTATATAGGTGGTACATAATAAACCTGTATTATCTAGCTTATATAAAATAAGAAAACAAGATCCACATTCAGCAGATGACTATTGGACACAAATACTTAAACATGGAAAAATAGAATTTACTTTAAAAGAAAAAACATTTATGGTAAGATCTATGTAGTGGAATACCACATCATTATTTTGAAGAACGTATAAATGGAAATTCTTAAGTAGAATACTTTATACCTGACATAAAATATCTAGAATCAATCAATCAATCAATCAATCAATCAATCAATAAAAACAGTTGTATATGCTTGAGATGTAAAGATAATGTAGATTTACAGTGGGATCAAACCTGGGGATTCAGAAATGCCGCATTCATGATTGCACCCAGTCCAACACTGATTAGTTTGTTTGTTTATTGGGCTTTGATGCTTTCTTACCTTTGCATGAGGCCTTGCCATTGTGCACAATTAGCAGCTCCTCATCGTGGTCAACACACAGCCGTGGCCACATCATGTTAGCTCTCCTTGTGGCCAGCTTAAAGTATGAGCAGCTAAGGTAAACACTGAATGTACACAAACATGAGTTGTCATGAGTCTGCACACACAAGACGGGAAAACAATATCGACAATGTTGATGTAATGTACAACAATATATATTCAGAGGAATGTTCTATGAAAGGTAAAATGGCATGGGTGGCTAAGGATACACTGGATGTTTCACAAGGGAAGCAGAAACCACAGAGAAGGACACAAGCTTGCAAAGGGAGCTACTCACCAATGCAGGGCTGCAACATACAAAGAGGAAGGGAGACTCATGGCAACACATGAATGTATAATAATGTGAAACTTAGGCAAGAATGATGGGGTGCAGTAAAGTAGCACGATGATGTACCATAATACACTATTCCTAACAACATCAGGGAGTCTGAGCAGTCGACCTGTTCTATAATGCGAATGTCATTAAAAAAGAAAATATGATACTCTAAGGGAGTCACATCATCAAATCATTCTACATGCAGGTATATCCCCAGGTCCTTAGCAAAAGTAGCCACAGATGCAGTTAGTGTAAAAGGGGTCATAAAACACACATATCAGAAAACTGTAGCACATTAGCAGAGGGTCTATGTTATATATTCGAACATCCAAAATGTTTAATACCATATGGTCAAGACCTTATGGTTGATTTGGAAGTTCGAATATATAATAAAAAAAAAAAAAAAGAAAAACACACCTTAACAGTGAGAGCAGGAGGGGAAGGCCCCCTGCACCCCACCACCCCACACCCCCCTACTTAAATATACCAACTCCGAGACCGCACTTCAGTGCAGAAAAGGGAAATTCTCCCATTCTGCACCGTACGACGCCGTTAAAAGTCAATCTTCGAACACTTGAAATGTCGATCATATGGTCTCGCCCATATGACATTCAACATTTCCAGCATTTGAAGATTTGACATAGACCTTTGGCAGACTGAAAGACAGGACTAGGTATTTGAACCCTTGCCTCTCCTGGAGACATTCTGTATATTAGGGCATTAATGAGAGGAGTCATTGAAATAATGACACTAATATGGGTTAAAAAACATATCGGGGAGATATAGCACATTTGCATACTTCAAACCAAACATTGAAAAACAGGATACACCACCATGGGATTCAACACCCCCCCTCCCCCCCCAGTGCACTGGCACATGGAAAAAAAATGTGAGTTCACCAAGCCATCAAAGTAGCTTGAATAAATGGATTATCTTTACTTTATTTCAGACTGGCATGGTGATATGCAGCACAGTTTCATTTGTGTGTCAGTTGCAAGATTGTGGCACATTACAAGACGTGGATTTCATTTTTCCATTAGGATGTAGAATACCATTCCCATTAGTTGTACATGTTGCTCTCCATGACTCATCATGCAATGCATGGGCACATAAATATAATGTCTGGATTATCAGCTTTTTCTTGTCATGAATGTGTTGTAGTTATCTATTTTTTGGCCAGATTAAAGGTAGGAAATAGGAGTATAGGACAGAAATGAGAAGAAGCAAAATGAGGGTAGAATAAATGGTGTGTCACTAAGAAATGAATATAATAGAAGTGAAATAGAAGCATATCTTTCAGCTTCTTAGCTCAACAATACTAGACAAATCCATACATAAATTTGGTAACAAAGTGCCAAACTCCCAGATGGAATTTATATATTGATAATAGCAATGCTTTATTATAGGGTAATGGAATACATAATAGCAAGAAAAGAGAAATACATCTGAATTAATTTGAACTCATGGCTTTGTTACTTACATTTGCTGAACCAGAGCATTAGCCAGGGATGCACAGAATTGTTCATATAGAGGGTGTCAGTATAACACGTCAGGAGAATGCAACATATAACAACAAGAAAAGAGAAGTGCACCTGACTGAATCTGAGTCCATACCTTTGTGACTCATACTTCCTGAGTCAGGGTATTAGTCATGTTTGCCACAGAAGGACTCACAGCAAAGGTATCAGAAAAAGCACACTGTAGTGGAATGGAACACAGCTGCTCACTCAAAACTGAATTGTAAAACAACATACGACTTTCTCAAGATTAGAACCCTGCACCCATTGCACTGGCAATATGCACATCACATCATAACTACAATTACTCATGGAAGCTGTTACAGTGAAGTCTTTGACTTTACCTTAATTAATAATTGCTTGGTGATGATTATCGGTGCTCAGCTCATCTGTGCAACCAATGACAATAGTGTTTGCACAAAATAAGGATTGTGTAACCAATGACAATAGTGTTAGCACATAAGAAGGATTTTTCTTCATTTACGCCACAGCAGACGTGTCATTTGTCTGTGTTTATATATCAGCATTAACTTTGCTCTTTGCAACCGCCCCCAAAATATGATTTTTTTTATAAATCATTTGTGGGCATGTATGTGCTACGTTTATGTGTTTTGTAATAAGATTATTGGAGGGAAGTGCAAGTACAGGACAAAGATGAAAAGAAAAAGCAAGCAGAGGCTAGAGCACTAGGTGAGGAAATGAGGAACAAGCAGGATAGAGATGGGATAGCAGGATACCTCTCAACTCCTTAGCTCAATAATTCTGGTGAATTTCAACAGTATTTGTAATTATTTAATGACTGAAATCCTGAATGATTTGTCAGAAATCCACACTTTTTATGATGAACTATTGGAGCTGATTGTGTGTACATTACACAAATATTTGGGACGTTGAGCGGTATGGTTGACGATATTTGCTGTGGGACATTATGCATCACTCTGGGAATTGCCACTGTGATGATACGAGGTACTGCCATCCAAGCCAGGGAGAAGTAGGACAGTGGATGTACAACTTGTACCAGCACAGCTAGCTGGAATTTTATAAATAATCATATGTCATTTGTATATCAAGCTGATTTGCACAGATGCTTGTGCTGAAAATGAAGTTGTGAGCTCTGCTTGCGTTAATTGTGTTAAAATGTATCAACAGTGCACCCTGCTGAAATTAAGAGAAATGTACATGTATTATAGTAACTGAATTAAATGTATATGTCTTAATAGAGGACACTGGCACAGAAATGGCTAACCAGCTGGCTTATTTTAAGAAAAATAAGGGAAGTGTAAATCAGCTGTTAAATCATTGAACATCACCCCACAGTGCTGAGTAGAACTGGAGACGCTGGATCTGGGACAGAGCTTTGTTCATTAGCTCAGTGAAAATAGAGGAGTCCTCCAGGCATTTGGATGTGTATTGCATCCGTCTACGTTCAATTTTTGTCTCAGCTTTAAAGGTGAATATTGTGAGAACCTAGAGTCAGGTGACCAAATGAGGTCATTCTGCCAGCATTCCTGGAAATTATATTTAGATATTACAAAAAGAAAACTCAGAGTATAGAGTATTCTGTTTGGGATCCTGACTAGAAAGACTGCTCATGTATTTCATTTTGCCTTGCTCAAATAAGTTACTAGGGAACAGTAAAATTATTTTAGATTCTGTCAGAAATATAGTGAAGATTAGTTTAGAGATTGTTTTTCTTTATTTGTATGAGTCCGTCCATCAATGCTGTTTTCAATATTTTCTGTGATTTGTGATTTGATCTCCGTGGTTTACTGTGAATATATATTCAGTATTTTCATGTACCTTTATTATTTATTATTAAATATATTTAATACTTTTATCATGGATGTTTTTTGTAGAGATGATCTAACCTTTGAGAGTACTTATATTTATTTGGTGACACTGTGTGGGCCACTCCAGAAGGCCTAGCCATCTTGGTGATCTGTTAATACTGCACAGTATAATTGGATTTGTTAAGGGCCTTAGAGTAGCTGCTTGTGAAGTATCTGGTGGTAGTGTTAACTACCTCATACTCTAATAGGCACAAGACAAGATCAGCATATACTGCAAAGTCCAACAAGGTTTAATAGCTGAGTAAAACAAGCTTACAGCAATCAGTAGTCTGGTGCACACTCCGATAACTGCCAAGCAATAAAAAGTTAAAAATGATCTGGCTGCACAGAATCCAAGTCACAAAGTGTAAAGCGCTTTTCGTTAGGAAACACTTCTCCTAACTTCTTCAGACAATAGTGCTCAGAAAGAAAAAACAAGTTTAAGTACTATCCTAGTGACTCATACTTGTTAATACAATTAAGCCAATTAAGCACAATCGCATAATTTAAAGGTGCAATCCTAAAATACTGAAGTCAAAGTCATTAGGTAAAATGAGTGCCTTAGTTTTATAAAAAAACAAAGTTCTGTTGTCTTATAACAGAACATATAGTAAATTGAATAGTATTAATTAAAATCATAGTTAGTTCACTTTACTTATAACTAATGTTCATGGACCCGTGGAAGTAGTAATCTTTTCATAAAAAGCTGTGTTGTGTAATGTTTCTTTTAACCTATAAAAGGTGGGTGTAACTTAGCAATTGTAACCTCCCTAGGGCTAATGAGCATCTATTATTTAACCATCCAACAAAAATAGTGTGTGTGTGTGTGCAGCTACTATCTCTTAAGGCTTTTTAGTTTTAGCACACATAGAATAGAAGTCATTTCATTCAAGCCCGGTGGAAAGCATGCATCGAGTCTAAGCTGCCACAAAATTTCCAATTTCTCCAACATAAGTGTAGCCGCCTCTCCTCTGCTATTCATGTCAATTGAGTCGATGGCCTTAAATTTGAAACTGTGGTTAGGGGTTTCAATACAGTGTCTAGCTAGTGGGCTCTCCATTTTCCTTTTGTTAATGTAATAAACATGTTCATAAATCCTCTCCTTAGATTTACGGTCAGTCTTGCCTATGTAAACACTAGGGCAGCACTGACATAATGCTACATAGACTAAGGCTTTGGAGTTACAGTTAAACTTGTTCTTCAGGAAATAGTCTCACCCCCTAATAATGAATTTTGACCCTGTAGCAATGTGTCGACACTGGTTACATGCCTCACATTTAAATGTCCCTGGGGTGCCTCTAAAAGTGCTGTTACTACTTTCAGTAAGTTTTTTTAGGTTCCTTCCTTTTTTCCAGGTAACCAGCGGTTTGTCTCCCAACTTTCCTTGTATATCCCTATCGGACAGTAACAACTGCCAGTTTTTGCCCAGTATTGTGATCAGGGCTTCATAATCTAAAGAGAATGTAGTCACGAATCTCAAACAATTTTGCTCCCTTTGTGGTCCATTACTATTCCTAACTATGGGGTTACTCAGTTCTATCTCTACTGAGATGGTGGTTTCAAAAGTGTGAGCTGCTGTCCATTCTTGGGAGAGGATGGGTCTGAAGTGGCCAGAGACCCTTTTACTACTCACCTCCCTCATAAGGTCAGCAATCAACTCAATGAGGTACCCCCTCTTGAGGAACATGGACTTCAAGAGTTCATATTCCTCAAAGAAGTGGTCATCCTCTATAGTCATCCTGGCCGCTCGTACCAGTTGGCCCTTCACTACACTCCTCTTCTGGTGCAGCGGGTGAAAACTAGTGTAATGTAAGAATGAGTTAGAGTAAGTACTCTTTTGAAAAATCCTTGCTAGATATTTTTTCTGGGCTCTATCTTTAGATAGTTCAACATCCAAGAAGCTCATAAAATCTACGTGGAAGTTACTAGTAAACCTGAGAAAGGTGTGGACCTATTAAACTGCTCCAGAATTTCAGCAGCTAGTTCAACACCCCCTTTAATAATCATAAAAATGTCATCTAAAAAGCGGGTGTAATAATAAATACACTCATTCAGTCCAGGGTTATCAAAAATGGTGCCTTTTTCCCATTTGGCCATGACTAAATTGGTGAAACTAGCTCCACAAGGGGAGCCCATAACTACACCAATCTGCTGTCTGAAAAATTATTTTTCAAAGGTAATATAGTTATTGGACAGTGTTATACCTAGCAATTCCTCCACCAGTCTCAGTTCTGAATGTTCTGCCCCTTTAAATATCATATGGTCGATAACCCATTCTGTTCCCAAGGTTTGTGGGATCACCGTGTATAGATTGCAAACATCCACTGTTAAAAAACAAAAGTGCTCATTATAAGCTAAAGAGTTAATACTCATCAACAATGTCCAAGAGTCTTTGCAAATCTGAGGTTCCAGGGCCACAAATGTCTTCAGAATGTCATCTATCACCTTAGCACAAGAATAGGTGATTGATTGTCGAGCATCCACCAAGGGGCGCATAGGTGGATCTCCTTGATTCTTGTGGATTTTAGGTATTCTAAAAAGTACAGGTAGTCTAGGTGATAGTACTGACAAGTAGTTAAACATGTCAAGGTCGATGAGTGAGTCAATGAACATATCATTCTGGAACATTCTGATGCGGTTGTATGCTATGTTCAGTTCGTTCAGGCTCACGTTAATACATGCGTTACTTTCAGGTATCGTCCCCATTCTTTGCATGTAGCCCATTTTGTGCAAAATGTTCAGTCCACCCCCTTTGTCGGGTTTCATTAGGCCGACTGGTAAAAGTCTAAAGTTGCTTAGAGCTTCTCTTTCGTTCTTGTTCAAGTTGGTCCTTAATTCAGACTTGTGTTGATGGTTAATAAAAGCCCTAAAGTCCATTTCGCACATTCTTTCAAATAGTAAAATGGACGGGTGTAAAGATGGATTAAATGTACTAGAAATACGCAAGTTTGGGTTCCCATTGTAGTTCCCGTTACCCAACATTAATTGTAAATTCAGTTTTCTAGTGTAAAGTTTGAAGTCCAGTAATAAGGACCCTAAATCAGTAGCATGAGTTGGAATGAATGTAAGTCCTTTTGCAAAAATTTCAACTAACAGAGGGTTGATAGTGTATTCGGTAAAGTTGTAAATTTTGAAATCTCTGCTTTTCTTCATTACAACTTTACAAGAGGGGTTGTTTGAACTGACCCTTTGGCGAAAGGTCACCTCTTGTTCCTGTTGTTGTTGTTCCTCCTTGTGTTGTGTTTCCCCTGTTGTTTGGGGGTAGATTTGTTCACCCCCTGCCCCCGATGGTTCATGGAGTTTTTTGGAACATTATTTGAACTCACGCCCGCCATCTGAGAATTGTTGTCCTCATCATCCTGGTCTGTGAAGCAGTTGTTTTGGTGGGCTTCATTCTCATTTAGTGCCCCTCAGTTTCTAGACCCTGGTAAACCCTCATTTTGATTGCTATTATTATCAGATGTACCCCTTGTGGTATTAAAACCTCTAGGGGCATTCCATATTTGTGATGGGGGCGGGTCTGGGTAAGCTGTTCCGTTTGCATAGTCCCTCTGGTCTCTGTTAATTTTCCTAATTTTAGTGTCCCTAGTTTTTCACAGTAAGTTATTAATACTGGTAAAAGTACTATTATATTCAAAATGGTATCTTTGGAAGTCAAGGTCCCTTTTAATTTCTTCGTCGAGGGTAGTAACTTTACTAGATAATTCATTAATGTGCACCTGATAATGCTTGGACATAATCTTCAATAATTCTAACCCCTGAGTGTTGAAAAATGTCACTAGTTCCATGTGAAAGGCAGAATCTTTAACTAGTCCAGTAGGATACTGCCAAAAACACAAGCCTTTCAGCACAATCTTCTCTTTAAGACATTCACTAAAGTAGTTCACTTCTAGCTGTAGTTTTCTTATTTTAACAAGTTTAAAATCAAACTGTTTTAGTTTCTCCACAATACTCACACTCCCAATCGCTGGTTGTCCTACTAAGTTGTCGGTAATGTTGTCAGCAAGTAGTTTATGCTCATCCCTGAGCCATGAATTTAAGTCCGGGACTCCAATAAGCCCTGGTGTAGTGTGCCCTGCCATGTCGCAGGTATTGTGGGTTGAGTTTCACGGTCCCTCGCTTCAGTAACCCTGCCGGTACCAGTATTCAGACGAGTGTTCCTCAAAGTGCTCATCATATTGGTACCTGCACTAGAAACAGTCATGTTGTTCATGTTTGAACTTCCCTCCATTCGGGTGTTTTGCAATAAAGTATCCATGTGTGTAGCCAGAACATCCAGCCTTTGGTTCATAACTTCAATTAGTAAGGTCAGGTTCCCAACTTCAGTTTGGGTTTGAGCCTGTGTTAGAAATGGACTCCCAGTTCCGAAGACAAGATGAGCATACTGCAAAGTTCAACAAAGGCAATCAGTAGTCCAGTGCACGTGCACCAGACTACTGATTGCTGTAAGCTTGTTTTACTCAGCTATTAAACCTTGTTGGATTTTGTAGTGTACGCTCATCTTGTCTTGTGCCTATTAGTTTTTGGACGTTTTTAGTAAACATACATCATACTCTAGACAGAAGGGAGCAGAGCAGGTAAACCTGTGCCAGCCTTTCCCATGTGTGTGTGTGTGTGTGTGTGTGTGTGTGTGTGTGTGTGTGTGTGTGTGTGTGTGTGTGTGTGCGCGCGCACGCGCGGTGTGAAAATTAAATCTCTCAGTGTGTGTGTGTGTGTGTGTGTGTGTGTGTGTGTGTGTGTGTGTGTGTGTGTGTGTGTGTGTGAGCTACTTGAGGTAGGGACACGAAGCACTGGGTTTACAAAGAGGGTGCTGGAGGACTTGGCTTGGACACTTGGCTGAGGACCGAACCCTACAGCTGTACCAGTGGGGAGTCTTATTGAGGATGTGGAGGGAGATAGCTATAGAGACATCCAGAGCTTGGGCTGAGTATGCTCCCTATGGGATCTTAAGGGAAATTGTACCTGATGCAGAGAGGTCTGCATCTGGAAATACTTAGGGCATCCATTTGTGTTCCGAGTGCACATCCCTCTCCAATGTCAGTGGGGAGGATTCAGGATCCTTGATTACTGCACTAGCATGTGGATGACACGTATTGGTGCCCATCACATATTGGCAGCAGTGATAGGCATCACAACCACCGCTGTGTCCTGCCTTAGAAGGTAAGAGTTACTACTTGGCACAGAGAGGATCTCCATGTGGCTAATGCAGGTATCAAACCTCCACTTGTACTGCTACCAGTAGGTACACTGTATCATCCTCCAGTGCAGGGACACCTGATGCAGGTAGGGCAACAACACTAGGAAGTCTGGAGGAAATTGTGGCAGGTTGGAACCCAGATGCACTGGGTGCCTCTAGTGGTGATGGCGGTAGTGGTTGTGATGGTGCTGCCATGTGTGTGTGTGTTGGGGAGGGGGCAAGTCTTGCCAATAGAATGGGTAGAAGTTGCTGTGCTACTGTATGTAATAGTCAAAGAAAATGATAGAAAAATTCCAAAACAAAATAAATGTAAAAAAAACTATAGGAACAAAGAGTATGGGGAAAAAAACAAAAACATTGATTATTACATTCTTAATTGCATTGCTGCTGATGTAGTAAAACATAATAACCTTTTAATAACAGGACTTGCATAGGTATGTCATCAGCATGGGAGGGGGCGTAAACCAGAAGCCATACTCGCATGCAGTCTGACATAACAGAATACTAACTGCACTTTCTATTTATAAAGACACCACGTCTGTGCTTGTGGCCAGTAATGCTACTTAAGTTCTGACAATAGAGCAAAAGAAGTTATAACCCCCCTATACTTGGCACTTATCCAGCCCATAATTGAGTATAACACCCTGTTTGGCATGTACTGTACTAAGCACCTGTAGCAATTAGAGGTACCTCTAAAGAAGATCAAGGGAGTCCAGCATGTGCCTTGCACAGACCATCTAAAGTCCCTGTTGTTATACTCTGCATTGTATAGACTTCTTAGGGGAAACTTATGCCTGGCCTACAGAGCAATCCAAGACGCAAACCTAATGAACTTGCTGCATATCCATAACTCAAATGGGACTAGAGCTATCCATTCCATGACACTGTTAAAAAGAAACTCAGACGAGTGGATGGGGCACCATAAATTCTTACTGGGGATAGCACTCACAAACCTCTTTGACATGGGCAGTCTTCACTAAATGCAATCTTGGGTATTGACTAGTACCTCTACAGTATTACATTGGGATGAAACTGTTAGGTTTAAAATGGCCTCTGGGTCGATAGCCTAGTAATCTCCTATGATCCTATGAATAGAAAAATGGTACATGCACAAAGTAAAGTGGTGGTCACACAATAAATATGTTTGACACAGGTGATCCACAAGTGAAATATATTCTACTGTATATTGAAAAATGCCCTGCAAAATACTTAGAAGCCTAGCCATGCATCAAATGAAGTTTTTTCTCTTGCAATTTAAATAAAAAATAACCCAAAAGAAAGGAACATTTACATTGCACCCTTTTCCATAAGGGGCCAAGGGTGCAATATGAACCTTACAGTGGTGCACTATTAGTGTAATGACAAATATACTTTCCCACAACAACATCAATTTTTTAGGTGGGGGGATTGAACTCACAGCCATCCTAACAATCACAGCGCACATAGACTTAACATGACAGTAAATACAAGAGGTGGCCTGCAGAAGAGCACTTGTAACATTGTACAGTCGTACTATTAACCTTGAGCTGTGCCAGTACTGACAGATGTGGTACTGCTGTCTAAATGTTATACAAAATTATTTTTAATGGTTACAGCTGTTACTATGCAAAGAGGGACATTTTCCATGAGAGCATGCTTGCTCAGCCTGGTACTCTCTTAAGAGTTCTGGTCTGCTCCTCTTCCAGCTCCCTATTCCCTTCAATCCCTGCAAGGGATGGCGATATAACAAGAGCATAGTAAAAAACTGGATGGCTGGATGCATTAACAGAGTATTTGTTTAACTAAAAGATTTTATACTTACAGTACAGGGATGGTGATTGTGCCTTAACTTCATCTTCCCATTGGTGAAGGAGGTCAGGCTCACCTAGCCTTATGTCACTATAGTGATAATGGCACTGTTCCACCATGAAAGGGATTCCAGTAGCACAAGTGACAGTCTTGGACAAACTATTCCAAATATTATCCTGAAACTGTGACCCAGTATGGCCTTTCTGCTGGAGCCTCTGGCTATAATGATAATAATTTGAAATGTCAGGGCCTACTAGAGAGAGCCCCAAAACACAGAGACTGAATGGCCAAAAAACAGACTTACATATAACAAATCTGAGATGGTTATTTCTTGGAATATTCCCTTTCCTCTGAGGTATGATGATCTCAGATTTGCTATATATAAGATTGGTAGTGTGGGGTGGGGGGCAGGGGTGCTTGCCCTCCTGCAAAAAAACAGAAGTTTAAAGAAGAGTGGTCTTCAATATTTGGTCTTTTCCTGGCATTCAGAGTTTTGAGTGCTGAAATTTCAATAGAAAGGGGTGCAAAGCTTATAGAGTATATCTAGAAAATCTTAGATTCTTTCCCATACCACATCTGTGCTTTAACAAAACACTACCCCCCCCCCACCTTCACCAGCCATAACTGCCTCACATGACAAAGATCTCAGGAAAAGTTATGGGGAATTGCTGTCCGAAACAGTTCTGGTGTATCTTAGTGTCCACATAATGACTCATTTGCACAAAGCATTGCAAAGTAATAAAATATAGGCACTAAATTCTTACACCTCTGATGGAACTTTAAGGTGTAAAAAGTGACAACCTTTCATTCCTTTGTTAGATAATGAGAATCCCTGGAATACCTGCCGCACAGCGACTCCATCTTCACTTATAATGAGAATACCTGCCGCACAGCGACTCCATCTTCACTTATAATGAGAATACCTGCTGTACAGTGACTCCATCTTCACTTATAATGAGAATACCTGCCGCACAGCGACTCCATCTTCACTTATAATGAGAATACCTGCCGTACAGCGACTCCATCTTCACTTATAATGAGAATACCTGCCGTACAGCGACTCCATCTTCACTTATAATGAGAATACCTGCCGCACAGCGACTCCATCTTCACTTATAATGAGAATACCTGCCGTACAGCGACTCCATCTTCACTTATAATGAGAATACCTGCCGTACAGCGACTCCATCTTCACTTATAATGAGAATACCTGCCGCACAGCGACTCCATCTTCACTTATAATGAGAATACCTGCCATACAGTGACTCCATCTTCACTTATAATGAGAATACCTGCCGTACAGCGACTCCAATTTCACTTATAATGAGAATACCTGCCGTGCAGCGACTCCATCTTCACTTATAATGAGAATACCTGCCGTACAGTGACTCCATCTTCACTTATAATGAGAATAAAAAAAGCAAACAAAAAAAAGAGGGGGTACACCACAGCTGTAAAAGACGAATAACTCCAGTCTTCACTTCAAGAGTTTAATGGAATGAGACAAATGCAGGATCCAAGTGAGCGCTTTCACGTTCAAAAAACGTTTCATCAGACTTCAATAGCTGCATAACATTATACATCATCTTAAATAGCTTTAACAATTAGCAACATAAGAAATCATTCAATTAAAATTTGTAATTGGAATTTAAAGATACACTTCTATATTTTATAAAACCATCTAAAACAATAAATATAAAACAAGCAGAACAATTAGTTCATACACATTGAATAACACCATCAATATGGCATTCATATTTGTGATAATATTTTAAAACAATATACTAATAACCTCAAAGAAAATAACATTAAGTATGAGTGTACAAATAAGCTCAATGTTTGTAAGGTCTAGCCGCCAAAAATGGTTTAAGTGAGATCTTATCATTTAAGCCATATGCTTTATGCGCCTGTAGCCTCAATATCCATCTACACTCTACCTCTTCAGTATGATTTTTTATATTACCAAGTCTGTTGGTTTTTTTCACCATTTCCAAAACCCTAAATTTGAATGTATGTGTCAAGCCATTGTCAATTACATGTTGTGCCAAGGCATTACTTGTATTCTCTTTATTAATGGCATACAAATGTTCTCTAATACGTTCCCGTAATGTCCTATTAGTTTTTCCTACATAAAAAAATCTACATAACTGGCACTGTGCTAAATAAACTAAATCCCTTGATTTACAATCAGCATAGAACTTAAAAGTATATACACGTCCAGTCACAGGATGTACAAATCTATCATCATTAGATATATGAGAGCACTGGTTGCAAGATCGACATGCATAAGTTCCTGACCTCTGTGAAGAAATACTTGTTCCATCATTGTTTTCATAACACAAGAGCCTTTTTAAAGACTTCATATTCCTATAAGTTATATTAGGTCTATAGTCCACTAATTCACTTATTCTCTCATCTGTAGTCAGAAGTTTCCAATTTTTTTCAATGACTTCTTTAATCTGTATATTCCTATTAGTGAAAGGAATAACCAATCTATTCTTGTTCTTTGCTCTAAAGGATTTTGCATCAGATGTAGTGACCGACTGCCTATGATAAAAAGGTTTGCCCTTGTCTTTTCTATGCATATTACAAGAGGATAGGGTATCTCTAATCTCCGTGCTATTATATCCTCTTACAAGAAAATTCTTAGCCAGTGTCTTCTGCTGTTGACCATAATCACCCTCCTGTGTAGTCAACCTAGATACCCTATATATCTGACTTTTTAATATATTGGGAAAAATGTGTCTAGGATGCATACTATTGCGATGTAATAGATTATTCTTCCAACAAGACTTTCTATGCATAACAGTTTCCATGCCATTAACACCCTTATCCAGTCTGACATCTAAAAATTCAATAGTATTATGTGAATGTGTACATGCAAAGTCTAGAAAGGTAGTAGTGCCATTTATATAAATGACAAAATCATTCAGTTCTTCTACAGTACCACTCCAAACAATGAACACATCATCTACAAATCGTCCATAGTATTTGATATCATCATGAAATAACATGTTGCTAATGAGAATGATAATGAGAATACCTGCCGTACAGCGACTCCATCTTCACTTATAATGATAATACCTGCCATACAGCGACTCCATCTTCACTTATAATGAGAATACCTGCTGTACAGCGACTCCATCTTCACTTATAATGAGAATACCTGCCGTACAGCGACTCCATCTTCACTTATAATGAGAATACCTGCCGTACAGCGACTCCATCTTCACTTATAATGAGAATACCTGCTGTACAGCGACTCCATCTTCACATTTATTTATAATGAGAATACCTGCTGTACAGCGACTCCATCTTCACATGGTTATTTATAATGAGAATACCTGCTGTACAGCGACTCCATCTTCACATGTTTATTTATAATGAGAATCCCTGCTGTACAGCGACTCCATCTTCACATGTTTATTTATAATGAGAATCCCTGCTGTACAGCGACTCCATCTTCACATGTTTATTTATAATGAGAATCCCTGCTGTACAGCGACTCCATCTTCACGTTTATTTATAATGAGAATACCTGCTGTACAGCTTACTCCAGATTCTACTGTGTAATGATAAATACGTGGCTGTACAGCTTGTAATCTATCTTCATATGTTTGGCTTGATGGGAAATTCTGGAATGACGCAATTCTTTCCTAGTCCTTATTTGTTTATGCACACTGAAGGTGCATGGTAATACTGTTGTGTAGCAATTCTTTACAATGTGTACTGTGGTTTGTTCATTGTGCAAATCTGATAGATTCGGAAACAATAAGGAAATTAGTCCCAATTAGCAGGCTACCCATTCATGCCCAGAGTGAAGAATCTATTGCCACATGCCAAGGCAGAGAGCCTCATCACACTAAGGGAAAAGTTTCTAGCTAGGATGGTGATTCGTATACTGCACTTCCTGGCAGAGCTGTCTCCATTCTTTACCTGTTCAACTGATAATAACCATGTCCTGCTGTTTTTACTTAGAAACAAGACACTCCAGCACTCAAAAGCAGAAAATATCCTTGGCTATTTTAGCCCAGCCAGTGAACCCAACAATAATACAGCCTCCAACAAACGTGACCAGATACAGACCAGTTTCACAAAAGAGTCATCAGTGTATTAAGGCATGCATTTCTGTATTTACTTAAGCACCACTTAAAGAGACATGCACCAGTTTCAAAAATTACACTAATTCCTACTTAAATATACTAAAACAAAGGTAGATTATGACTATGTAAAGCCTATGAATAAAGATTATTTCATAACTATGTGCCTATACATTTAAGGTGATTTTAAATCTATTTTATATATATATATATATATATATATATATCATAAATATTTATTACTTGTTTACTGGCAAAGTCCAACTTGGAACGAGCCAATTTTTCTAAAAGGCAGAGGCCTGGGGGAGTAAATGCCCAGATGGGCATGTTTTAGTGTTACATGGGAGGAAACTCACACAAATGCAAGGAGGACATGCAGACTCTGCACAGAGAGCACCCCAGTTGAGAACTGAACCAGAGAACCTCTTTCTGTGAGGCAACACTGCAAACTACTACACCACTGCACCATCCACATACGCTCTAAAAACACTTAAAGATATATATTTTAATATATGCACATATATAATATTGTCATAAATACAAATATGTATAAATATACCAAGCACCATTGCCAATACTCATTTAAACCTAGCCTGTACATAGTAAAATGAAAAAAAGGCTTCCAAATTCATTAAAAAAGTTCACTGAGAAATTCTGTTAAAATGTAGGCTTTAATAAAATGAAGAAATAAAAAGCAACAAATTGTGTTGGCACCAAGTTGCAGGTCAAACAGGATAAGCTGCTTTCAGTTAAAAAAACCTTCTTCAGATCCTAGTGTGTAGACCTGACTTACTAAGCTGTTAAATAAAAGATCCTTAATTGCTCAACCAATCACATACAGCAATCAGATGCACGCTCTTCCTTAAGCCTCCATTTCAATGTTTAATTAGGGCTTCTCTTTCAAAATAGGTTTAATAGGAACTACTCTGTTGAGCCCTGGAAATACTCAATTGGCCTTGAGGTTCTCATGATCTATTTGCTTTCTTCCTTTTCTCATAGTTTTGTTGATAAATGTCTCTCCACTTAGAGGTTAGTAGTCATACAGTTGAGATAACCATAAAGCTAAATGAATGCCCTGGATTTTCAGACACATGTCCATATAGGGCATTGGTTACCAGTTTATTCTTTTTTTTCACTAAATATTTTTTTTATTATTTCAAATAAGATGTCTTAAACATTACATGAAATAAAGATAAATAACATATTTACAATTCTAAAACATTACTAACTTCAAACCATTATATAACTATTTACATTGGTGTCTATGCAAATAACATTGAAATTCTATATTATATAGAGTTAGAAACATAAGATGATATATCTTCTTCGATATTTTCAAGTATTTCCAGTACTTTCATCCAAGAGTAATAGTAAGAAGTAGATCTTTTAGTTCTGTTCTTCACTGTTAATATTTCCATGTGAGCAACTGTTGTTGCTTAAAGTCTCAAATTCCTTGAACGTATGAGGCGGTAAGCCTCATTTTTCCAGTGTATAGTTATGATTTTACGTGAAATTGCCAATAGTGACCATAGGATTTTAGTGTCTTTTTGGTACACAGTTTGGAATATGAGAGCTTGAATAAAATTAAAGACTTTGTTAATTGAAAATTATCATTATAAAACAGCCCTTGAAAAAAATAATTAATGGATTTGAAAGTACATATTGAGACATAAGTACATTCATAAAAACATGCTGCCAATCTGCTTTTTATCTTGATATGGCATCTCCAACATTGATCTTCTTCAGCTAGAATACATTTTGGCTAACCTATGTGGTGTATAGAAACTTCTGTGTAGATATCTCCCAAGTGAATAATTGCCAGTATTTTGATAATGTAGAAAATTTGGAAGATTTTAGAATATTACTTTTTTTCTCTTCTTCAACTGGAGGATGGTTGTTTATTAAAAGTATAATAATCCCAGTGCATGATTTTTCTCTATGATAGTTTTTTGTTTTTTAACAATTTTATAGATATTAGACAAATAACCTGTACCCTGATAAGGCTGTTTTGTGGATAAGAATAAGGTATTCAATGAGTTTTGGAGCTTCATGTCTAACTGAAGGTTGCATTTGTTCTATTTTATTTATAAGAAAATGCCTTAGATTTTGTAAAAACAGCCAATTGTCTTCTTTATTTTATATTATAATTATAAATTATCTGTTCCTTTGTTAGAATTTAGCCTTTCTCCATAAGTTGATGCCAAAAGAGTAATGTTTCTTTCTTAAGTATATTTATTTTAGATATTCGGAATGTATCTAGAATATTTGGTGTAAAGCTATAGGGAAAATAAGAAAAATCCAAGAATTAATATTTGTATTTTGTTTATATATGTTCTGGAACACTGAAAGTGTAGAACTTACATAGTTTGATGGCAATTTATTAATATTATTCCTTTTCCCTAAAAAAAAAAATAATCTTTTAACATCCATATAAGGGGTGATGGTATTACTGCTAAGTTGTCTTGTATGCGTGATTATAATTGATTTCTATGTAAATCTGCTCATGGGCTTGTTTCCATATAGGTGTGGTATGAATTATTTAACCATAGTGTTAGTAGTTTTTAATAACAGATGAGGTAATATATAAATCAATATCCGTAAATTAATTCCCACCATCTTCCCAATCTGGCAAATGTTTATTTATATGGGCTATACGGGGTTTACTTGGAAACCATAGAAAATTTAAAATTAGTTTATTGTATCTTGAATAATATATTTGGGAGGTGGCAATGAAAAATTTTGTATTAAGTATAATATTTTGGGAAATATGGGATTATTTTAATAAGATATAATCTGTCTGCTGTTGAAAAGATATATTTATTCCAGTAACCAATTCTTGCGTTTGTTCTATTTTGTCTTAGTATTTTATTATATTAAATATTAGAGAATCTGTTAATTCATTGAGTAGATTTATTCCTTCCAGATATAATACACTTCCACTTTCTGTTACTATATATTTGGAAAAATCTTTTGTTTATATTATTTTTTTTTTACAATTACAGCAGGCATAATCTTTAGTTTTGTTTTCATTAAATTTAAGCCGGAAATATTTTTTGGAAATTTATTCATGGAGTTAAATAGAGCATCTCAAAGACTCATTTGCATCTGAGAGAGTTAATAGTATGTCACTGTCAGCAAAGAGTTGGATTTTAAGGTTTGAACATTTTATTAATACAAATGCCCTTTATGTTATTGTTTGATCTGATTTGATTTGCAAAGGGTTCTATGAGTAATGCAAATAACAATGGTGATAAAGGGCAACCTTGTTTAGTTCCCTTTTATTGTTATAGGGCCTGATCTATATGATCCCAGTTTAACATATGCAGTAGATTTTTCATATAGTATTTGGATAAGATTATTAAAATTAGAAGGAAAGTTATATTCTTTTAAACTAGTGAAAGAAAGTTCCAATTAACCTAATCAAAAGCTTTATTAAGGACATATCTAATGAGATTACATTTAAATTTAGGACTTTATGTTTGCTATAATCTATTAATGTTAGTATTCTTTAATATTATCTAAAGTATTTCTTCCTTTAATAAAACCTGTTTGATCTTGTGAATTAAGAAAGGAAGAAAGTGTTTGATCCTATTCATGATATAGCCATAAACATCTTGTAGTCTATATTGAGTAATGATATTGGCCTATATGAGGAACACTGTTTCTCATCTTTATCTGGTTTGATAATTGGGGATATCAATGAATATTTCCAAGAGGGTGGTATATTCAAATCTTTATTGGCTATATCATATACTTTTAATAATAAAGATATGGCTTGATTGGGTATTAATTTATACATTTCTGGTAGCATATTGTCTGGGCCAGGTGCTTTGTATTTGTCTTGGAGCTTTTAATTTGTGATTTTAATTCTGTCATATTGATTGGTTTGTTTATAATGTCTATTTGTTCTTGTGTTAATTTAATATGAATATTGTTTTCCAAGTATTTTTTATATCCTTAGTAGGTGTATCTTGAGTATTTATGGAAATTATCAATGTTAAATTGAGTCTGAATGCTTCTAAAATATCATTTAGTTCCATAACTCTTTTGTTAGTATTGGGAATAAATATTTCTTTATTTGCTTTAGATTTAATTATTTTTTGTCTCTATTAGTTAAGTATCTCAGTGTGTGCTGAATTAGTAGAGTATGAGTTTATTTTTATCTTTTCTAAGTTAATCATAATCTTATGGTGTAGCAATTCTGTATACTTTTATTGATTTGTGTAAGTTCTTGAACTTGGAGAAGCATTACCCTTTTGTATTTCCTTAGTTTCAATTTATCTGCTTTTTGTTTTGTAAGTCTAGTAATATATCTTTATTCCATAACTTCCTTTTATTTATGTACCAGGATAATATCTTCCCATATGTAACTGCTTTTAATGAATCCTAGATATATATTTCTGAAATATCTTCTGTGTAATTTATTTCTAGAAAGTTTTTGATTGTTTCTTCATAAAATTCTTTTGAAATCTCTCAATTTTGTGATATAGGAAGGTATCCTAGTAATGGATTTGAATAAAATGTGGTGTAAGCTCTTATCTCAAAGATCTTATGGCATTACTATGGATCGTGATAAAGGACAATTTATGATTTTGACTTTGTCAATTTTTGTTATTAGGTCATTGGCAACATATATTCTATCAATTCTAGAGTTAGTTTTATATCTATGAGAATAAAATGTGAAGATTAGTGAGTCTGGTTCTGCAAATTCATTTATATCTTTTAAATACAATGTATCTATAAATTTTGATAGTGCTTTTAGAGATGGGTTGTTTTCTTCTTTGATTTATATTTAGAATCTGTATCTTTTCATTCATTATACAGTTGAAGTCTCCTGCCAATATCAGGCTACCCTCTTAGTTAAAATGAATTATCTCTTCAAAATGCTGTTTAACTGTTTTTAATCCTAGTCCTGGGATCCAATTATAGATTTACTAACGTGATAGATTCTCTTATTTAACTCTATTGAAACTAGACAAAAACATACCTGATGTATCTTGATGAGTAGTAATTATTTTAGGTGTTATAGTTGAGCTAAGTAAGTACAGTATAGCTACTACCCTCTTGTTTTTGTTCTCTTTGTATTGAGAGTTTATTAGTACTGTGTAATTATTGGGATATTTAAGTTGTTTATATCTCTATCTAATAAGTGTGTCTCTTTGTAAAAGACTATTTGTGGTTTATGTAAGTTTATGTACTTGAATAGGCTTCTCCTTTTATTACTATTATTTAGACCATTAACATTTATGGATAAACATTTCATTTCCTAGTTTTGAGTTTGTTTTATGTGTGAGTTTATGTAAATATTGTTTATTCTTAGTTCCATCTTGGATACAGAATTCAAAAGTTTTTCCTTGTATGATTTTTGCATGTTTCTGAGTGACACTTTCACAAAGTGATAGAATAAAAACAAAAGAACTTCCAAACTTGTAATTTTAACCTTAAAAACCATTCCCTATTGCTATGAGGTAATATATTCTCTTCGCTTGGTTAGTGAATCTAACCAAACAAACTTTCTACCCTCACAAATAATATTTGGATCAGTTTCTCTTATCCTCTTAGTTTTAAATAAAGATAATTGAATAATATATTAAGATAATCTAATCAGCTAAAATATATACATATATTCTTTACTCATCTTATTGTAATTCAATAATACTTACTTCCAAGCAGGTTTCAAAAAGGTACAAATATTTAGATTAAGGTAGTATCATTTCAAAATAATTTAGGGTATTAATAAACATCATGTTAAAATCTATAACTGTATATTTCATACATCTGTTGAAAACTATTTACTGACATTACTGTATAATACAGTACCATTGTTGTGCAAATTGTTTTAGACTACTCCAAGTCCTAAACCAGTGTTTAAATTAATATTTGCAAAGTCATATTGGAATAAAACATGAATAGTTCTTGGAAACCACATCATATTTCATGTTTAACATAAACTGAAATGCCATACAATGTATAAGTATATTAATATTTCTTTAGTAGACATTAAATATGTTCCTCCTGATTGTGCATTTTTCAGCTTTCTTTTCAATGACAATTCCCATGGCTGGAGACAACAAGATCACAATTTAGACAGCTCCCTTATCCAAGAGACCACCTCATAATGTTGTGCTACCTGATTGAGTGTCTTGCTGCCAACACTTCCATCAATCCTCAGAGGGACCCTGCACAATGAAAACTGACACAGTACAGAGGTAAACTGCAGCGCAAGACTTGACCACACCCTCAAAGCAAACATCTATGTATATCACACATCAACTCCTAAGCAGCTTAGACTGACACTCCAACCAGTGAGAGTTCATCTGTTGACAATAAGTGCTGGAGATACAATCCTGGACCTACCTACTCAACACAATTGTGTAATTCAATCCTATGACTGGAACAAAAGTATACTGGAGAACACATCAAAACAATGGAAGCTGCCAAGATTCAAACCACCATGTACTCTAAAATATTACAGGTCAATAAAATTCCCCAACCCATTTTGCAGCAAAGAGACAAAACGTGATTCCAAACCATGGGGTAACACCTTACCACGCCAAAAAGGTGTCCAAGAAACTTGTTTTTCCTCCAACATCGGAGGACAGCCACGCATGATCTCATGCACTGCAAGAGTACCCATTTTATCCTGGCAATTGCTTCACCACTGTATATAGAAACATTTAATCCAAATCATTAACTGGCACCACAACAATATTTCTTGTGAGAAAAGCTGTTTTACAGGCAATGACCAGACAGAACGACGATCATTGAGAGGATACATTTATCAAATGTCAAGCCGGCGCTGCCCCAGCCATAATACAAGTGTTCCCTCAAATCAACCCTCAAACGTAATCTACTGCCCACCAAACTTGCAGACCAATACTGGCATCCTTTCTCATGCAGTCACATTGAAACACAAAAAATACAGGTCCGCTTGGATCAGGAACAACCAGGCTTCCTCAACTGCCAGACAACACACCTGTGGCCTCGCAGAAAGGTCCAAGAATCATAGTTGCATTGTCAAGCATCCTTGTCCACACTAACAGTAAACATGATATACCCGTGACATACACTAGTATTGTGTCATTCTTGATAATGTAAAAGCCAGACAATATATTATAAGAAGGGTGAAGCCACAGCGCCAGGCAACATAACAAGAAGAGTACAGTCAAGAGTCACCATTCAGATGAGCAAACGGAACAGCATGAGCCATCTAAGGATGGATAGCCCGCTGAGTACCTGCCACAATGCATGCCCATAATGCATGGCAACCCAGTAACAAATTAGGTGTGGGCTAAGCCTCTCCCTTCCACTCAAATCAGATCCAACACAATATGTGTGTAGAACACGGATGCTTCGACAAAGCCCAAAGCCACATGGATATAAACATTGTATAATTGACACAATCGGGTCAAATCCATCTGTTGTTATGTTACTCATTATAGTTGCCTATACAATCATTGCTTCCACTTTTCCATCTAGTATACCATAATATCATTATCTAAATGTTTGATTTGCCAAATGCACATCCAACCTTCTTGTTGTGATCCCACCTGCCCAAAATTATAGGGCATACCTTGCAGCAGGACATCAGTAGTATTCTGCAGGAGCACCAGCTGGGAAGAAATGGCAACCTCCCAAAACAAACCTGTCAGTTGCTTGACATTTACTAGTTTCTTTAGAGAATTTTGTAAAATACAGCAGTGATTTTATTTTGGTTGATGATTAATTTCTGCTTTTTAAACTCTGCTGTATAAAACATAGTAAGGGATAGCTAAAATGTCTGGAAATCTAAACTGATAGAAAGACAAGCAGATATATGTCCTTACCTATCAAGGTGCTAGGAGACATCAGTAGCCATAAACTGAAAGTGCTTCAAAAATAAATATCTGTGTATATTTATATGAACCTTTTATATTATTTTATGTTTCTAGAAGGTAGAATTTAGTAGGTTTCTGTATCTTTAAATGTGAACCTAGTTTATTTTCTGACTAGACGTACAATTAGAAAGAGTCAGGATGGTATGCACACAAGTAAATGCGACAAGCAATAAGTAACTCAAAGTTTCTAGTGATGTTTGTGGCTGTTAAATTGTCTCGAGAACCAAGCAGGAAAAGGTATGTGTTTTTTTCTTTTTCTTTTCCCTCCTCTTATTTGGTGACAAATCTCATGTAGTGGCAACGCAAGTACTCTAGTTTACTTGAGTAGTAAGTTCACAACTGTCAAACTTTGCATTTTAAACATGCTATGCCTTATTTCTCATACAAAAAGAAAAAAGCACAACAGGATATCTAAGCTAGTCACAAGCATCTTCAACTCCGATGTCTGGAGCCACAACACACATGACTTATAGCCCTCAAAATATCACTTAAAAACATATTTTTCAACTGGACTATATCAGTATGTGCATATGGGTCAAAGGCAGAACATCTTTTAAGATTATTTTAAAGTAGTCTTAAGTGATACATCCTAACTGAAATACTTCATTTCAAAAGCAAACACATTTCTGCCCAGCATTAGCTGCTTATCCAAAACAGGGACACTTTAACTTATAAAAGTAATACTATCAGGGATGTAACTAATAATAAGTTATATAGCAGTTTTTTTCATTACTATACCTATTAAGCAATATAACCATATACTGATTAAAGTATTATAAGTTAATGAAGATTTAATAAAAAAAAAGAAGAGAAAAATAAAACAACAAAACACAAAGAGAGAAAAATAAATAAATAAATAAATAAATAAATAAATAAACTATTTTGGGAACATTATTATGCATTGATTACCTGATTAAGAATATGAAAATAATAGATGGATAATAATGAAAAAATAGAGTAATGTTTAAATTATGCGTAGTATATTGCTGTGATTTCAGATAAATGTATTTACATTTGTGCTAACTTTGACATCTAACGTATACTTGTAAACAGTACCTGTTTTGGTGTAACTTGAAGACAGTAAGAACTTTTCTTTTGTTGTTAGTATTATTATTTAGATTTTACAGAATATAACATATGTAAGATTATTTGTCCTTTAGTTTTTTTCTTTGCTCAACAGTTTTCCAATTATTTACTTCAGCATTTCTCTCGTGTACTTCTATTGTCCAGTCCATAGATTCTTCATGTGTTAGGGATGTTGTTGTTGGTAAGGTATTTTATTGCTGAATCTACTGTTTCAAAGATTTTTATTCCATTTGGTAGAAAACTTTCAGTCTTGCTGGAAATAAAAGATGGACTTTCAGCTTGCTTTTTCTTCAAGGTTTTTATTGGTAGAAATTATTTTCTTTTGAAACCACCTTTGTAGAATAATCATTGTCAAATCTTATTAATGAATCATTGTATTTGATGGGAGAATTTGCCCAAGCATTTCTTAATATAAGATCTTTATCTTGTGTAGAAAAGTCTCACAATTATAGATCTCGCTTGTTCTTACCTCGAGAAGAAGTATTTCCAGAAGCTGCTAGTGATCTATGTACCGCCTGCTCTATACCATAATGAAAAGAGCTTCAGGTATTTTGTTACATCTGGTATCCAGGGTGGTAAGAAAGTTTATCATATTGTCCCTTCAGATTTTCTTCTGGTAGACCATATATTCTAATATTATTTCTTCTTGTTCGGTTTTCCATATCATCAAGCTTTTCTAGTAAATATGTATTCTGTTGAAGTAAGAATTCAGTTTGTTGTTCTTCTATTTGGACTCTTAGTGTCAATGTCACTCTAATGACTGTTCAATAAGTGATATCTGTCCTTTCTGCTGTGTAAACATTTCTTGAAGTTGTTCCAGTTGTTGTGAGCACTTTCTTTAAAAGTATCTATTTTATTGTCCATCTTGTCGATTTTATTGTAAGTTCCTGTATATTTGTAATGAGAGACTGCAGGTCTTTTTTGAGAGAAGAGTCTTGTGCTGTATTCCTTAGATGACTCATGCTGTAAAGCTGATATTGGTGCTGATTTTCCAGTAATTAATTTGACAGGAATTATTCAAGTTCTGACAATAAAATTTTTCTTATAGATGCTCAGAGTTATTAGAAATAAGTTAGTAATAAAAAGTTCTTCAAATTAAATATTATTTTGTAAAATTTCTGTCAGGAATTGTATTGAGGTAAGAGAGCTGAAATGAAGTGCAGCTATCAGTTCAGCATCCTAGCCACCACCAGTTTATTCTTGATGTCTAACAGGTGGCGAAGTATCCGTTCCTTAAACTTTCTATTGGTCTTTCCTACATAATAGGCTTGGCACAAATTACAAGTGCCAATGTATATAACATTCTTGGTGTTGCAGTTAGCAAAACCAGAGTACTTATAGCATTTGTTAGTTACCGGATGAACAAAACTGTTGGAACATTTAATGTGGCTGCAAGCTTTGCAAAAGCCACATTTCTTAACTGCTGACAGTAAAATTAAGAGAATTGTAGGGGAAACACCTAAATTTGGTTATAAAAACAAGAAGAACTTAAAGGCTTTATTGTGCAACTATGATGGAATACCTAATAAGCAGAGTACAGAAGGAAGAAATAGGTTAGGAACTTGGAAATGTGTCTGAAAATCCAGGGCATTCATTTAGCTTTATGGTTATCTCAACTGTGACTACTAACCTCCGTGGAGGAGACATTGTCAACAAAACTGAAAAGGAAGAAAGCAAATAGATCATGAACCTCAGAGCTAATTTATTTCCAGGGCTCAACAGAGTAGTTCCTATTAAACCTATTTTGAAAGAGAGAAGTTTCCACTAAGAGAAATGAAATGGAGGCTTAAGGAAGGCGTGCATCTGATTGCTGTATGTGATTGGCTGGCAAATTAAGGATCTTTATTTAACAGCAGTAAGTCAGGTCTACACACTAGGATCTGAAGAAGGTTTTTAACTGAAAGCGCTTTATCCTGTTTGACCGGTAATTTTAAATTTGAACAGCACAATTTGTGCTTTTTATTTCTTCATTTTATTAAAGCCTACATTTTAACAGAATTTCTCAGTGAACTTTTTGCTATGGTGGAAGCCTTTTTTTCATTTTACTATTTTTGCCTATCAAGGCTTCCTCTGGAGGTGGTTTTTGATTTGATTGTTTGGCCTGTACATAGCCCACAAATTTACTATCCACATTTTTTCTTTCCAATCCAAGAACATATGTTTGCAGAAATCTGAGAAACCTTTACCCCTAATACATTAATGTCCAATAAATATAAAATGTGCAGAAGAATGTATTCATTTATGTTTGTATTGGGCACTTCTGCGACGCTGGCAATTAACATCACTTAGATGTACCGCAATCCTATTTTTGAAAGCTCTAGAATTTTGCCCAACATAGATATATAGGCACACACATATCGTCATCACCATCAACCTGCTTTTTCCTATTTTCTACATGGGGTTGAGAGTGCCTTGTCAACTGTCACCATCTCTCTTGATTTAGTGTCCCTCTCCTACCTTCACTAACAGCAATGCATGACTGTCACAAGTCTTCTCTCATATTATCCATCCATCTCTTTGTTGGACTCTCTTGTTATCATTTGCCTTCTTCCTGTCTATGTCAAACCTTCTTCACCAGATTGTCTTCTGCAAGTTTGCAAACCACTGTAATCTGTTCTGTTTGACTTTCTCTGCAATTGGGGCTACATTGGCTTCTGCACTGATGCCGTCATTTTTCTGCCTGTCCCACCGTGTGCTTCCTGGCACCTGTTTCAGGCAGTCCATCTCCATCACCTCTAACTTCCTCAGCTGTTCTTCCTTCAAGCCTAGGTTTCCATTCTGTACAGCAGTACTGGTGTCACCATTGTTTTATATACCTTACCTTGCCGCTTCTTTGGTATTCTGTCATACACTCCCCCAGCACTCTGCTAGTTGGCTACAGTCCCTCTAATTCAAGCTTTGACCTCCTTATTCAGACTTCCCTACCATCCTACCCAGATACTTGAAGTTGTAAACATGTTATACTGTTTTCCCTTCTATCTCATTTCTTAGCTTCTTCTGATTTCCCCATTTGCTGCCATTATAACTGTCTTATCTATACTCAGTTTCATCCCATGTTCCTTCAATTTTGCATTCCTCACCTCTATCCTTTGCTGAAGTTCTTGCTCAGAGTCAGCCCATAATGCTAAATAGTCTGCCTACAGCAACTCTGTTAAGCTGTCCCCTCTGAACTGTTTACTAATCTAGTCCATAATCATTATCAGCAGTAGGTTCAGAGCTGAACCCTGGTGTACACCCACTCCCACTGGGAACCTCTCTGTGAGACCAAGCACTGTTCATACATGAGTCATTGGGTCCTTGTGCATAGCCTGCATTAATTCTAGCAATGTTTATGGGACTTTGAAACACCACAGAACTCCCCCGATCAGTTTTATTGGGATCTTATCATATGTTTCTCCAAGTCTAGGAATGCCCAGTTGGACTCTTTCCTCATTTCTAGCTTCTTCTCAACTATTTGTCTCACCGCAACCATTGGGTCAGTCGGGCTGCATTCTGATCTGAATCCAAACTACTCATACACCATCTTATCTTCTTCTGCTCTGTGCATTCATTTATTAATCATCATCTCCAGAACTTTCATGCAGTGAGTTTGATACCTAAGCACTACCCACAGTTATGGATATCTCTTTGTTTTTATACACTGGCACTAGTATGCTTATTCTCCAGTCATATGGGATACATTTTTCCCCTCCATACTGCTATGAGTACTCTCAGAAGCCATTTCTCCCCTATCTCCCCCCCAACATCTTGATCATAGCTGCTGTGACTTCATCTGAGCCTGATGGTTTCTCTGGTTTCATTTTCCTTAGTCCTCTTCATTCAGAAGCTGCTGGAAGTGCTCCTTCCATCTACCTTTGAAGTCCTGTGGACTAGGGAGCTGGTTGTTACTGGCACCCCTTATGAAGGGTATCTGATAACTATCTTCTTTATCTTTCTGTCACTTTCTTGCACCACCTATCATATAACTTTGCAGGAGCTAGTAGAGTGCCTCGACTCCATCTTCACTTATAATGAGAATACCTGCTGTACAGCGACTCCATCTTCACTTATAATGAGAATCCCTGCTGTACAGTGACTCCATCTTCACTTATAATGAGAATACCTGCCGTACAGCGACTCCATCTTCACTTATAATGAGAATCCCTGCTGTACAGCGACTCCATCTTCACTTATAATGAGAATACCTGCCGTACAGCGACTCCATCTTCACTTATAATGAGAATACCTGCCGTACAGCGACTCCATCTTCACTTATAATGAGAATACCTGCTGTACAGTGACTCCATCTTCACATGTTTATTTATGGGAAATTCTGGGATGACAATTTTCCCAGTCCTACTTGTTTATGCACACTGAAGGTGCATGGTAATACCGTTGTGTAGCAATTTTTACAATGTGTATCAGGTTTGTTCATTGTGCAAATTGATAGATTCAGAAACAATAAGGAAATTAGTCCTAATTAGCATACCCACCATGCCCAGAGTGATGAATCTACACAATGGCTGGCAGAGAGCCTCATCACACTAAGGGAAAAGTTTCTAGCTAGGATGGTGATTCGTATACTGCACTTCCTGGCAGAGCTGTCTCCATTCTTTAGCTGTGCAACTGATAATAACCATGTCCTGCCGTTTTTACTTTTAGTCAGTTTTCCTGTGGGTATGAATAGCCTGGTGATAGTTTTCCACACAGTGAAGAATTTTTGCTTATGCATTTTATATATACATATATATATATTTATAAAAAATAAAATAATTTTTGCTTACTTCTTAAACTCCTTCCACTTTCTAGTTTAGTTTTTTGCATGTATCTTTACTGTTACTCCTTTGTATATCTTATACTATAGTTTTATATTTTATATTTTGTATTTTTCATTTTTGTATTTTTTCTATTCAATATGTCTTTGGAGCTTTTCTCCCCGGGCATCTACTGAAAATGGACATGTATCCAGCTAGACTAGCCCGGTCAACAAATGTAAAATAAAAATAAAATAAATAAATAATATATATATATATATATATATATATATATAGAGAGAGAGAGAGAGAGAAAGAGAGAGAGAGAGAGAGACCCTCCACACACACACACACACACACACACACACACACACACACACACACACATACACACACACACATATATTTATATATCAGAAACAAGACACTCCAGCACTCAAAAGCAGAAAATATCCTTTATTTTTTAGCCCGTCAGTGAATCAACAATAATACAGCCTCCAACAAACGTGACCAGATACAGACCAGTTTCACAAAAGAGTCATCAGTGTATTAAGGCATGCATTTCTGTATTTACTTAAGCACCACTTAAAGAGACATGCACCAGTTTCAAAAATTACACTAATTCCTACTTAAATATATTAAAACAAAGGTAGATTATGACTATGTAAAGCATATGAATAAAGATTATTTCATAACTAATACATTTAAGGTGATTTTAAACCTATTATACATATATATATATATATATATATATATATATATATATATATATATAAAATAAATATTTATTACTTGTTTACTGGCAAAGTCCAACTTGGAACGAGCCAATTTTCAGCAGAGGCCTGGGGAGAAATGCTCCAGATGCATGTCTTTGTAACATGGGAGGAAACTCACACAAATGCAGGGAGGACATGAAGACTCTGCACAGAGAGCACCCCAGTTGAGAACTGAACCAGAGAACCTCTTGCTGTGAGGCAACACTGCAAACTACTACACCACTGCACCATCCACATACGCTCTCAAAAACACATAAAGATATATATTTTAATATATGCACATATATAATATTGTCATAAATACAAATATGTATAAAAATACCAAGCACCATTACCAATACTCATTTAAACCTGGCCTGTACATAGCTCCCAAATTCGCTATCCATATTTTTTCTTTCCAATCCAAGAACATATGTTTGCAGAAATCTGAGAAACCTTTACCCCTAATACATTCAAGTCCAATAAAGATAAAATGCGCAGAAGAATGTATTAATTTATGTTTGTATTGGGCACTTCTGCGACGCTGGCAATTAACATCACTTAGATGTACTGCAATCCTATTTTTGAAAGCTCTAGAATTTTGCCCAACATAGATATATAGACACACACATATCGTCATCACCATCAACCTGCTTTTTCCTATTTTCTACATGGGGTTGAGAGTGCCTTGTCAACTGTCACCATCTCTCTTGATTTAGTGTCGCTATCCTACCTTCACTAACAGCAATGCCTGACTGTCACAAGTCTTCTCTCACACTATCCATCCATCTCTTTGTTGGACTCTCTTGTTATCATTTGCCTTCTTCCTGTCTGTGTCAAACCTTCTTCACCAGATTGTCTTCTGCAAGTTTCCAAACCACTGTAATCTGTTCTGTTTGACTTTCTCTGCAATTGGGGCTACATTGGCTTCTGCACTGATGCCGTCATTTTTCTGCCTGTCCCACCGTGTGCTTCCTGGCACCTGTTTCACGCAGTCCATCTCCATCACCCCTAACTTCCTCAGCTGTTCTTCCTTCACTGCCCAGGTTTCCGTTCTGTACAGCAGTACTGGTGCCACCATTGTTTTATATACCTTACCTTTCCGCTTCTTTGGTATTCTGTCATACACTCCCCCAGCTCTCTGTGCTAGTTGGCTACAGCCCCTCTAATTCAAGCTTTGACCTCCTTATTCAGACTTCCCTACCATCCTACCAGACACTTGAAGCTGTAAACCTGTTACACTATTTTCCCTTCTATCTCATTTCTTAGCTTCTTCTGATTTCCCCATTTGCTGCCATTGTAACTGTCTTATCTATACTCAATTTCATCCCGTGTGCCTTCAGTTTTGCATTCCTCACCTCTATCCTTTGCTGAAGTTCTTGCTCAGAGTCAGCCCGTAATGCTAAATAGTCTGCCTACAGCAACTCTGTTAAGCTGTCCCCTCTGAACTGTTTACTAATCTAGTCCATAATTAGTATCAGTAGTGGGCTCAGAGCTGAACCCTGGTGTACACCCACTCCCACTGGGAACCGCTCTGTGAGACCAAGCACTGTTCATACATGAGTCATTGGGTCCTTGTGCATAGCCTGCATTAATTCTAGCAATGTTTATGGGACTTTGAAACACCACAGAACTCCCCAGATCAGTTTTATTGGGATCTCATCATATGTTTCTCCAAGTGTAGGAATGCCCAGTGGGACTCTTTCTTCATTTCTAGCTTCTTCTCAACTATTTGTCTCACCGCAACCATTGGGTCAGTCGGGCTGCATTCTGATCTGAATCCAAACTACTCATACACCATCTTATCTTCTTCTGCTCTGTGCATTCATTTATTAATCACCATCTCCAGAACTTTCATGCAGTGAGTTTGATACCTCTGTACTACCCACAGTTATGGATATCTCTTTGTTTTTATACACTGGCACTAGTATGCTTATTCTCCAGTCATCTGGGATACATTTTCCCCTCCATACTGCTATGAGTACCCTCAGAAGCCATTTCTCTCCTATCTCCCTCCAACATCTTGATCATAGCTGCTGTGACTTCATCTGAGCCTGGTGGTTTCTCTGGTTTCATTTTCCTTAGTTCTCTTCATTCAGAAGCTGCTGGAAGTGCTCCTTCCATCTACCTTTGATGTCCTGTGGACTAGAGAGCTGGTTGTTACTGGCACCCCTTATGAAAGGTATCTGATAACTATCTTTTTTATCTTTCTGTCACTTTCTTGCAACCTGATAGAGTTTTTAGCACCACCTATCATATCACTTTGCAGGAGCTAGTAGAGTGCCTCTGATGCCTTGTTTTTTTGTTATTGTAACTTCTCTCCTTCTTAGCCTGGTCTGTATTTCTATCTCCCATTTTTATCTTCCAGTCCTTCTTTTTTTTTATAACTTTCCATCACCAGCTTTTGTTATGCACCTTGTATCAGTACCTGGCTTGGCTGCATGTCTGTTCTATAGTCCTCACATGTGCTGTTTTAAGGCATTGCCATTCTATTTCAACTCCACCTATTTTATATATGAGTGTGTGTGTAAGTACATGTACTATTTTTGCACATATCTTTTATCTGCATATTTTATGTTTTATTTGGTTCTGTGACAAAGTTGCTTACCATTGGGCAAAGCAGCTGCAATGAAAGCCTCTTGAGATACACATTTACAATGGCTTCAACAGCCCCAGGCATAATTGTGTGATGTATATCATCTAATCACAGGCATATATCTGTTACCTCAGCAGGCTCAAAGATTACATTTAAAAGACTCCTGAAAGAACACCTAAAGCACACATGGATATGTTCCCCACCTGGCTGACCCCCCCCCCACCCTCTCCCCTTACTCTTGCCCTCTTACCTCAGCATCATCACCAAAAGAATGCAACTTTTCTAGCTTCCTTCCAGTTCCACCTCCAATTCTGACCCCTTAGTGACTACCCATATGTCACGGCTAGGACACTGTTATCGCTCCACTACACTTTTCTCTTTACACCTCTACTCTTACTCTGTACTTAAGCTACTTACTCCTCCTGCTTTTCTTACTTAACTTGTTATCCAGTTTCCCATCTCTGTCTCTTTTCCTGTCACCATACTCCCTACTATGTCTAATCTTTGCTCTCTTTGTTGCTGTACTCCCTGTTGTGGCTAACTTGCTCACAAGTCAACTGTATAAAGCAAACAATGCAACCCCTACTAACAATGTTCATCATTATGTAATGCCGCAACCTAAAACTGTAAAAGATGTGCTCAGTCTATGTAAATATGTTAAATAGTAAGCTTCAATGCTATGTTACTAGTCAATGTTAAGTTTGGTACTATGTAAAGTTGAATGCTTCTGTATACACTTGATATTTTTCTTAAAATTTAACTGTTGAGCTTTTCTCACCGGGCCTCCACTGAAAATGGACATGCATCCAGTCAGACTTTCCTGGTAAACAAATATAAAATAAATAAATAAATAAATCTATGACAAGTGCAATATCACTTTATAATATTGGGCAGGATTCACGAAGGCTTGCACGGAGTCTAAGAGTAGTGTAAGACTCCATGCAGCCTTCGCGATCCAGGAACAGCCCAAAGTCCGTGTAAGAGTCAAGCTAAAACGGCTCTTACACGGAGTGGGCGTGGATAAGCTAATCACCTCACTTGCAGCCGAATAGCATGCAAATGAGGCTGATTAGCAATCCAGGAAGCCCAGAACAGCCCGTGTAAGAGCCGTTTTAGCTGCAGAAATGTACTCAGTTGACAACTGAGTACGTTTCTGCAAAAACCCCAATGGAGCCATGTCAGCTCCAAATAAAGGGTGCATATGTGTCAGGCAGCATGCCAATGGCCAAATATGTGGCCATTGGCAAGGTAACCTGATGCAAATATATGCGATTGCCGATGTTTAAACCCAGCGCAGCCCCGCGCAAATGGGCTGCTCTGTATAGAACATAAAACGAAGGTTTTAAACATACAAATGTAGGTTTTATGCAATACATGGAATGTCAATGCAGGGACCAGCAGAGCAAAACCAACATGGCCACCGTGTAGTGGTTGCTAAGGGGGGAAGCTGAGTCTAAGAGATGTAACTAAGCATTAGTAGGCAATCTCATGCAAATGAGTGTAAGGATACTGAATTCCACTGTCACATAGCAAATGAGCACATTCTGAGTAGTGTAAGAGTTACATAAGGGGGAGGAACAGAGTAGGAGATAGGTGACATCACAGGGGGGAATGGTAGAAAGAAATGCAGTTCATTGGAGGTTAGAGTTACATGACAGATGTCAGACAGATATCAAGGAAAGAGGTGTGCCACTAAGTAAACATGAGAAAGTCAAGAAATGGAAGGTGTACACTGTTGCCTACACCAAAGTTTCTTGCTGGACGTGTATGCGCACGTGTAAGGCAGACTGAGCATGTGGGAGCGTGTTGGGAGATGTTTAACACCGTTTGCGTGGGTGTGCACGCGTTTAAAACCGAATAAGCAGATTCTGAACTGTGTAAGTATGTGTGCACACATGTAAGCCACTGTGAGCGTGTTTCTGCTGGTTTGCACACGGCTCCACCCTGAGGAAACAGAAAGGAAAAAGGAAGCAACAGATGTAGTAGGAAGTTAGCAGGGAATACTGCTGGAGCTAGCAGGTGAAAACAATTAGATGCAGGCAATTACACAGGCAGAATACTAGCCCAGCCCAGCACTTAAAACTCTGCAAACAGCAGTGCAGAATGTTTCTCTCAAGAGACACTGCAAGACAGGAGTTAAGTTATCAGAAGTGAAAACTGAAAAGCTGAACTCAGAGCAGAAATGTTAGGGGCTGCCATAGCTGTCATAATGAGACATAGGCAACTTGCTGAGGGTGGTGACAATGCAGATGGTGCCAGACAACCCGCAGTGAGGAGACGGAGAAGAGTGTACAGGCCCAGGGTCACCTACCACGGGTTACATGAGCTGGAGATAGTAGAGCGCTATAGAGTGGACAGAGACCTCCTGCAGCAAATAGTGGAGCTGTGCAGGCCATGCCTCACACACAGAACCAACAGAGGGGAACCCATCCCAGTGGAAACCAAGGTATGTGTTGGCATAAGAATACTAGCAACAGGTACCTTCCAGAGACCAACTGGTGATATGATGGGGATATCACAGGCATCAGCTTCCAGGGTACTGCACCAGTTCCTGGATGCCATGTCAGCACATGTCGGTGATCATGTATATTTCCCCAATGCCCGTGAGGTATTGGCCAGCAATATGCATCTCTTCCAGCAAATAGCGGAATACCCTGAGGTAGTGGTTGCAATAGACTGCACGCACATACGCATCAAAGCACCAGCCGGTGAGCGGGTAGGGCATACATCAACCGCAAGGGCTTCCTCCATCAACTGCCAGGTCGTGTGTGATGCCCAGGGCATAATAATGAATGTGTGTGCTGGCTGTCCTGGGAGCTACCACGATTCCCACATCTGGCATTTGACGCAGCTGTACCAGACATTTGCCAATGGGGATATCCCGCACGGACACCTAGTGGGGGATGCAGGTTATGCACTGGAGCCGTGGCTGATGACACCCATCAGAAACGCACACACACCTGAACAGGAACGCCATAATGAGGCACACGCACAAACACGTAATGTAATAGAGCGTGTGTTTGGGCTGCTCAAGTCACGGTTCCGGTGTCTGGACACATCTGGTGTTGCCTTGCAGTACACACCAACTACATGTACCCAAATTGTCATGGTATGTGCTATGCTACATAATATGATCTTGCAAAACAGCTGCAGCAGGACCAGCATAGGGCTGGGCCAAACAGCCCCCACCATTGCCAAGGCCATCACAGGCAGAGCGTGACTCGGAGGAGGAACAACCTGAGCCTGCCCCAGTAGGCAGAAGGAGGCGTGCCCAGTATGCCCTGGCCTTGGCAAAGAGGCAACGCATAGCACATACATTGGCTCCGTAGGAACCTTGGGAATGATACCCCTCTCTGACTCACTCATATAGTAACAGGGATGCCTAACGTGACACAACCTGCTCTCAAACATGTACAGGGAAGTGTAATATGCGCATCCGACAGAGGCAGCCCTGCAGCACTACCTGAGGCATGAATGCTATGTGTTAAGTAATGTAACACCAAGTACTATATGCACACCTGAGGACCCTGACTAAAATCCTACCCTCACCAAGCATCATGCCACAACATGACAACGAGATGATCAAGTGCAACAATTGACTGAAGTATCGCAGTTAGTCAAAGGGGACCCAATGTGTGCCAGTCTGGGATGACATGCTGAGCATGACATGATGCACCACCTGCTAGGACTGGCATGCACCTATCAGTGCAGGCCGTATGGATACTGGCAAAGGCTGTTGTCACCCACAGTGTGCCCTGAATAGGTAAGGCTCAAAACACAAACCTATCTCCATAGGTACCAGAAGGGATAAGAATAAGATAAGGGATAAGTTGAAACAGCAAGATGCATGCAGTCTAAACTCACCCAGTATGGAGAATGTTGATAACTGTGCTGTAACAGAAAACTGAGGCAAGGCTCACAACAGCACCCTAACACTACCAGGTTACAACTCATACTGTGCTGTACAGCCTCAAAACTTGGAACAAGCTACAAAAGGAGGGTGACTAGCAAGAATTGTCAAGGATAACCACACCCCCATGTCGGTACCACAACAAAAAGCAGCATGGACAGCATGGACTAGCCATGCTCAAGTAACAGTGGCTAAAACTGCCCCCCAGTTTATAGCCTGCTACAGACTACTGTCCCAACACCAGAAACTGCATCCAGCCTATGCTGGAATACATGAATATATCAAGTCCTCCAAACCACATTATATTGGGTGACTGCAAATACCCAGACATAGACTGGGAGCATTATACTAGCTCCAACAGTGTAGGACAAAAGTTCATAGAATCCACAAACCAAAAGGCCCAGGAACAACGTACCACTCCCACAAGAGGGGTAAGCATACTGGATGTGATAATCAGCAACATGGGTACTGGATGTCAAGATGAGAAGTGTATTGCTCACTGGTAAAACCAGACCATAGAGTAATCACACTGGATATACAAATCCTGACCACAGTCCCTGGCCGGAAAACCACAGTGGAAAACATGTGTTAAGCAATATTTGCACTCCTCCAAACTGATGTGGAATCCATTAAAGGTCCGTGCAGGTGCAAAATATGGGCCACACCTCAGAACCTGTAATACAGCCATTCCATGAACACTGCCAGGAATGCTTGGATTATGCAGTCCTAAATTAAAACAAGACACAGTGCCTAAATCTGGCATGGTGGACACCAGCCATAACCAAAACATGCAAGAGAATGAGGAAGCTACTACATGATAGAGCAAACATGAACAATGAAGTAATCACTGTTCAGTAGTATGGCAATAAAATCTGTCCACACATGCAATCCACTAAGGCCAGCCACAACAAGTGGAATCTGTGAATCCTGAGGCAATGTTACACCTGCCCCAAGTACACAGACAACCCCAACTCCACCCAAGAAATACAAATATATGTGAGAGATGCAACCATCCATCCAAACTGGAGGCTGAGCTCCCTCAACTCAGTACTCCCAAAACAAGTCAGTAGGAGAAGGTAACCACACACACCACAAACACAGTCCCACATAGACCTATCACAACTGCAAACCAAACACATAAACACAGAAAAACATTCCCGGAGGCACAAATTACAAACACAGCACACCAACAGAGGCCTCTAAAGCAGACACCCAATCAAACAGCCTCCAAACATAGCACATGCAACACATAGCACACAAAGCTGGTGTGCCAAACAGTCACAGGCCAGAAGGAGAAACAACATGCCTGATACAGTTGTAATAGGTGACTCCATAGTCAGACACACTGCTGTCCCGCACACCAGACTGAACAAGGTAAAGGGTACAGTAAGCTGCCTGTAGGCTGCCACAATATGCCACATAACAGAAGTATGTAGGTCACTCCAAAGCAAGTAGAAATATGATGCAGTCATAGTCCATGCTGGTGTGAATGACCTGAGATGTACCGCCCTAGACTACATGAAAAGAGACATAGATGAGCTATCTGATTATGTAGTCCAGGCTGGTATGACACTCACCGTTCGCAGCATCCTACCCATACTAAGAATAATGCCACAGTACAAACACGGAATGATCAGTCATAGCAAGTGGCACACTTACTGGTGTCATTCCAAGGGGATCCAATGTCTGTCTGCTTGGGATGTCATGCTTGACAAGCCACGCAGCTGTCCTTGGGATGGCCTGCACCTGTTACCCCTGGGCGTCTGAATATTGGATAAGGCCTTTGCCACCTCCATAGAGCCTTTTGTAGGCAAGGCTGAAAAGACTGACCCACCACCCTAGAAAACATAAGTGGGAAGAAACATAAGGGAAATGCTGACCAATTCCAGATGTGTACACCCCAATATGCATGCTCCTGAGGCCATCCCCAGAATGGAGAACATCGATGTCTGTGCAGTGACAGAAACCTGCTGCAAGCCTCCTGACAGCACACCAGCACTACCAGGTTATACCACGTATCATGTGTCATGGCCCCAAAACCTGGAACAAAACATAAAAGGAGGGTGAGTACCCATAGTCAGCACAGACACCCATACATCCAGGTAACTGACAATGCACAAGGCATTGGAGTTCACCCATGTGCAACTAACTGTAGGCAAGACTGCTGTGCAGTCTGTAGCATGCTACAGACCGCACTCTCACACACAATAACCCCACCCAGCTGTCCTGAAGACACTGGACAGTATGAATGTCCCACCAAATACCAAACAAGGTACCACAAATTACCACATAGGTGGTAAACCATTATGTATGGAAGGAGTAACCAGGGACCTAGGGACACAAGTGGACAGTAACCTGTTATGTGACACCCACATTGCCAATGTGGCTAGGAAGACTGTCTACATTTGACACTGTATCAGGAAAGGAGTCACATCTACGGCAACAGAGGTCATTGTGCCCCTATACTTTTCTCTAATCACACCCATAATCTAGTACAATGCCTCATATGGGATGTACCTTACCTGACACCTGCAGCAGTTAGAAAGACCTCAAAGGTACCTCACCAAGAGGATAAAGGGTCTCAAATATATGTCATATGCTGCCTGGCTGTAGACACCCCAGCTGAATCCAGTCACATACTGCCTGCACAGAGGCATTGCATGCCTGTTGTAGGAGGCCATGCCCAACACAGGAGTAATGGACATGCTCCACCCCAGAAAACACAAATCCATCGGAGCTGTGAGAGTGAGAGATGTCAACCTCAACAAATAATGAAATAGGATGTGCTGGTGGGACAGATACATAATCCAGAGGCTCCCCACACCCTGGACCAGAATCCCACTCCATGTTAGGCAGAGCCCCTCACTGACATTCTTCAACAGGAATCTTGCCAAGTGGATGGATGATTGTAGAGTTACACTGGGGGTCTTCACTGTGTCATGTCCAGACAGAGGCACAGCAAAGCAAATCATAAATGGCCATAATATTCACATAGCAAGGGGTGTCAAAAGCCAGACACACTCTGGCTAGGCTAACAAATGCCCAGGGTGGATAGCCTACTATGAACCTATGAACCTATGAAGATACAAATTGTACAGGACACTAAGGATAATCCCAAAGCTTTCACAACTGATGGTAGGAACCATGTTGGGAATTCACAGATATGCCCTGAGTCACACAAATATCACAAACACACACACATATTGCCAACATACATCCTGACAGGTGCAGTGCAAACCCCCCCACCCCCGAATGCAGAATATCTATCCCAGCAGACTGCTGGCCCCCTGACATTGCAGATGCTGAGGTAACAGCCAACATCTACAAAGCAAAACACACAGCAGCAATGGTATGAGATGGTGTCCTGGGCTTAGTGCAGCATGGACTCCAAGATGAATGGAATGCCAAACCACACTACTGCTCAATGTCAGCCTTACCACAGAATATGTACCCAAAGAGCAGTGTACAACAACAGTGGTCCTTCTCAACAAAGGTGTTGCCTGAATGGATACTGAACACTACTACCCCAGAATCCTGAGAAGCTCGGTTTGCACAGCTATGGAAAGGATCAGCATGTACCACAGACATAAAGATATTGGGGACCTACTGACACCGGACCCAACCCAGTGTGGCCTTCTCAAGTGCAGATCCTGCCCCTAACCATGTTTGACTCAATTGAAACAGTCATTAAGGTCATTGATGAGGGCAATGTGCTCTACACAGTGTATCTGGACCTTGCAAAGGCTTCTATACAATACCCTACGTGTTCATTATAGATAGGCTCACCAGCTTAAATATAAACCCACATGTCAGTAGAGGGGTTGCAAACCAGACCAAGGACAGAACAGACATGGTCAGACATGCTGCAGCCATGTCAGACTACAAACCAGATATAACTGGCATCCCACAAGGCTTTGTCCTGGGATCTCCCTCATCTGGTATATATGTCCCATAGGTACAGGCAAACATGGAAGGACTGTGTCCGAACATGTTTGCAGAGGACTATAAACTGCTCACCACATATGATCCACCAGCTGACACAAGCATCCTACAAAAGGGCCACATAGAAACAGACAACTGGTGCCATAGCCATGTCAGCAAGCTAAGTGCAGAAACATGTATAGTCAACCCCCGTGGATATACAGTAAGTGCCCACCAATTACCACATAGGTGTTAACCCATTATGTAGTTAACATGTAATGAGAGACCTGGGGACACAAGGTGATAGATATCCTGCATTGGACAAACATGTGCTGTAGTGTTTACAGAAACATACCATATACCCACCTAATCATGAAGGCTGTCAGATCTAGATAAGGGGAGGTCATTGTGGCTCTGCAGTCATCCTTCATCAGCGGTACAATTGACTACAATAGCCCCTGTGGGATGTACCTCAGCAGACACCTCCATCAACCGTAAAGTCCCCAACAGTACCTCATCAGGAGTATCAAAGAGCTTGCACAGATGCCATGTGTTGCCTGTGTTGCTGGCATCAATAAACATGCTGCACCTTGTACAATCTGAATGGCAGTGAGCTATGCACATGAGAGACCTGAACCCCAGCACTGACTTACATAGGACAAACTGTACTGCGTGATCCATAACACAGAAGCCACTCCCACCCATGAGTGAACCTCCAGCACAGGCTACCCATAGAGTCACTTATCAATCTTCCTCAATAGGAATCCTGATGAGTGGATGGGAGATGGTAGATTTATCCTGGGTATCACTGTCATGTCACAGGTAGACAGAGGCACAGTATACTAACCATTACATATGTCATGGCAAACTCCACTTACAATGTGTGTTGAAGGACAAACACACTCTCCAACTAGCATTAGACATGGACTAGGGCACATCGCTAGTGTTTGCAAATGTACACCTATGTTGTGGAATACACTACCAATGTTGGACAAGCCTGGTTTAAGTAGTTCATATCTGAACAGAATGCAACATGGTCAGATGTACACAACTGGCCCCTAACCAGGCTGTTGTGCCCACTATCAAAATGTAAAGCAGTGATAGCAGTAAAGCCCAGGATACCGTCCACCACAGTCAAAGTACTACCAGTACACTATACAGTACTACAGTGTTAGGTCAGTGTGAAAGGATGTTGACAACTGTATGCAAAGTATCCCATGCAAACACTGCAGGCACAGTATAATCCTGTTGTGTTCACACACAAAGCAGTTGTACAGTAACTACACAACATGACACACAACACACAACCATAAACGGGTGATAGTTGTTGAAGTTCACACTCATCCACAAATGTGGTGGGCTGCAGAGTCCAACATATGGAATGCTCACACTGGGCATGCTCACACACTTTGACAACATGCCATGGGAAGGCTGAACTGGGCATGCTCACACACTTAGGCCAAATCTCGGTTTAGCAGTTGGACACACATATCTGGTATTGATATGTGTTATTCCAGGAACCAACCACATTACAGCAGTCTGCCCAGTGCACACAGTTAAATGACTACAGAGACATACGTGATATAGTGGATCCCTCCCATATGCAAACATCTTCCACAGATGCACAAGTTGTTCATACAAACAGGGAATGCTATGGCAATAAAGATGTGCAAACAGTCTATCAGCAACAAATAATGTGCATTTGACAATTAAACATATGGGTGTAGAGGTCAACACTAGGCTGTTTGCCCTAGGGAATGACAGCTTAGCCATAGTGTGCTTGGTGTCTGCCTCCCCACAGGATGCACATTCCCCTTTCTAAACACAGATGATGTCAGCACCCTATAAGTACAGCAGGAGAAAAAAAAGCTTCCCAGTAATCCGAATAGCGCTCCGCTAATGCGTCCGTCTCAAGTGTCATAACATAGTTAGGTAGGGATTTCAAATCCTGCAAATGCTCTGTGTGTGTGTGTGTGTGTGTGTGTGTGTATGAGTGGGGTTGGTGTGTGTGTAAGTCTGTGGGAGAGAAATGTCCCTTTTGGCAACTAGGAAAACACACTACAGGATGCACATTCCCTTTCTAAACACCGATGATGTCAGCACCCTATAAGTATAGCAGGAGAAACAAAAACTCCCAGTAATGCGAATAGCGTGCTCTGCTAATGCGTCTGTCTCAAGTGTCATAACATAGTTAGGTAGGGTTTGAATCCTGCGAATGGCAAGTGTGTGTGTTTGTCTGAGGGGGTTTGTGTGTGTGAGGGAAATGTCCCTTTTGGCAAATAGGAAAACACACTACAGGATGCACATTCCCTTTCTAAACACCGATGATGTCAGCACCCTATAAGTACAGCAGGAGAAAAGAAGCCTCCCAGTAATGCGAATAGTGCGCTCTGCTAATGCGTCTATCTCAAGTATCATAACATAGTTAGATAGGGGTTTGAATCCTGCGAATGGCAAGTGTGTGTGTTTGTCTGAGGGGGGTTTGTGTGTGTGAGGGAAATGTCCCTTTTGGCAACTAGGAAAACACACTACAGGATGCACATTCCCTTTTCTAAACACTGATGATGTCAGCACTCTATAAGTACAGCAGGAGAAGGGAAAACTTCCAGTAATACAAATAGCGTGCTCTGCTAATGCATCCGTCTCAAGTGTCATAACATAGTCAGATAGGGGTTTGAATCCTGCAATTGGCAAGTGTGTGTTTTTGGCTGAGGGGGGTTAGTGTGTGTGAGGACAATGTCCCTTTTGGCAACTAGGTGAACAGACTACAGGATGCACATTCCCCTTTCTAAACACTGTTCAGCAGAAGGCCATGGCTCTGGCACAAGTTGTCTGTTGCTATGATGCCCCTTTGGAAGATGCTTGTGTCAGCTGGAGAGTCGATTATGGTGGCCAGTTTGCAGTCATCTGCATATTTGGACAGCCACAGTCCGTCCATGTTGGCCTGTACCTCCAATAAATATATACCAAACAAGAGGGTCCCAGGACTGAGCCTTGTGGGACACAACCCGTAACTGTTGTGGGGTCTGGCATGGCTCCAGCAATGCTAACCATGTGGGTTCTGTCCTTGAGCCACTGTGCAATCCATCTAGTGACATAGGGGCTTATATTTAAGCTGGTGAGCTTCTCTAGAATGCCCAAGTGGGGTATTGTTGTGAAGGCTTTTGCAAGGTCCAGGTAGGCTGTGTGAACCACCTTCCCCTCATCAATGACCTTGGTGACTGTTTCAAAGAAATCAACCGGGTTAAACCCGGTAGTGCTGGTGTGCTCTCAGTAGCCCTGAATCAGGCATCTGTTACTGCACAGATATCGATGTTTTCCATGCCAAGGAGTGTTTTGGGTGCATGCATCTGGAGGTTTAGACTTCTGGCGGGGTAGCATTGCTCTTAGTTTCTTATCCCTTGTGATACCTATGAAGGTGGGTTTGTCATTTGAGCCCTGCCTAACATAGGCACTATGGGGGGTAGCAAGAGCCTTTGCCAATATCTGAAAGCCCAGGGGTGACAGGTGCAGGCCGTCCCTAGCAAAGCAGGTAGTTCAACAGAAGATGAATGTGTGAAGGTGTAGTGCCTGTGATTAGTTGGCAGTAGCATATATGACTGCTCACGTGGACACATGCCAGGTAGGTCAAATGCACTGTGTCACAGGCAATGTACATGTGAACAGGACAAACAGTGACATCCTGTCAAGTGGGACATGGACATACATATAGTAGGCTATGCAGATGGCACTAGGAGTCCACAGAAGCTCTATAACTATGCATTGCAGGTGTGATCAGTATTCCAGGGTAATTGCAAGCAAACATGCATGCAAACAAAGCTACAGTAAACAGGGCTGCATGTAGTCCATTGTACAACAAACAAGCTGTACCAGTTCCAGTAGGTAACACTGCAAATATGCAGGCACTATGCACATGTACATGGAAATACACGGGTCAGATGGCTAGGGTCCAGTCTCAGTGCACACAAGTGTACAGACCATGTACTGTCAGGATGTACAATAACTGGATAGAAACCCATGTGCTCATACCTGCAGTAATACACATGTCAATAACAGACACTGAGCCTTCACTCAGTGGTTCCATACTTAGTAGGATGTATGCTCCTGGCCTGCCACCACAGTATCCCTGACATATATGGGGACTCTCCCTCCTGTGACAGTTAGTTATGTGTGTTGGGGCTGTCTAGCATGGTATGAGATGTGAGCATGCAGTGCTAGGGTGCTCCTGTGTGTCCTGTACCAGTCGTGTAGTACTGCACACATATCAACATCCTCAAACATCTGCAATGCAGAGTCTAGTGTGGGCAACATGCCACGTGCAATTTACATGTCCATCATTGTGTATTACTACATTCATTACCCAATCCCCTGTGCTACCTATGTATGTAGCCTTCTGTTGACATCATTACCACCAGTATGCCAACATGTGCAGATGATACACTATGGTACTTACCATGGGTGTAGACAACAGGACATGACAATCACACACTTACTGCATCAGGCATGCTGTGATATACCCACAATTAATTCAGCACACAGTACTGTTAACAACATGATACTATTACTACACATCTATGTGGTCACCCTGTGCATCAGCAACATGTTAACCTGTACCTGCACAGTTGTTACAGATTGCAGGAGGTGGCACAGTTTCATCATATGCACAGGGTGTGAACCTGGTATGCCTGAGTCAGCCACCCATACCACCAATTGACATGTATGTGTATGCGTGTTGGTGAGGGACAGCAGTAGAAGGTGGGGCAATGTTGATGCAGTGTGTGCGTGTATGCGGTAGCCCTAGGTGTTGTCAATTTGCATGTGTGTATGGATGCACACAGTTCCACCTCATGGCTGCCATATACTGGTGTTTGTGGACAGCCACAGACTGTACCTGCCAGGTCATACAGATCAGTGTCTCTGGCCACGGACACGGTACCTGTGCCTTGCAGGGGTGCTACGGACTCTATCCGGTACCAACCCAGACTGGGTACTGTCATCAGAAGCAGGTGTTCGTTGACCGGACACAGATCCCTGTCGGGCCTGGCCAGAGCCACGCACGCGTGGTCTCCTGGGGCGGTCTGATGACAGCACAGACCCAGCATTGCTGGGCTGCTGCTGGCACTACGGGGGTGGCCGCGGCCCTGTTGTCGTCCGCGACGACTGCCAGCTGCTGCTGTTGCTGGCATACGGCCATGTCGACGCCTCAACCGCCCACCATCGCCCTGGCTCATGGACATGTAGTTGTGGAACCGGTCTAATATGTCACCACAACGTCTGTCTATGACATCGGTGAAATCACGGATGGCAGCCGCAATGTCACGCATACTGTCAGTCATGGCTGTGCGACATGCTGCCAGCTCCCTCAGACCCTGTCTGGTGTACCGTTCCATACGTGACTGTGCCTGCATGACAGTCCGAAACATAGCTGAGGTTGTAAGACCTCTGTGGGCACGTCTGACAGGGGCAGTACGCCCAAGGATGCTCCCACGAGAACCCCTGGACATCTGTCTGTGTGGTACCATCTCTGGGCCATGCCCATGGCTGCTGTGTGGGGAGGCATGTGCCACAGATACCACATTACCCTGGTCAATGCCCACTGTATGCTGTCCATCACCTAGGGACAGTGGTGACAAAGGGTGTATTGGCAGGATAACTGTGCGCATTGATGGGGTCGACAGCTGTGTACTGTCAATCGGCTGACCAATGGTGGACCCTGGCATACCTTCCTATGCCATTACACAGATGTCATCATTATCAGTACCCACGGCACCTGACTCAGGTTCCCTGCTACATGACACCAGAGCAGCAACAGAACCTGTGGGAAGGAAACAGGAAACACAGTTTACAATGTCTACACATTACCAGCGATGCACACATGCACAGGTGCACACATGCACAGGTGCACACATGCACACATGCACACATGCACACATGCACAGGTGCACAGGTGCACACATGCACACATGCACACATGCACAGGTGCACACATGCACACATGCACAGGTGCACACATGCACGCATGCACACATGCACAGGTGCACACATGCACACATGCACAGGTGCACACATGCACACATGCACACATGCACAGGTGCACACATGCACACATGCACACATGCACATATGCACACATGCACACATGCACACATGCACACATGCACACATGCACACATGCACACGGTTTCACACAATTGTACAGTACTCAGTATGCGTGATATCAACACACAGACACAGACACACCTACATGCATACAAAGAGCACTACTAAGTGAGCCAAATAGTACTATTACTATCAACACTATTACAGGAATTGTTAATACACACTCACCAGCATGGATAGGCTGCATTGCTGTTATACCAGAGGGTCCTGCAGACGTGAAGAAAAGAAAAAAAGAAAAGAAACTAATGTCAGTGGGCACAACTGTGCCATTGTTACTGAGTATGATACAGGTCAGGAGTACAACAGTCGCTTTTCACAGGTCAGCAGCTAATATTGAGGATATCACACTTGCACATTAAATACTATGGTGACAGCTACAAACCAAGGACACACCTCACACATACATTAACTACCAGTGTGCATAACAGTCAACTATACATATGTCTTGCTGCTGTGTGGCTCCAGCCTCCATCATAATGCATGTCTGCTGCTGTTGTTGTTGCTGGCGGACTGGAGCCACTACACTCATGAGTAGTCCCTCCAGTCTGGTGAGTGGGGGATGTGTAGCCACCCCACCACCTGTGGCGACCTGTTGCCTGTGGATATCTGATGCACGCTGACGGACATGTCTGATTAAATCACTGCAGTGATGTCGTACCTGCTCATATGTCCTATTATGCGTGCCTATGTCATTTACCCGACGGACAAGGTCCTGCCACAGTGCAGCCCTCTCCTGCTGATTCTGGCTGGTGCGGGAAAAGAGTATTGCATAATCCCGCACCAGGCTCTGGTGTATCTCCTCATCCTCAGCTGTGGAGTAGGTGGGATTCAGCGGGTGGGCCATGTACCTGAGAAAGAAAATAACCTGGTATCAGCAATATATGTCAGCAGAATTTGGCACACATACTACACATGCTACTCGACTGTTATGATACAACATATCTCACATATGTAGCATCTGTCTGTCTATTGGTGGATACACATGTAGATGGCCAGGTATCAGTGCTCGGCCAGCAACTGTGCAACAGTACCTGGCAGACTCCATACGACATACTACCAAACCCCAGCAGTCAGAACACTGATTCAGGTCAAGAGCACCTCCTCACTCTGGGGTTTGTATCTAGGTACTGTATGGCCTACATCGGCAACTACTGTGAGCTGACCACACACTGATTGCCCTGGATATGCATATCCCACCTCCACCACCAGCACAAACGACTATAGTGCATAACATTACAGATACAAACTTTACACTTTGTAACAGTGATATGGTATCCTTTCAGCCCACTGGGCCAGTGGCAGATACAACCCACAATGCTGACCCCTACACAATTGCTTTCTACAGACATCTCCGAGAATGCATGGATCATGCAATCCCATATATGACCAAGACACTCTCCACAAAGGGACAGCATCCTGTCTGGTGGACCCCAGCCATAGACAGATTGTATTACAGAAGATGGAAGCTACTACAAGAAGGAGCATAATTCACTAAAGGGAGGGCATGTCTGAGCAGCACTGGTAAGGATCTATTTTCCATCATACAAACTACATGGGCAACTTTGAGAGGGAAATCAAGAGTGACACTACAGATAACCAGAATGCCTTCTTCAGTTATGTTAGCAACCTGGTCAGGAGCCATCCTCTATGCCCATAGGTAGTACACAACAACAAATATTTCACTGACACCACAGATATCGACAACATTGTGGCAGACAGGTTCAGTGCAGGTGTCACCCCGCCCTCTCCCCCGAAATAAGGCATAGTTATCCCAGATGACTGTAACCTCCCTGTCATCACAGATGTCCAGGTGAGAAACACCCGCAGGACAGCAGAATACACAACATGGATGGGGCCTGATGGTATCCCCAGTTGCATGCTACATAAACTTTGACAGGAGCTAAACACACATATAGAAGTGCTATGTAACACTAGCCTGACTACAGGATATGTACCTGTACACTGGCGCACAGCAGCAGTGGTTCCACTCCACGAAGGAGGCACCTCAACATACCAATACAATACAACACAATACATTACATTACAATACAATACTATACAATATGCTATTGCCCCTGGGTCTACAGCAGCGTACTGTTCTGCTACCCTGACCATTGTGACACATGTGGTGTGATGGTACCTGCTGCTGTCACACAGTTACACAGGGTGACTCATATGGCATATTACCTATCTAACATTCAGCAGGGGTATGTGTGACATGTACTCATGGGGAGTCTTGCTTCTTAACACTGTGGTTTATTGCAGGGTATGTCTTATCTGTGGGTAGGAACTCTTACCTCCACATGTGCACTCTATTGCAGTGGCACGGACAACACACAGCAGACATTTAGGTTGTGGATGGTGTGAGGTGTTACTATGGTTGTTGGACATCTGTCATGGGTGTGACTTCCATATGTAAATCCGGGAGTGGTAACCTCTATGTGGGTAGCATATGTGTACTCTGTGGTGTTGTCAGTCACTGTGCATTGGTAATGTGTTTGAGTGCATTGTCACAGTGTTGTACATGTCACTGTGTCCTTCTCCATATCTGTAGCTGTCATGTGAGGTCCATACCATGCCATCCATTATGTGGTGTGGAGGGGTACACCGACCTACATGTCCATAGCTGACTCACCATGTCCGCTGACACATACCATGTGCAGGTATTCCAGGGATAGTGTGCCACTGTGAATATCATTGGGGCCACTATTGTACACATTTATGACCCTGTTCACCCCTGACACATGCAGTGGTGGGCAGCCAATCACATATCTGGTGGTTACTGGTGTAGGTGATCTGGAATGTGGTATGGTACTCGGATTTGACACTGGTGTTCACTCCATGCCTTTGTCACCAGGCACCTGTTGCAATACATCTGTACACATGTGCCTCACTCAGAATTTATATACATCTCTCTCTCTCTCTATATATATATATATATATATATATATATATATATATATATATATATATATATATGTATATAGATATATCTATATGTATATATATATATATATATATATATATATATATATATATATATATATATATATGTCCGTATACATATACACATATATATATTGATGTACATATATTGCTATAGATGTGGAGTGGGGGGCACAGAGGGGGTGTGAGTGACAGAGGGCGTGGGACAGGCTGTGTTGCAGGTCGTCATATACAGTCATACCTGTAGGTAGTCAGATCAGTCTGTCTATGTATATGTATCTACATATATCTATATCTGTATGTGTGCATTACATAGATATGTTTGTACAATATTCTATCTACATCTGTCTATGTATTCCTACATCTCTCTCTCTATGTATGTATACATATATGCATATTATATATATATATATATATATATATATATATATATATATATATATATACATATATATATACACATACATATGTTGACATACATACGTATCCATATGTTAGACAGGTATATCAACATATTTGTCTACCATACTGTATACACACACTAACATACTGCTAAACATACATAACTGTGTAACCTACTTTGTACATGGCACTACAACCTACAATCAAACAACATTGATATGTGCACATAGATGCTCTCACATACAAATGTATGTACAGCCTTCACTGATAGTTGCTGTATGCCCCCTGCCCTTTACACATCTTCATATACATATGGATACAGACCAATTTATAGTATTACTTTACATTACCTGTGTTTGTCACAGCTGCTTGTGTTGTTGTCTGGTTCTCTGTCCTGCTGCTCCACTTCCCAGTTGTCAGCTTTCAGGTAGCTGTTGCTGAACAATTTGTTTCTGTCTGCTTAATTGCAGATTTCTCTGTCTCTATCTCTGTCTCTCTCTCTCTCTCTCTGTCTGTCTCTCACGTCCTTCTCAGGGTGCAATGAAAGTATTGCATGCGTGGACATGGAATACAGCATACTTTTGTAGGTATCTGCATATGCCCATGTGATGGCCTCTGCACCAATTGTTAGCCAGCATTTGCTAATTGCATGCAGCCAGTTGTGTACTGATTGCAGTTCTCACTGTGATTTCAGAACAGTGCTATAAAAAGGTATGTGAGATAGGCGTAGCCCTTTCAGATTTTAAGGCCAGGGACCATGCTGTTATGCTGTGGACAATGTTCTGTGAGTGTAAAGGTTGGTATCTCTCTCATATTTCCAGGTGTGTTGTAGATTAACATTCCTCCATTCATTTCTCCAGTTTCCTGTACTAACTGTGTATGTACACTGACACCTACAACTACTACTACTGTTAATGTGTGTGTGTGTGTGTGTGTGTGTGTGTGCTTTCCTTTCACTTTTGCTTGCACTCTGTTGCTAAGGCTTCAATAGTTGCCCTTTACAGTCACTACTTGTATGCCTGCTAGGTGTCTTGACTGTAGTGTGCTGCTGTAGCTTTCCTATTTTCCATGTATATTCACACCTTGGAATGCTTGCTATATCTGCTAGGGTGTTACAGCATGCAGTGTGGTCTGGCCATGGTGTGGGCCTTGACATCTATTAGGGTATTTGAGTATGCTGCTGAGCAGGCCCCAGAGACTTTCAGGTTCATCTGTTATGTGCCTCATGGAATGGTACATATCAGTGGGGTACACCCATTAAAATGTCTGGTATGCTGCAGTTGTGACTGTGGGTTAGCATGAGCATATGTATTACTACACTTTTTCTGCCATGCAAGTGGTGAATACTTTCCGGACTCCATAGTTACCATTGCATGTGTTACACCTTTCTGCCTACTGTTTGTACATTTCACATGGGGTCTGTGGGGCATCCCTGTAAGTCATTCACTGTTGCTATGCCTAGGCTCTTAACTATTCAAATATGGTGGTGTCGGACCCGTCATGTGTACAGATATTTGCAGGTTGTCCACATTTCTGCCTCATAATTTAGTCAATATCTCATGCACACCTTTTTCTGGCAAGTCACTCTGGGCTCAAGTCAGAATATGGTGACAAACATTCAAGTTCCAGACTGCATACCCTTCCAAACATCCCACAAAGTGTAGACCCTGTTACTTTCTGAACTGTCTGCGTTTGTTGTAACATTATTTGTAATGTGTCCCTGGTTTTGGGCCTTTGCTCCACATATTTTATTACTTGGTCCAGATGTGTTCCTGTAAGAGGTTGTGGGGTATGGGCAGTGCTTATCCTGCTGTGAGTATGTGTGTGTCTTGCAAGGTGCTATAGTGACATTATTACCTACTAGCTTCCAACTAGCATGGCTGTTTCTGTTCACACACTACTATTATGGAAATCCACCAGTTTTGTTAGTAATTCTAAATGTCATGCTTTGTGTACTACACATCTATATTCCCTTTACATTCATTCCTACTGTTACATGATATATTTACTTTAGCACAATATTCTTGTATAAGAGTCATGGATTAGTGGTAAGTCATGCAGACTACAGTTGCCAAGGTCCTGGGTTCGGTACTCACAGTGGGATTTTATTTTTCTTTTGAACTGAGTACAGGACCTGTCAATCAAAGTGACTAAGGCACTTTTAAGCAGTTGTAACCGGGTTAGCGCTGGTTTGCGCGGAGCTCACGCATGCGCACTGGCGGTTAGCTCCGCGCACACAAGCGCACACCTGATTACAACCACTTAAACGTGCTTACTCTTGCGCACACCCGCGCTATTTTCCTTGAAAGAAAAGAAAATGGGGAGACAGGAAAGTGGTGAAAAGGGGTCACAAAGAGGGTAAGACAGTAGGGAAACAAGCTTGGGATGTGCAGGAGGGATGTAGGTAAGGCCCATAGCTGCCCATTTCTTCATCAGCAACAGCTGTGCATATATATGTAATTTGGTGTGACATTTGAAACCTTCCACCCCTGACAGAGGTGTCAGGACAACAATAATACTTGTTGTACAGCCAATTGGAATTGATAGGTTCCATGTCCAGTAGACATGTGTGCGGAATGGGCAGCTATGTATGGGGCGTAATTTTTTTGTGGGTACAGAGTGCCCTTTTTTTTTTTTTTTTTCAGGTGAGAGTGGTATGTCAGGTGAAGGTAGTCGGTACAGCTGGGGAGGTAGGTTGGGTAGGTTAACAGACAAGACAAACAAGACGCATACAGGGGTGGTGTATGACACGTGTGGGGGGGTTACACCATTGACGGGGACGGAGGTTTGGATATCCAGAGCCCATGAGCCCACAGATGGCAACAGTGGAACTGATATCCCCACCCATAGGCAGTTGCCACTGTTCCTTCACTGCCCAGGACGGGGCTGTGCTGGGGGCTGTGTAGGCGGGGCAACAGTCATGCCCGTTAGTTGCGCCACCCGTGCCTCGAGCTGGTGTAGGGGCTCAAGAACAGAGTCCCGAATCTCCCTATGCACCACAGTCCGGACGCTATGGAGGGTGAGTGGTGGATCTCCTCCAGCCACACTTGCAGAGGGGGGGCGAGCCCCATCCCCTGCAGCGCTTCCACCCGCAGGTGGCACAGGGCCATCGGAGGAGGGTCCGGACTCGGCACTAGTGCCAGGTGCACTCACCAGCTGAGGTGGGAGAGGTGGGTCCGCTGGAACCCGCCTTCCCTGTCGTACTATGTTTTGCATTATGTCATGACAGTTTGGGTTAGTGACATATAATACCATTCACAATTAGTTGTAACAGCATGCATTAGTATTCCCATTAACCAAACACCCAGATATTCACACCATTGAACAGTGTGCATAACACATGCATAATTTGAACAGAAATACACAGTCCAACAACATGCAGGGTTAATTGATGGCAACAGGCCATCAGGTGTGGATGTATGAACAAGGCAGATGCATCAACAGACATGCAAATATATATGACCCAACAGGACAAACGTCCAGAGGTGTTAATTGTGATTGCACATACCATTTTCACGTGGAATGGGTTATATGTAGTTATAGGGTGGGGTGAAGAAAGTAATATTAACACCTTCAAATAACAATACATATGCTGTACATTTCTAATAGCTACAGTTATATACACACTACTGTTCTAACTACAGTTTCCTATATGTTAACTATTTCAACTTGGTGATAGGACTGTTAATGCAACATCAATATACATTTTATGGTTCTTCATACACATTCATATCTAGCTTTGTTCAGCTACATCAAGGCTACATTTGCTTTATGTGGCTGTAGACAAGTGTGGATGTTTGGTATATCAGACAAACATCCTATCTGCATATTGCAGACTGCGAGCAACATATCCTGATTTTGGGATACACATTCCAGATGCAGCAACACTTTGAACAGATTTAGCTGTTTGGTTTTGAATCTGACATGCATTTCATTCTGTCTTGACTGCAGTATACTTTATTCGGGGGTTATTACTACTGTATTGCTGGATTCATGGCACTTTCTCACACTCTCTCACTTGCTTTCATTTTACTATTCAGGATGGCACTTCTAGGCTTTATTGACATGTTTTAACAGTAGTTATTACAATCCTTTCCAGCAGTCTCACTTCTGTCATGTTTCAGTATTTCCACAGGGATATATTTCACACATGTGATTTATCATCTTCTGCAGCTATACTTTTCAGCCTGCTGCAGGTTGTGTACTATTTTCTTACAGGCAGGGCATTTTTATTTCAGGATATATGTCGGACAGTTTCATGTTTAGCTTAAACTTACAGGCTGAAAACTGTTGTAATCAAGCAATACTTGCATACACTTTCACACTGTTACTTGCAGATTTTATTCCTTACTGACTACACTGCACTCTTTTGCTGACTGTCATACTTTTATATTTCTTTACAGTTACTGGTAGTGGATTACTGACCTGCCTGGTGGCACAACCGCACCAGCCTATCGCCATAGGCTCTGCGGTTCGCAGAACGGACACCTGCAGCTGTAATATAAATGAAGTAATATTGGAATACACATCTCCATAATATCAGCTAGTTTAACTTTTTACATACATAATTAAATGTTTCTTACTCAGTGGTGGGGCGTTGGGTGTTTGCCGGGCCTCCTGGATCCAAAGGTTCAGTTGGTCCTGCTTGCGTCTCTTCAGGTCCGCATGGTGGTGACGGACCTGCTCACCTGTCCTTGGAATCCCTGTGGCACTGGTGAGTTCATGAGCCAACCGGTCCCACTCCTCAGCCCTGTATGCTCCCCAGAGGACCTGGCCCTGCATGAGTTGGGCCTTATGATTGTGGACTAGGAGCCAGGCCATGTACCTGGACTCCTCAACACCCCACCTCTGTGCTCGAAAGCGACTACCCTCTCCTACTCCTGACATTCTGCCTGCAGGTCTGTTCTACAATCGTTTATGCTGTGTATTCCCGCCAATGGGGCTTATATAGTCCGTTTTTCCCGCACATATCTGTGATTGGCCATTTTGGAATTGTATCAACTTCAGTAAACCTGCATTGTCATGCTGTAGTTTGTATTCATTCCTATATATTAGCTATTATTCCATTTCTAGGTACTGCTGTCATGGCTTAGTGGTTTTGTACCTTGACTATGGTGTATAGTATCCTGGGTTCGAACCTGGCCACTGCTTTTTATTTTTCATGACTGTCTAGACATGCTGAGGGGTGTGTCTGTGTAAAGGCAGTTTTGATGCGGCTTGCTCAACGTTGCCCGTCGGTTAGCTTGTTTGCACGGTGCGCAGCTCCACGCAAACGGGGTACGCTGCTTTAAGCCTCGTTTGGCTATCGGCACGCATATTACGCTCAGCTCAGCTAGGGGCACATAGGTTCAACATGTTAAACGACTGCTCAGCTACGGGCACGCATTTTGCACCAGTTAAACCACTGCTCATCTACGGGCACATGCACTCACTCTGTTAAACTGTAGCTCAGCTATGAGCACATCTGGCATTTTTTCTTCTTTTGGTACCTCACATGTCTTCAATATAAATGGGCTATTTCATTATATTTTACATGAATTGTGGTTTTATGTGTACATATTTGTCAGGGACTTGTTTCCTGCTTATTTTGCAAAAAAAAAAAATTGGTGTTGTGGGGGCTTAAACCATGAATGCCTGCTCTTCAGCCAACATCTCTACCGCTACGCTATTGCTTCTTGGCTTACTGTGCATATTTAGTTCTTATATGCTTTCCCACTGACTGCTAACTGTAGCTGCGCTACGGGCACGCCCGCGCAAACGAGCGCACTCACGGTTAAACATCTTTACAATTTAAAAAAAAACTATAACATGTTCATTTATATTTCTTTTATGTTTATAGTCTGTAGGGGCATGTGTTGTGTTGTGTTTATTCACATTTCCGTGGACTCTGTTGTGGGTGTCTACTTTGGGCACTTTTACACTTCTGGGGGCATGTCCGCTTGCAGGGCTCGGCCTACGGACACGCCCCCTACTGTCTTACACGGACTGTGTTAGACTTAGGTGTGATTCAGCATGCTCTCATGAATATGCAAAGCATGCTGACATCACTCCGTTTAACTGCAGCCTCCATGTAAGAGTTATAACTCTTACACGGAGGCTTCGTGAATCCTGGGGATCGACATTTTTGAATTTCTAAGCTATATGTTTTGCTTCATTATCATTTGCAGCACTTCATTATGTAGTCATTAGCATATAGCTCAAATGACCACATAATCTGCTCTAGCCATGTTGATTAGCTAGGTGTTCTGAATTGCACCCACCTTGGGCATGGCCACTTGCTCTGCAGATTAGCTTAGCATAATGAGGCAAAGTTTTCTGAGTCTGGCCTTTAGTTTTGTTGAATGTAAAAAAGTTGGAAGCTATTGGTAGCAAATACAAGCATTTGGCTAAGTGTTCTGGACAAACAATTTTAAGCTTACAAAAAATATGATTTTATATAATATTTCAATACCAGCATGTATAAATGCTGTTAATTACTACCTTTTTGGATAGTATTAGCTGTAGGGAGAAAATGAATAGCATGAAAGTGGTTAAAATAAAGAGAAATAAAATTTAGAGAATATCTATTGATCCTTCAGAAAGTTCATGATACAGACATTGGAATAATGTTGTTCTTTCGGCTTTTCCCGGTTAGGGATCGCCACAGCGGAACTCTGGTCTGCTAATGATTGGCAGTTTTTTTATGGTGTCGAGTTGCCAGCCCGACGCCCAACCTTCAACAAAGGCACTCCCATTAAACGCATACCTTTCGAACGCCCACTCGACCGCGGGGAGGACATGCAGACTCCACAGAGAAGGCACTCCCGACCCAAGCAGAGAATCGAATGGGAGAACCTCTTGCTGTGAGGCATCAATGCGACACTGGAATAATAAATGGGAAAAATAAATCTGAAGAAAAAAAGTTCAAATTCTTGCCAAAATAGCAACAGTTTCAGAATATATAAAATGGTGCCTTATGAAATGAATGAATGGATGAATAAATGGATGAAAGATTTTTATGTTTTTACGTAGAAGAAATGCTCTTAAAAGGCCATGTTCCCATGACTTAATATTTTGTAATTCAGAGACATGTTAGACATAATGAGGAAAGACCTCCCCCAGGATTCACGAATGGACATTTTCCGTGCAGGAACAGTGTAGTCGCTCCTGCATGGAAAATGGCCGCCTCTCAATCCAGGTACGTACTATTTTGACATGCACGAGTGCTCTAACACTGTTCCTGCTTGGAAACCCATGCAGGATGCTAATCATCTCATTTGCTGGTGAAAACCATGCAAATGAGGTGAATTATCGATTCACTAACCTGCCGGGTCTCCGTGCAGGAACAGTGTTAGTTGCAGAAATGTATTTGCTTGCTAACCGAATACATTTCTGCAAAAAACACAACGGAGGCATGTCAGCTCTCAATAAAGCATGTATTAGAGTAGTTATGCATGCCAATGGCCAAATATATGGCCATTGGCATGCAAAACCACTCCCTATGACTAAAAAATAAACTTTTATTTTTGTTGGCCGATCTCGGCCATTGAATGTATGGGAAGTGGCACGCAAACAGGAGGGGACAGAAAATTGAAAAAAGGGGGAAAACATGAGTATTACAGAAAACTGCATTCTGCCATTACAGTCAATGGCATGCAGAAAGTAGATAATGGCAGGGAATAGTGGTTGCTAAGGAAGAAGGCTTGTGTGTAGTACAGTAACATGGGATTAAGCCAATGGGGTATGTTAATGAGGGGACTTGTACTGAATCACAAATTTCTTCTAAGTGTCACACTGCACCTAACCATGTAGGTGATCTAACACCACTGAGTAGACAGGATGAGCAACTAACATGAAAAGGGTGTGTGTCATGCTTGCTGTAAGCACATTGGAGCTCTGTTGGCCGGGTTTGTGCTTAGCTAAGCACAGCTTAGTGAGGGTGTGTGTCTGAGGCTGTATAGTCTTATTCCATGAACTGAGGAGCATGTTCACAGCCAGGGGAGGGCCATTTCTTGCTGTTTATACTAGCTAAATGGATTTGGGCACCATGCGCTGGGGATTAAAGAGGAAGGACCTAGGAAAAGTGAAAGGAAATAGCAGAACAAGGGAAATGCAGTACAAACAGCAATATGGGATATTGCAACACACAATGGGCCATTGCAAAGCACACAATAATACAGCTGGCAGGTGGCTGCATAGCTAAAAGTGGGAGGAGATGTAAGTAAAAAATAATTAAAAAAATGGCAACAGCAGAATAAAGGCAAACATCCAGAAATGACCACTAATGCCTCTAACACTCACAGTGGCCAGTTCAAAGCCAAGAGTAATATAGCTGGCAGCTGGAATGTATCATAGACCCAATCACACAGGCAGAAGTTGCAGCACACCACTATAAAGTATGCAAACACCCCTCAGTCTGGTTTCTCCCACAAACTCTGCACCTTTGGAGTAAACCTGGGAATTTTAACTGACAAAATGCTAGGGGCTGCCATCACTTTGATACATCAGTATGTGCTGGAGGCTGATGGTGGTGAAAAGGATAATGCTGACAACTGCCTCAGACTCTGGAGGAGAAGAGTGTTCAGGACCTGGAGATAGTAGAGCACTACAGGGTGGACAGGGACATACTTCAGAAAATTGTGGAGCTGTGCCAGCCTTGCCTCACATCCAGAACAAACAGAGGGGAACACATCCCAGTGGATACTAAGGTATGTGTAGCCTTAATAATACTAGCTACAGGTACTTTCCAAAGACCTACTGGGGATATCATGGGGATGTCACAGGCATCTCCATCCAGAGTACTCCACCAGTTCCTGGGTGCCATGCTACCAAATGCCCATGACCACATATACTTCCCCAACACACGTGAGGAATTGACCAGCAATATGCAACTCTTTCACCATGTAGCTGAATACCCGAAGATATTGAGTGCCATAGACTGCATGTACATCCACATCAAAGCCCCACCCAGTGAGCAGGGTAGGGTTTACATAAACCGCAAGGGCTTCCCCTCCATCAACTGCCAGGAAATTGTGCAATGCCCAGGACATTATCATGAATGTGTGTGCAGGCAGCCCTGGAAGCTATAATGACTCCCACATCTGGCATTCTTCACAGTTGTATCAGGGATTTGCCAGGGGTGACATCCCGTATGGCCATCTGGTGGGGGATGCTGGCTATGCACTGGAGCTGTGGATGATGATACCCATCAGAAATGCACACATCTCCACAACAGAACACCATAATGAAGCACATGCACAAACCAGGATCATTATAGAGCATGTGTTTGGGATGCTAAAGTCACGGTTCTGCTGCATTGGCATATCTGGTAGATCCTTGCAGTACTCTCCAGTCACATGTGCACACATGTTCATAGTATGTGCCATGCTACACAATATGATCCTGTGGAAACAGCTGCAGCAGAAACAGGATGGGGAAGGGCCACACAGCTCCCTACCATTGCCAAGAAGCCACAGGCACAGAGGGACTCGGATGAGAACCCCCTGAGCAAGCCCCTGTAGGCAGATGGAGGCATGCCGAGTATGGCCTCGTCTTGGCAAAAAGGCAATGCATAGCACACTCACTGACACTGTAGGCACCCAGGGACTGACACCTCTCTCTACTCACACACACAGTAAAAAGGGATGACACACACATCACCACTACCTGTAACTTGCCATGTATAGGCAGTGTACTGTGTCCATCCAACATAGACAGCCCTCAAGCTCCATACACACAACTGCCACAGGCACAAGGTAAGTCAGTTGCCTTAACAGCACATTAATGTATCAGTATGTTCTGCTAGCATATGTATAGTATTGTTGCATGCATGCAAGAGGATGAGGTGGACTACTGGGATAGCAGCAGACAACTGACAGCTATGTGGGACACCAGGAAATGTCTGCCCAATACTGGCCTCCCAACACTATACAGTGGTACCCAAGGTGGCAAATCCTACTGCAATATATGTATGGGGCCAACTAACTGGGGGGGGTCATAGCTCCCAGCCATGGATGTCAGTGAGGGGTCCCATACCCACCCTCAGACCCACACAGCAAGTCAGCTGTAGAAAACCAGAGAAAAATGTCTGGAAAACTCCACAAATGGCAGCAATGTTGATTCACCCCCCTACAGACCCACATGGTCATAGCACAGCAGGTCTTGCAGTTGCAGTAAGGCTGTGAAGGGTAACAAGTCTGACATGCAAATGTATGCCATTACAATCTCACCTGTGTTCCTTACTGATATGCCTGTAGTCCCCAAGACAGGGCACAATAGCATGGTAAATGGAATCAAAATTTAAAGCAAATATCAGCACAGTCTCTGCAAATGTCTGCAGTTGACAGGTGTGCTCCCCCATATACCCACAGAAATGCAGCAACATGTATGTTTGCAGGGAAATAGCAGCATAACATGGGTCTATATCACATAGTCGAAGTCTTATAACTTCGAACACGTAATGTTTGGACCATTATGTTCGAAGTTACAAAACTTTGACTATGCATAAAAAAAAAACAACGGAAAAATAATAAACTATTTTAAGCAGGGGGGCAAGCTCCCTTGCATCCTCCACACCCCCCCCGCTACTTAAATATACCAACTCTGAGATCGCACCCCATTGAACAAAATGGAAACATCCGCTTATGGAGATTTCCATTGAAACGCTCACATTTTTAAAAATTCAAACTTATGGTCTCGACCATATGAAGTTCAAACTTGTAAACGTTCAAATACATGATAGGGACCTGCATAACACAGATTGTTATGGCTGTCCCAATACACATGAAAACATGCTGCATGTGCTTAATATGCAGGGGTCAATGAGCTATGTCCATGTGTGGTCAATACTGTCAGGATCTAGCCAACATGTTTTCCTGGCTGTCATCTTGTACTGCCCTAAGTACAGGCTGTCTGTCACAGGGCCATGTGCAGATAACTGCAGTGCCAATGATTATGCATATCAGTGACACCTATTGCTCTGCCACTAACATACCTGAAAGTCACAGTGCTATGTGGAATATACTACACATATAATGGACATCTTGAGTGCTGTGTAGCTGAGGTGCTAAGGCTCTTGTGAATAATCATGCTTCTTGGTACTGTTGCCAGTGGTCATTGTCAGTGTGGCTTTTTTCCTTGTTTTATGTCTGCTTTTGTATATAATGGACCTGCCTGCACAGTACAATGCAGTCTGTACTCACACCCACAACACAAAACTTCTGACAGCAGCATGTCTGAACAAGGGCAGAAGTAAATGTGGAACAAAGGCACAATGATAGGCATGTGCAGTAAATTTTGCCCTGAAATACTGAGAAAGTTGGTAGGGTGAAGGGTTTGCTGTAGCAGGAATTGTCTGACTGTTATGTAGACTGACACAGTAATTTCTGTCAATATTTTGTAACATCACTCTTCAATTATACTGAAATAACTTGCCATAAAAACATGTTTATGCGGACGGGACAAAACCTCTAGCCAAACACCCGGACAATCTACCAAAAAATGTACAGCAGACAGGGATGACCACACCAGAATATCACATCTCAAGTTACACAGATACCACAGAAGCAGAAGATCCCCAGCCAGTATATTAACAAGTTGCTGGACTATCACTCAACTGGCTGTAGCCACACGTCCCAAATGGCCTTGTTGGGCAAGAATGTACATAACTGCCTTTATAATATCAGTCTATGCATCATACAACTAGTATTCCTCTGGTAAAGCACTGTGAAGATTTGATGATGTCTTACACTAGGTAATGACACAATACATTGCACTGTCAGAATACAGATATGTCAGAAAACGTCTGCCAAAACAAACCATTACTCCGAGGAAAGTCATCTGTACTTCTGAGAGGTATGTCTGTAGCACACAAAACCCTGGACCAGAGTACACTTATCTCTGGAATGGAGTCCCACTCTAAGTATACAAGGTCACACTGGGCATGCTCCTACACTTAGAGAATCACAGGACATGTTGGAACCTACATTGGTCTATATGACTATATTGTGTAGATATATCTGTGCATACAGACAGCTATGTACACCTTAACTGTCCCTACACACACATCAGACAGGATTATCCCCAGCTAGCTGTAAGTGTCCCATATGTGATACATCCACATCTGTTGCACACATGCAGACATATATGGCCAAAGATAACTAAATATGTTAAGCATACACACACATAGATGTGAGGAAGTGAGAGACAGACAGTGATAGACAGAGAGACACAGGTGGACAGACACAACAGTGTGGGTCACACACATGGGTACCCTGAATGCCATACAGTGATGTCCTGCTGGGACAGTGGCATACTGGTTTTAAACAGTGGCACATGCAAGCATAAAAGGTGAGCCCCATTGTGTAATAGTACTGAGGTTGGGGTGTTAATATCAAATACCTGCCCGTGTGTGTGTGTCTCTGTAGGTCTAAGTATTAGCAGACTATTCCCACTCAGTACACATCACATTGACCAATTGCACAAGATCTGCTGATGTCATTCACCTTAGAAGTACTATTGGACACCACTACCCCTATAAGCTCTGTAGCACATGTGAAAACTGTTTAACATTATAGTGCAAGTAACTAGAGAGGTAGGAGTTCTAAACCCAATGCTGGCAACTGTGTGTGTGTGACAGTTGTGTGTGCAAGACTGAGGGGGCTGGGTGTTTGTTTATTTGTAGGTGAAACAGTTTTATGCCATTCCCACCCACAACACTTCCCACTGCCCCACTGTATCACTCCAGATGATGTCATTACCTTTATCAGTACCTTTGGATAGCTCTCAGCTCAGTAACCTCTGTAGCACATGTGATAACTGTGTCACACTATGGTACAAATAACTAGTTAGGTAGAGATTCTACTCTCACATCTGGCAAGTGTGTGTGTGTGTGTGTGTGTGTGTGTGTGTGTGTGTGTGTGTGTGTGTGTGTGTGTGTGTGTGTGTGTGTGTGTGTGTATAAGTGTGTCTATTTGTAGCAGAATGTTTTCTGATACATTTAACACCCAAGGCCCTACTTTATCAGTCCTGCTTATGTCATCCCACTTAAACGTTCATAAGCGTGCAGTAGGCTAATGGCCCAGGAGCTTTTACAAGCCTAGCCCATAGAAGGACCCTGTTATTGTGCCACCTGATGTTAACTCCCAGTGCCTGTATCAAGTAGAGCCACTGTAGTGATCCTTGGGGTGAACTGTCTATTACCCATCCACTCATCAAGACCTCTGTGAAACAGGGTCAGCTAAGTGCTCTGCATGACATGTATGAGAAGTGTATTCTGGGGAATGTGTAGTCTCTTGGTGAGGGACCTGTCCCACCAGCATGTTGTGTCGATTGTGGTAATAAGGTAGAAGTCTCTGCAATGTGTGGTGTGGAGGGATTGGGATGTCTTCATATGTAACATTTCTAAAAGAGCTGGGTCAGACATTGCTTTGTAAGTCAAGCACAGATAGCCCCTAACTAGGTGATATGACACAGAGAATAGCTGGAGTCTTCTGAGTCTGTCTGTGTAGAGCATGTGTTTCATGCCTAGTAACCTCTTTGTGAGGTACTTCTGTGGTCTCCCCAGCTGTTGCAGGTGTCTAGTGAGGTACATGCCAAATTGGCCATAATACTTGATTAGTGGTCGAATGAGGGAACAGTAGACAGAGATGGTTACCTCTGTCTTCCTGGATGCAAAACCCTTGGTACTGTGATGTGCCACATAGAAGGAATTCCTGACCACAGTGGCAATGTGGTAGCTGAAGGAGAAGTTGTTGTCAACCTGTGTCCCCACATCCCTTATAACACCTACAGTGTTCATTGGGCTCCCATCGATGTGGTACTTACTGGGCACTGAGTGTTTTACCAAAGGGGATAATGATGCATTTTGTGGTGTTAAGCTTCTGCCCATGGTTTCCACACCACTCATTGGTCTCAATGAGGCCTTTCTGTAGGATGCCTGCATCACTTGTGGAGTTAATGATAGTGCCCAGCTTGCAATCCTCTGTGAACTTGGTCAGCCAGAGTTCCTGTATGTTAGGCTGGACTCCTGAGAAGTAGATGCTGGACAGGAGACTACCCAGTAGTGATCCCTGTGGGATTCCATTTGTGACTGCTTGCCTGTCTGACTTGGAGTTTGTCACTGTCACACTGTGTGTTCTGTGAACCAATTTGCAACCCACCTACTGATATAGGGGTTGATGCCTAGTTTGGTGGGTTTATCAATAATTCTTGACTGAGGAATGGTATCAAAAGTCTTGGCCAGATCAAGGTAGGCTATATGCAGTGGCTTACTGTCATACACAGCTGTGGTTCATAAGTTCATAGGTGTGTACTAGACTAATGACCCTGGAGCCTTTACAATTCTAGCCCATATGATTACTCTGGTATCATGCCACCCAACCTTAGTTTCTAGTGCCTCTGTTGAGTAGAGCCACTGGAGTGATCCCTGGGGTGAATTTTCTATTTCCCATCCACGCATCAAGATTTCTCTTGAAGAGGGCCAGTAAGGTGCTCTGTTTGACATGTATGGGAAGTCTATTCAATAGCATGGGCAGTCTCTGGGTTATGAACCTGTTCTTCTGCCTGGGCTACATGATCCGAGAGCTTTTCCATGTCTCTTTTCATGTAGTCCAGGGAGGTATGTCTCAGGTCATTCACACCCACATGTACAATGAATGAGTCATATTTGTACCTGTTGTTGAGGAACCTGAGTGCGTGTGTTATATGGCGGATCCTGGCACCTGACAGGTAGCTGACTGTTACTTTTTCCTTATTTAACCTAGTGAGTGGGACATCAGTGTGCCTTACTATTGAGTCACCTATGACTAGTGTGCTGGGCATGCTGTTTTGCCTTAGGGGCTTTGGTTGAGTGGAACACTGTTTAGGAGAGTTATGTGTCTCATGATTAGTGTTGTGTTGTGGTGGTCGAGTCCGTTTCTGCCTTGGAGGTCTCTGCTCTTTGGATATTTTTTTATTGAGAGCCTCCGCTAAGGTGGGTGTGTGGTTTGTGTTTTTATGTGAAGGCAGTGCTGATGTGAGTTCCAGAGGGGTATGTGTTCCATGTGGTGTGGTGCAAGTGTTGACCTTCTCCTCTTGACCAGCTATTCTGGTCTTGGCTGGAGAGTACGTGGCTTTTAGTTTGGATATATAAGTGCATCCCTCGCAAGTCTGAGTGTTGGGAGATAAGAGAAGAGGGTTGTCGGTGTACATGAGGCAGTTGCTACATTGCCTTAGGATGCCCAAGTTCCCCAGGTTAACAGGAGAAAGCACAGGGAACTGACCTTTAGACATGCCTGGAGGGGTGAGCATTAATAATAAGTACTGGAGCTGTTTCCTTGTAGAATGTTAGTGTTGGTAGCACTTTTGTGTGCTACAATAATTGCTACAAGAAGTCTGGTATGGTAAAGTGCTAGACTAATAAGCTAGTAAAAGTGCAGGACAGGAGAGAACTAGCAGATCTAAGGGAAAATTGAAGAGCAACCTTTGGCACCTCTCAGAAGCTTATAAACAGTCTTGGATACAGCAAATCTGTATTTGGACTAGACTAGCTACAGGAAAGGTGGGAAATAAGCGCAACGTGGGCTTTTAAACCAGAAAGTTGAAAGAGATGGAAAACCTGCTCAAATGGCCAATAAACTACAAATTCTGGGCCAGAAACCACTCCTCTTGTGGTAGATAGACTACCTAGTTCTTACCACTCCCACTGATAAGCTAGAAGGCTTCCCTCCAACACAGAAAGGCTTGGGCGGCTCAGAAGCTTACATCCTGTTCTGGATATAGCACATTTGTATCTGGACTACACTAGTTACAGGAAAGGCGGGAAAAGCACAAAGGTGGGCTTTTCGACTAGAAAGTTGAAGGAGATGGAAAAAACTGCCCAAATGGCCAATAAACTACAATTTCTGGGCCAGAAACTGCTCCTCTTGTGGTAGATAGGCTACCTAGTGCTTACCACTCCCACTGATAAGCTAGAAGGCTTCCCTCCAACACAGAGAGGCTTGGAGGGGGGTTCAGAAGCTTACAAACAGTCTTGGATACAGAAAATCTGTATCTTGACTAGACTAGTTACAGGAAAGGTGGGAAAAGCACAAACATGGGCTTTTAGATCAGAAAGTTGAAGGAGTTGGAAAAAGTGCTCAAACAGCCAATAAACTACACTTTCTGTGCCAGAAACCATTCCTCTTGTAGTAGATAGGCTACCTAGTGCTTACCACTCCCATTGATAAGTTAGAAGGCTTCCCTCAACACAGAAAGGCTCGGGGGGAGGGGTCAGAAGCTTACATACAGTCCTGGATATAGCAAATATGTATCTGGACTAGACTAGTTACAGGAAAGGTGGGAAAAGTGCAAACATGGGCTTTTAGACCAGAAAGTTGAAGGAGATGGAAAACAAACTGCCCAAATGGCCAATAAAGTACAATTTCTGAGTCAGAAACCACTCCTCTTGTGGTAGATAGGCTATCTAGTGCTTATCACTCCCACTGACACGCTAGAAGGCTTCCCTCCAACACAGAGAGGCTTGGGGAGGGGCTCAGAAGCTTACAAACAGTCTTGGCTACAGCAAATCTGTATCTGGACTAGACTAGTTATAGGAAAGGTGGGAAACAAGTGCAAATATGGGCTTTTAAACCAGAAAGTTGAAGGAGATGGAAAACGTGCTCATACGGCCTATAAACTACTATTTCTGGGCCAGAAACCACTCCTCTTGAGGTAGATAGTCTACATAGTGCTCACCACTCCTTCTGATAAACTAGAAGCCTTTTCTCAACACAAAAAGGCTTGGGAGTTTCAGAAGCTTACAAACAGTCCTGGATACAACAGAACTGTGTCTGGATAAGACTAGCTACAGGAAAGGCAGGAAAAAGTGCAAACGTGGGCTTTTAGACCTGAAAGTTGAAAGAGATGGAAAAACTGCCCAAACGGCCCATAAACTACAATTTCTGGGCCAGAAACCACTGTTGTGGTAGATAGGCTACCTATTGCTTACCAATTCCACTGATAAGCTAGAAGGTTTCCCTCCAACACAGAAAGGCTTTTGGGGCTCAGTAGCTTACAAACAGTCCTGGATACAGCAAATTTGCAACTGTGCTAGACTAATTACAGGAAAGGCAGTTAACAAGCTTAGATTTTTTTTTGTGACAGAAAAGCAGCTAAAACAGCACTAAACAATTCAAGTGCAGTACAAGCTAGCACGCTTGAGTGTGTAGCAATATTAAAGCAATTTTTCAAAATGTATTCTGAACTGAATTTATTTATTGTTTAATTCAACCCTGAACAGTTAAAAGTGTCAAAAAATATACTTATCAGCTGAGAAGCACACTCAGTCAGAACACAAAGTAAAGTGGAAAGGAAGAAAGGAGAAACAGAAGATAATTCAAGGTTAAGAGCCTAAGTGGGTTGCCCTACTCAAACGTTCTCTCTGTATTAGGTAAAATAAGCTAATGACACTAGACTGGGATAGAGTTGGGATAGAGCTGAACAGATGGCACTAGTAAGGGTGTCTGAAATCAAAATATGATCTCACTGTACTTGGTTGACTGAGCAAATAAGATGGACGCAAGAGGAGCATTCAAATACAAATTTACAGGAGGGGCGGGCAATTCCAAAGCTACCAAGATTAATACCACATCAAGAACAGGGAGGGAGGAAGGGCAGGAAACTAATTTCAGAGAGAGAGGGAGATCACAGTATTCAGTGAAGCAAATAAATACACAGAAAAATAAAATGCAGTACTATCTTTAACTCAATATTCAATGAAACAAATAAATAAACAGAAAAATAAAATGCATTACTATATTATAACACTGCAAGTTTGTACTTAGCTTCTAATAAAGTTGATGTAGGTATATAACAGCTAGCCAAACAGCTCAAATATTCAGCAGAAATAAATTCAGAGATAAGTGACTACGACTTATAATCACAGAGAAACCCTCTAGGCTACAATTTCAACACCAAATATCAATGAAGTGAGAATAATAACCCACACTTACTGCAGAGAGAGAGAGAGAGAGAGAGAGAGAGATCACAATATTCAGTAAAGCAAATAAATACACAGAAGAATAATATTCAGTACTATATTTAATATGATATTCAATAAAACAAATAAATAAACAGAAAAATAAAATGCAGTACTATCTTATAACCCTGCAAAATTTTACTTATCTCAGCTTGTAATAAAGTTGATGCAGGTATTTAACAGCTAACCAAACAGCTCAAATATTCACCTATGCAGCAAAAATAAATTCAGAGATAAGTGATTAAGACTTATAAGCACAGAGAAACCCTGTAGGCTAAGAGTTCAACACCGAATATCAATGCAGAAAGAATAATAACCCCCCACTTACTGCAGAGAGAGACAGAGAGATCACAATATTCAGTGAAGCAAATAAATACACAGAAAAATAAAATGCAGTACTGTCTTTAACACAATATTCGATGAAACAAATAAATCAACAGAAAAATAAAATGCGGTACTATCTTATAACACTGCAAGTTTGTACTTAGCTTGTAATAAAGTTGATGTAGGTATATAACAGCTAACCAAACAGCTCAAATATTCAGCTATTCAGCAGAAATAAATTCAGAGATAAGTGACTAAGACTTGTAAGCACAGAGAAACCCTGTAGGCTAAGAGTTCAGTACTGAATATCAATGAAGTGAGAATAATAACACCCACTTACTGCAGAGAGAGAGAGATCACAATATTCAGTGAAGCAAATAAATATACAGAAAAATAAAATGCAGTACTATCTTATAACACTGCAAGTTTGTACTTATCTCAGTTTGTAATAATGTTGATGTAGGTACATAACAGCTAACCAAACAGCTCAAATATTCAGTTATTCAGCAGAAAAAAATGCTAACTCACTCAAAGAAGTCAACCCTGTTGAGCAGGCATGATCTGCTATTCACAGAGCCAAATTGTGTGGGGTCCAGAGTTAGGAGATTATGTATATCTTTGTCAGTCAGGTCCCTGATGATACAGTCCATACCTGTACACAGTAGACTCATCAGGCTAATGGGCCAATAATCCCCAGGGTCTATAGTTGCTACCTGTTTATGGAGAGCGATGACTGTAGCAGTGCACCATTTTGTAGGGACAAAGCCTGAGGTGAGATTGTGACTGAACACAGCACACAGATGTGGTACCAGGTCTGTTTGTACATCATGTAGACCACAGCCATGGATATGTTTGGGTCCCATGGAAGCTGTATTCTTTCCTGTGGACAATGCAGGTCTAACCTGGGCTGCAGTAATGCTGGGTGCCTGGCATTCATCTGCCATTGTGACTGTTTCCTTAGGGGGGAGTGAAGAGTAAAGCTGGCACTGAATGTGTTGGCAAGACTGTTGCCAATATCTGTTGGCTCAGGATAGGAGTTAGCATTGTGCAGTAACTCACAGGACTTGTGGATATTGCTGTGGAGGTTGTTGGTATAACTATCAAAGGCTTTTGTGATTGTTGTCAGTGTCTGCTACAATTCTACCTTCATAGCTGGCTGTAGATGATTCAATGAGGGATCTCACATTGTTGTTGAGGCTAATAAGGGGGTTTACCCATCTTAGGATACCACCTTTTTCTGCAACAGTGTCCTCCTTCTGTTGCACACTTTAGTAATGGCAGGGGACCATCTTATTGGCTTCCAGTGTTTGGAGGACAGCCTCTTGGTTCTGTTGGCTATGCCTAGTACTATGCATTCATGTACATGTTTGTACAGTGCATTTGTGTATGAGGTGACAGTTGTGTAGCTATTTTCCATTAGCATGGGTACAGTGAAGTCATCCACCCCTGTTTGTATGACTCCAAAGTCAGTTTTGGAGAGGTTTTTCAAGGTGGTTACCTTTGTGGGGTGGGGGGTGAGGGTGAGATGTGGATTGCCATGGTGATTACATCAAGTTTGGATCTGAACAGGTAGGGACTGACTACTGTTGTTGAGCAACAGTCCCATATGTAAGTAATCAACACAGGTCAAGGTTGTTGCATCCTCTACTGGGGGCCAGTATGAGCCAGTCCAGGGCATTGGAACTGATGAATTTCAGGAAGCATTGGACCAGTCTATTGGTGTTTGACTACTTTTCCAGGTGATGGAGGTGTAGTTGAAGTCTCCTACTATGTCAGTGTTGGGTTGGACTTTGATAGATGCCATGGTATTAAGGAATGTGGATTGACAGTCTAGGGACATGGATGTGGACCCATAGCAGGCTATGACCTGGATTGCACTATTACCCAAAGTCAGTTGTACCTGAAGTATCTCAGATGCATTATGCTGGGATACTAGTCTGGATGTGTGCATATCTGTTATGAATATGGAGACACCTCCACCTGAGGAGCTGTGGTCCATGTTTTGGGGCTGACAGCTGTGTAATGCTTCACAGCCTGTTAGCGCAGAGCTGCTGTCTGCTGCTGTAAACCAGGTCTCCATTACAGCAAACTGTCAATGTTATCCCTTTTGAGGAGTGCTTTGAGTGAATGCATCTTGAGAATTAGATGTCTACTGTTGAGCAGCATGACCCACAGATTGCATTCATGTCTAGCTGTTACGATGGTAATGTGATTTGGAACACTGCCTAAAAAGGTACTATAGAGGTGGCAAGAGACTTAGCCATTAGGGTGACAGATGCAAGCCATCTCTGACAAGGCATTGAGATCTGTCAATCGTGTTATTATAAGCAGAGAGAGACTGGATCCCCTGAGAATGACAAACAACACCTAAGCCAATGTTGAAGTCAATCATTTATTGATAATACTGCAGCATCATTCTGGGTGACAGTGATATACTGCTCAGGGCTACTGCCATACCTGCCTGGACCACATAATCAAACATGTCTCTTGTCATGTAGTCCAGGGAGGTGCATCTCAGGTCATTCACACCCACATGGATGATGAAAGAGTGATACTTGTAGTTTTTGTGGAGTGACCTGGGTGTGTCATGTGTTGTGTGCTGGCATGTGATAGACAGCTGGCTGTTGCCTTCTCCATATTTAACATAGTGGGTTGGACATAGATTAGGTTCATAGATTAGTACTAGGCTAAGCACCCTTGTGGGCCATTTTATGCCTAGCCAATTGCCTTATGTGGGAATCAAACCCTGCACCTTGTGTCTGTAAGGTAAACACTTTAACCATTATGCCAACATCCCACCCCAATCTGTGTAACTCAGTATTGAGTCACCCATGATTACTGTATTGGGCAAGGTGGTTAGCCTTACAGGCTTGGGTTGAGGGGCACACTGTGTAGGTGACATATGTCTACTTTGGCATGTGCTGTGTTGTGGTGGCCGAGTGGGTGTTTGTCTTGCTGGTCTGTGCTGATTGAGTGAATGTCCATAGAGTACCTCAGTGAAGGTGGGTGTGTGGTTTCTCAGTGTATGTCAGGGCTGTGATAGTGGGTGTTGTGGTGAGCTATGTGTTCCACAGGGTGTGGTACAGGTGTTGACCTTATCGTCTTGACCAGCTAGTCCAGTCTTTGCTGGAGAGTGCATATCTCCAAATTTGGTGATATAAGGGTAACTCTCACAAGTCAGAGTGTTTGGAGTTTACAGGAGAGAGTTGTCTGTGTACATGAGGCATTTGCAGCATTGCCTCAGAATGGCCAAGTGCACCAGGTTAATGGGCAAAAGCACAGAAAACTGCACTTCAATCATGCCAGGAGGGATAGTCATAACTACTAAGTACTGTGGCTAATTATGTGCAGAATGGCTAGTGCTGATGGCTCCCAGGTATGCTACACTTATTGATACAATAACCTGTTGAAGTGCAAGGCTATTATGCTATTTGAAGTACAAGAGAGAAAGAACTAGCAAGATCCAAGGGTAAAACTGAAGGCAGACTTTCTGCCACCCATAATACTTTACCTCAGCTGTGCAGTTATCAGTACCATTGGCCAATTGTTAGTCCAGTAAGCTCTGTAGCATGTGTGGTAACTGCATAAAGCTGTAGTGCAAATAACTAGATAGGCAGGAGTTCTAATCCCAATACTGGCAAGTAAGTGGAAGTGTGTGTGTATGTGTGTGTGTGTGTATGTGTGTGTGTGTGTGTGTGTGTGTGTGTGTGTGTGTGTGTGTGTATGTATGAGAGAATCATATACTGTGTGGTTTATGCCATTTTGAGTTGTGTACCACCCTCTACACTTCCCCACATACTAATTTACTAGTCCTGTTGATGTCATTCACCTTAGAAGTACCTTTGGATAAGAAGATATTGTGTAAGCTCCGTGGCACTTCTGATAATTATGTAACACTATAGTAGACATAAGTAAATAGGTAGGTGTCAGAATTCCAATACTGGTGTGTGTGTGTGTGTGTGTGTGTGTGTGTGTGTGTGTGTGTGTGTGTGTGTGTGTGTGTGTGTGTGTGTGTGTGTGTGTGTGTGTGTGTGTCTGTGTGTGTGTGTGTGTGTGTGTGTGTGTGTGTGTGTGTGTGTGTGTGTGTGTGTGTGTGTGTGTGTGTGAGTGACTCATATACTATGTGGCTTATAACATTTTGATGTGTGTACCATACATGGCTGGTTACCATCTCCTGATGGCATTACTTTATATAGTGTGGTAATGGCATCTGCCTCACATGCAGCATGTTAAACCATTGTACAGGTCATACCAGTCCTGTATACAGATATGTTTGGAATATTCAGATGTTTGCAACCTATAAGTGGTCTGTGTCCCTTAACAATGCCCATGTATGTGATATTGTTGCCAAATAGGCCACAGTGAGTGTACTGACACATATGGCAGCATCAGGTATCATACATGACTGAAACATCATGCTGATAGAATGTCTGCTAGCATAAGAGTTGTCCAGGCTTGTAGGAGCAATACATGATTCCAGATGCTATTGCTGGGGGGTTAACTTACCATCCATGAGGGCATTCACAACAGTATGTGCTGTAACTGGTAGTGGGCAATGTCCCATGCATATCATCTCTGTGGGGCATGTTGTGTATGTAGTAGTAGAGTACATCAAAGTGGATATGTAACTTTAATAATCTGTCTATTGCCAACTGTGTTTGTGTTGCTGTATGCACATCCCTTGTGTCAGTCCTCACTGTGTGTATGCAAAAGGTATACCATTTTGTTTCCATGTTCCACCCTGTGAACTCAGGAATACATAGCACAAACCTGTCATACACATTTCTTGCATGCCCTCACCAACTGCATATGGGTTGAGTGTATGGGAAAGAAATGGCAGGGTCAACAGGTGTTCCCAGGTGAATCTGTTGTGGTTAATGTAATGGCTATGCTTATGAGGGACCTGCTGGCAGAACTGTAGTAACCTGTTCTGTATGTATGAGCCTGTGGTAGTACACAACACTGAGGTGACATGTATGACAGTGAACTGTCTATGACAGGGGTATGTATGGAAGGTCACACTGTCTGACAACAATGTCACTCACACACTGTTGCATGCATACACACTTGGAAGATGTACATATAAAGGTGTATCTTACCTATGACATGGGTGGTGTATTCCCACTCTGCCATACTTCCAAGGTCATGTCTGCAGGGACACAGCCTGCAGACACACAGACACATGGAACACAAACAGAATACAGCATGTCAGACTACAGGCAGTCAGTGGTACTACCAGCAATAATGCATTATGGCTAATAAGGTACACACACCTGCATGTGAACCCACAACAAATGCAAGCAGACAGCACCTTATACAGTATTACAAATCTACACTGTACGACAGCGGATTGACTGGCAGCAGTCCTCCTTTGGGCACCCCTGTCCATCTAACTGTGTGGCACCTAACCAGAACTTTGGCTATGGCTAGTAGCTGCAGCCACACTTGCCATAGTCACCACACTAGCCTGTTCCATGCCACCACCTGCCAACTGTCCATTTTCTGTGGCTACTGGGGACAGGATAAGTGTGGGCATTGTGAATGTTTGTGGGGATAGTGTCTAGTATTCTTGGATGCCAACCCATGGCACAGATTAAGCCCCTGACAAAACCACCTGTGCCTGACTATGACTATCATCATTGTCAGAGACTGCAGAGACACTGACATCAGATCCTGAGTGGGAGGGACCATGACCACCATGACCACCTATGGGGGGAATACAACATATGTAAATTACTACCTGCACTACAAAATTTGCTGCTACACACACACACACACACACACACACACACACACACACACACACACACACACACACACACACACACAGAGGTGAGGTGGCAGCCAGGCATTACACAGACCTCACAATAGCCAAATGGAGACATTCACAACACAGTCAGACCACTACATGCACACCCTGGACAGGCCCTTTACATCATGCAGTGCAGCCCTTTCCAATTAATGTCATTACGTATTTACACCTCTGTGATATGTGCGCACTGTTAGTAGGTGATGGGCCTTCAAGTGGCACACACTGCATTCATGTACACATAATTGCTGTTCACCTGTATAGCACAATGGCAACTCCTACAGAACATGCCTCTCAATAGTGTTGCTGAATGTGTACATGTGTGGCTCATATTTCTGGTCTGTTCCTAGTAAATCCTGTGTTAGCCTGCCACATTACTGGGATGATCTGAGGACTGGTGTCACTAATTAATGACATATTTTGGGTTTCACACTAAAACCTGTAGTACATATATGTTACAACAGAACCAGTTACAACAACAACCTCCCAAGCTTACAGTGGATATAAGAAGTGTAGACACCCCTGTTAACATGTCAAGTTTGTCTGATACATGACATGAGACCACAGTAATCATGTGATAACTATTCTTACCTTTACTGTGACCTATAACTTGTGCAATCCAGTAGAAGAACAAACACATTTGTTAGGGGTGACATATAGAATTTGAAATACGTACAATAGGCTGTGCACACTCTTAAAGTACTACTTTGTTAAAACACCTTTGAATATCATAACAGCAGGAAGTCCTCTTGGGAGGGTGTGTATCAGCATGGCACATCATGACTTACCAATATTTGTACACTCACCATGCAAAAGCCCTCCAACTCTATCAGATTGTAAGGGCATGTCTTCTGCACAGCCCTCTGCAGGGCAACCCATGGGTTTTCTATTGGATGTAGGTGTGGATTGTGGCTGGGCCATTCCAAACCATGTATTGTCTTGTGGTGAACACATCCATGTTTGGAGATGGATGTATGGTCTGGATCATTGTTGTGTGGAAAGGTGTAATTCCTCCCTTGCTACAGCTTCATAGGAGACACAGGAATATTTTGGGTCAAAAGGGACTGGTATTTGGTACTGTTCGTAATCCCCTCCACCTTAGCTAAAGGCGCACTTCTATTTTCTGAACAGCACCCTCAAAGCAAGATTCCGCCATCACCATGCTTCATCATGGGGATGGTGTTCTTTTGGTGATGCACGGTAATGTTAATGTGCCAAATCAACCTGTCAGTATTGTGGCCAAAATGTGCAGCCTTGGTCTCATTCCACAATAACACTTCCCCACATGCTTTTGGGAGGCCTGATGTGTTGTTTTTGTGACATTTGCCAGATCTGGATTTTGTTCTGTGTGTGACAAGGCTGCCATCTTCCAACCCTACCCTATAGGCCAGACATGTGGAGAATATAGGAGATTATTGTCATATGTAGTACACAAGCAGTACTTGCCAGAGTTCCTGCAAATCCTTTACTGTTATTGTAGGTGTCCTGGTAGCTACCCTGACCAGTGTGGGTCTTGTCTTTCCATACATTTGGAGTGACGTCCATTTCATTGCGATGTCACTGTTGGCCCATATTTTCACCACTGTTTGATGACTGTCTTCACTGTGTTCCATGGTATATGCAATGTTGTGGAAATGTGTGTGTACCTTTTTCTGGGCTGATACCTCTCACAGATGTGATCTCTTGATTCTTTGTAAGCTGTATGCAAACTATGGCTGTTGCAGGCAACTGAGTAAATGTTACGATAATTCTGGTAGGACAGCTAACTTATTATATACTGTTAATCAAAGAGTCTCTGTCAGTGATGGTGGATGTTTACTCAAGAGGATGTAATGATGTCAAAATACGCAAAGATAATTCACCACAGTAGTACCTTCAGCCTGGCCACATGTATGCATCCAGCTTCTTGTATGTTTTTCATGTGTCATAATTGTTCCCTAACAGATTTGTCTGTTTAACAACGGAATTGTACAGATTATAGGTCACATGAAAGTTTGGAAGGGTTTGGAATTCTTCTGTTCTCATTTTTGTATTTCACAAATATCTGCTATTGAAACAGGAGTGTGTGCACCTTTTATATTCACTGTATATCACTAAGTTATAAAATATGTCCCTAGGTTTACTTTTATATAAGTATACCTTATCGAGTCTCATGTTCAGATTTACTCACATAGCACTTGTGTGTGAGGAATACATGCTTACTGCACATGAATACGAGTGTATTAAAGTTGTATACACAGTGTTACAATAACGATGAATAGCATTTTACAGTTTATAAAGTCACACAGACTAGTCTTTATAGTCAAAGTCACAATGTAATACTTAAACCAAAGTAATCACAGCCAGCAACACAAGACCCATAACAAGTTACAACCCATCAAATGTTCAGCAATGTACATTAGGCTAATCTGCTAAAACAAATGCTGAGGATGCTAAAATGCTTACAGAAAATGTCATACAAGTCTAACAAGTCTGTTAACACAACAATGTCAGCCAAAATATCACTTTAACTATTCACAATAACTACACATTTCTGTTGGTTCGAAGGAGCAACTTTTCAAAGTGTTCATCAGTGAGTCTATTTCTTCTTGCAGTCAGCACTTGTCCACCAAGACTGAGCGGGTGTTCAACAGATGCACTAGATGGCAGAGCTGTATTAATGTTCAGAAATATCTTCTTGACTATAGGGTAATTGTTGAGAGAAGATATTTCCTTGGAAAGGTCAGCCAGATACATGTCCATCTGAGAAGATATGCTGACATTGGCTGGCATCGACTCTTTGAAACTGAAGAAGCCATCAGATGACCCATGTGCAGGTTCATCCAGTTTCTGCATGGCATCAAGGAGCAGAGCTTTGCTTCTGAGTTTCTGCTCTTCAGTGTCCATCCATCGCAAACAGAACTGTGGATGCACTATGCTAGCCAGAATGACCTCTTCATGCTCCAGAAGGTGATTGAACTGAGCCTCAATGCCCTTTAAGAAGAGCACCAACTAACGGCACAACAAGCTCCACAGACTGCCTGACTTCGGGCAACTTGCTTTTCAGGCACATAATGGTGAGGATCAGGATTCCCATGAAGCTTTTTCAGCTCTGTCTCCAGGATGTTCAGAGCCATTGCCAGAGGCTGCATTGCTTGCACAAACTCAGCAACAAAGGTAATTTCTGCAGGCCTGAAGATGACAATTCCAATCTGTTTGCATATCTCATTCAGCAAGTCTTCACCCTGAGTTGCAATGAGCTGAATTCTCTCCATCATGTAGAAAGTGGGATTCCATTGTGTCGCATTGGGAATAATCAATGTCAGATCATACTTATTTCAAGCCACCTCAACAGCTTGGGTGCTGTGACTAGCCTTGTTCCAAGCGGCATAGCATTTGGACATGGTGCTTCACATGATCTTTTTATACTGTGCATCATTACAATCAGATTCAGCATCTTGCATAGCAATTAGATTCAGTGTGTGTGCTGCACATCTCAGATGGGGTCGCAGTGAATAGGTGGTCTTGCTTTGCCCTGACTGACTCAGCACAGCTGTCACACTGTTGTAAATCACTTCACCATCATCCTTCTCATCTTGGCACAGAATGCTTGTAGTGTCAGAACTCTCACATTCTGAGAAGATGGTGAAAGCCTTTAAAAAATTGCTGCCATTGTCAGTAATTGTTGCACACACATTTTGATCTATTTTGTACTTAATGGGAATGCTCTCAAGAGTTAATGCTATGAGATCATATGTATGCCTTCCCTGTAATCTGCAGCATGACAAAGCAGCTAACTTTCTTTGAAGTGTGTCACAGTCGATCAGTGCGTGGTGACACCAAAGAACCTGCGATTTTGATGGGTCCAAATCTCAGCCGTAGTATGCTGCATACTATCAACATTCATGCTGGAAGAAGTTGCAAGCATGTTTTTATCATTCATAAGCATATTTGTGCACTTTTCTATAAGATCATATATCTGCCAAATCTCTGTGTTTTTGCTTAAAGTTAAATCACTGTCTCAAAGCAAAATCTTTCTTCACTGCATCATTATTAACACCACACGCAACCTTGTCTTATCAACTCATCTCTCAGATCACCAGATCTGCACATTTATGACTTGTTTCTCAAGTCAGTTATATATGCTGCAAAAGTTTCACCAGGCTTTTGATCTCTTGTGTAAAATAGTGCCTTTCCACTATAATATTCATTTTAGGTTTACACATTTCTCTAAATGTACATTTTAAGCACTCAGTCTTCCCACGTTTCAGCCTGTATCACAATATGGCAGTCTTCCCCCTTCTCTGCATAAACAGCAGGTGCATACACAAATGAATGTTCTCTTTCAATGGCTTCTGAACCAGCTAAATTGAGCAGAATAAATGCTTTTGTATGTGCGTCTTTATCAGAAAAAGCAGCCTGTATGACAATATTATATTCTTGCTCTCACTCTCCAATTTTCAGCAATATTATTAAAAAACACAAGTGGATCAGGTCAGTGAAATCCCTCTGCCATTCCAAGTAAGTGTCAAACACGCACCACGTACTTGTAATTGTATTCAGCTGTACAACAGACTCTTTGAAATAACTGTACGCTTTGAAAAGACTACACTGCAAAACCGCACACACTGCCAACACTTTGGAAACTTTAGATACTTTGAATACCTTTAGTTAATGTGAAAAAGTGAAAAAATACAGTTTACTTTTTTGAACATTTTATATGATTCTGATAGTTTCAAATGTTTTCGTAATTATTTCAAGTACTTTTTTCAGAGTCTCAATTTTGAACATTTTGTTTATTCAATAATTTGTTTGGAATGCTTTGCTTTATATTCATTGAAGGAAAAATCATTTAAACGAGTTTAAGAACCTGGAAATATTTTCTGACCTGTTTATGAGTCATTTTGCAGTTGTTTGAGCCAGCCTTGTAAATTCCTCCATTTCTGACTGTGCGCCTCATGGTTTTAATAAGTTTTGACTTCTGATCCATTCTGAGAACGTCACTTGTCTTGTGTATTCAAATAAGATGATGAGGCTTGGGTGTTCATTTAAGATATTTAATACACATAAACATCAGAATGGATGACTGGAACATAAAACTTAAGCGAACTAGCTAACTGACTGCTATATACATACATGCGTTCACTCCAGCTGCTTACACAAAATGTCACTCTGCTTGCATGTGCTCAGTACTTTCTGTGTATGTGCCTATGAACTACAGTGGCTTTAAAAGTACAACACACACACTATGATCTACACTCCCCGTGATCGAGTTGGTTTCCTCAGGGTGTTCCGGTTTCCTCCAACATTCCCAAGACATGCTGCAGGTGGATTAATGTTAGAAAAATGTGTATTTGAATACATGAGAAATGCTAGTTTAAAAGCAAAGTAGTATATAATGCATTTTATTCTATTAATCATATAGTAGTAAAATTAATTCATGTCTAAATGTGAAGTAGTTTTGAAACTGCAGTGTGGCTTGAAGCAAAAGCTGATCTCTGACCCTGACAGAATGCTAGCTTAGCAAGTTTTAATGTTTATGCTTTTCATAAGTGATTATCTGCTGGGTCAGGAAATTAAATGTGTGAAATAATGAAATCTTCTGCTCTTTCCTGTTGGAATGATCTGGCCTTGTATATGTGTTACTTAGATAGCACACAGCTGTGTGAGGAAGTGTAATAGAGAACAAAGACATGCATTAAAAGACTGAAGCTGCTATTGTATTCGAACTGATATGAAACCTTGAACAAGTAACTTTACAGAAAGACATTATGACTGACCAGCTGGATAGCAAGGCCGTATTGTATCTAAAGGAAAAGTTTTTTAAATATGCAGCATCAACAGATTAAATGAATAGAAGCTTGTAAGCTAAAGTGATGTAGATGCCCTGTGACATATCACGTCAGTAAGGTGGGCATAGCTTGAATGTTAAACCTATATAAAATTGTGTGCTTCCTGTTTCATGTCAGACAAAATTCTGTACTTGTATGGTTTTTTGCCTCCTGGTGTACACTAGTAAACCTTTGAATCTGAACCTCCTGTGTATTGAATTCTTAATTTTATTTAACAGTTTGGTCCTTCGGACCGGAATTCCCTTGGTAAGCTGCAGATCAGAGCATATCGGTGGTCGAATACTGCGCAGGAGAAGTTACCAAAATGGTTCTTCTTGAGTGAAAAGACCTCCGACTGAATTGTCGTGTGTAAAGAGGCTGGCCACTTTCTGATCTGTGGCCGAAAAGCGGAACTTGAACGATTTTCAATACTGGAGGCTCAGGTAGGAAGAATTTGCCTTTTTTCTGTTTTAGATCAGGGACTAGGTTACAGTATATTGTTGTCAAGATTTGTTTTGCAGATCAGGGACAAAAGGAAGTACTGTATATTTGGTCATAGATCAGGGTAACAGAATAAGGTAGACAGTTATTCTAGATAAACTGTGAACAGGAACTAAGAACTTGATATCACGTGATAAAAAAGGGTTACGTAACATTTTCTTTGACATGGGTAATCAGTGCACTAAAACCTCGCGAGATCCGCCCCTAACCGAAGACGCAAAGTACATGCAATTACAGCGTTCTGATAACGTTAGGTATTATACAAAATGGGTTAGCAAATATGAATTTGATGGTAAACTAGATAAACCTTCACTAGTTAAACTCCTTAAACAGCTTAAATCTGATGCAGGAGGTCAGGCAAAAAAGCAACGCCAACTAGGCATACCTCAAGCACACAGGTGGATTGAGGAAGCAAATCGTAGAGAACAGAAGCTTAAAAATTCAAAAACATTATTTTTAGACAAAGAGGATAATAACTTGGTAATAGCGACAGCTCCTCCTCCTCCCTTACCCCCTCCCTTACCCTTTTCAGGATATGAAGCGAGTGGACAGGCTGGTCCGCCTCCGCGTTATCCTGAAGTTTCAGCAAAACCACAACTATTTGTTAGAGATCCTATTGAGACTAGGTCCCGAACACGTAAAACACATAGGGACACAGAATCATACCAAATGGAGAGAAATTTACAGGATGAGAGTGAGGAAGAAATATGCCCACTTATAGATGTTCCAAATCCTCAGGCAGGACAGGAAGGGCAGGACCCAACACTCTTAGTATATAGACCATGGACACCGGAGGACATCTGGAAGGCTACTGAGGGAATCCCCCATCCGAAAGTTAATTTTACGAAATTTTTAGAAGATTTACAAGGCATGAGGTTAAGTTACCACTTGAATGGGGAAGAAGTAGAAAAAGTAGTAAGGCAAATTATAGGTCCGGATTGGCACATGATTTGTGACGCCTGGAATCCTCGTAATGCAGAGCTTAGACCACTCCCACATAGTGACGCAGAGTTAGACAACAGAGTGAAAGGTCTGACAGACCGAATCTCTGAGAAATGGAAACCCAGAGCAGACTGGACTTGCATTAATCAATGCATACAACAGGAAAATGAGACAATAGATGGATATTATGCTAGATTATTAGAATGTTTTAATAATCATAGCGGTATGTCGGTTCCTGAGAACCAAACAAATGATTCCCCGTATGAACAACAATTAAAAAATGCATTTTTGAAAGGTTGCATTGCACCTTTTAGTAGCTTCATTACGAAGCATATGATAGATCATCGAACAGGAGGCTACAAGCCTTACTCGAATATGCTAGACATGCTGAGAGACATTTTAATAGTAAAAAGAAAAGAAGGTGCAAGTCTTCACTGCTGAAGACGGAGCTGAAGTATTTGTATTACAGTCAGGTAAAAGGGCAAGAAAAATACCCAGGAAACAAACAGTCTGACAAGCGATCAGAAGATTTTGAAGAAAGGAAAAAGAAAGGTGAATGCTTCAAGTGCAGGAAAAAGGACATCTAGCAAGGGATTGTAGGCAAAACAAAAAGGTAATCACAGAAGATAAGGGAGATGAGGACTGACTATATGATAGTGAGGATACATCAAGTGAAAGTCAGAAATCATCAGGAAAAGTTAATAAACAGAAAACACATGTAAATGTGATAGAAGGAGTAGAGGAAGTGCAAGTAGATATGGAGGATGAAGAAAGTGAAATTTTGGACTTAGCATTATTGAGCTTAGAGCTCTACTTGGCAGATACTGAAACCGAAGTTACACTTCTGGTGGAGGGAAGGGAAGTCAAATTCCTGTGTGACTCAGGAGCGTCACGGACTTTGATACACCCCTCCAAGTTACCAGAACAATCCGAATCACCTGATTATATACTAGTAAAAGCCGCAAATGGACAGCTATACAGGGAACCACTTTCCCATGATATAGCAATAACTGACCCTGTTTCAGGTATGATCCAGAGAAGTAAAATAGTTGTTTCTGCAAAGTGTCCAGTAAACCTATTGGGCAGGGACCTTATGCAGATATTTGGCATAGTAGTAGTTCCGACTGTACAAGGGAAGGAGGCACAGAGACAAATGGATACCTTTGTAGTGTGACCGGAGGGTGAAACTTTTTACTGGTACAGCCAGGACCTAGTCACGACTGGTCCAGGGGCAGTAACCGAGGAGCTGATGAATGTAGCCATCAGTAAAGCCCCCTCCCTTGACACTGATCGACAGCATTTGTTACACTGTACTCTATACTACTGTACTACACCAGGACCTGATAGAGAATATGAGCAAGAATTGTTTAGAAATCGTGCAACTAGATTGGTTTTGCGTACTTTGTACTGGGATGCTGAGGGGAACAGTGTAGTTAGCTGTTCATTACCTCAAGAATTCCTTGCATTGTATAGATCAAATCGGTTGCCACATGTCAGCTTGACAAAGAACAAAGGTGTTAAATGGGCAGATTTAGGAGAAAAAGTAACAAGATGGGAGAAACAGACTGATTTAGAACTGTCAGAACAAGGGATACAAAAACAAAAACTGAATTGGTTGACACAGGCACATCCAGCTGTACACTTGCAATCTAGCGAGGACAGCTGATTAGCATTTTTATTAGAAGAAGAAGAAAAGGCCTTGTGTGAAATTCCAACAACTCTTTGGTCAACAGGCAAGTCAGATGTAGGACTTATTCGAACAGCAGGACCAGTTACAATTACCCCAAAGTCAGCTTTTAGACCACAGAAAAGACAATACCCTTTGAGAAAGGATGCAGAAATAGGAATTAAGCCTATAATAGCAGCATTACTCAAAGAAGGAGTACTGGTAGAATCTCCTGATTCACCATGTAATACACCCTATTTCCTGTTAAAAAAGCAAACGGGGAATGGCGGATGGTACAAGATTTACAAGCTGTAAACAATGCAGTAATACCTAGAGCACCTACGGTGCCAGACCCACATACCTTGTTAAACGATTTAGAACCACAACAGAAGTATTTCTCTGTGGTAGATATTAGCAATGCTTTCTTTTCAATACCTATACATCCTGATAGTCAATATTGGTTTGCATTTACATTTCAGGGTAGAAGGTATACGTATACTCGACTACCACAGGGATATTGTGAGAGCCCAACAATATTTGCACAAGAAATGGCTAGCAACCTGGCAGGATTTACCCCACCGGGAGGTAGTCAAATTCTACTTTACGTAGATGACATCTTGCTAGCAGCACCCACCCAGCAACAGTGCAGGGAGGATACTGTAGCATTATTGAAATTTTTAGCAACACAAGGACACAAAGTAAACAAAAGTAAGTTACAACTTTGGAGAAAACAAGTTAGATACCTAGGATATGTAATATCCAATGAAGGTAGAATACTAGATGAGGAAAGAAAAACAGCGATTTTGCAAGCACCCAAACCAACAACCAAGAAATAAATGATGTCTTTCTTAGGTACAACTCATTTTTGTCGGAGCTGGATACCAAATTATGCTTTGGAATCTGCTCCACTGACTGACTTGATATATAAGACACCAATGGCAGCACAAGACATTTTACAATGGACAACTGAAGCAGAAACGGCTTTCTGCAGGTTGAAGCAGTTAATAGCTTCTTCATTAGTTTTAGGACTTCCAAATTATCACAAACGGTTCATTCAGACCGTAGATTGTAAGCAAGGGTATATGACATCAGTATTGACGCAACAACATGGGGACAATCAACGCCCCATAGCCTACTATTCATCACAGTTAGACCCAGTGGCGCGATCTTTGCCTCACTGTGTACAAGCAGTAGTTGCAGCCGCAATGGCAGTACAGGCTTCAGCCTCAGTGGTGTTATTCCACCCTCTCACATTGAGAGTGCCTCATGCAGTTGCAATAATTTTACTGCAAGAGAAAGTGGCATACCTTTCTCCTGCTAGACATCTTTCATGTATGACTATACTGCTGAGCCAACCTCATATGACAATTGAATGATGTACGACATTGAATCCATCAACATTACTTCCAACTCCTGGAGGGCACACCACACAGCTGCCTGCAGGAAATTGAACAGTTAGCTTTACCTAGACAAGATCTTACAGATATGCCCTTGGATAATGCCGAGGTGACATATTACGTGGATGGCTCATGCAGAAGGGGTCCTACAGGGAAGAATCTGGTGGGGTATGCAGTAGTTACAGACACTGAAATTTTAGAAGCTCAATCCTTACCACACAACTTATCTGCACAAGCAGCGGAATTGATAGCTTTGACAAGGGCATGTACTTTAGCAAAAATAAAAGTGTGAACATATATACTGATAGTCAGTATGCTTTTCTACAGTACATGTATTTGCACAACAATGGAAAAATAGAGGAATGATAACATCTAGTGGAAAACCTATTAATCATGCAATTTATTTTGGAGTTATTAGAATCTATTCAGTTACCTACCAAAGTAGCTATTTGTAAATGTGTAGCTCATACAAAACAGCAGGATAAGATTTGAAGGCAATGCATGAGCTGATGCAGCTGCAAAGCAAGCAGCCTCAGACTCAGAAACTTTACTTTTAAATGAGGAATTACAACCCTCTGAGATTTTAGATTTAGACATGTTAAAAACAATGCAGACGCTTACTACAAGAGCAGAAAAACAAAAATGGGTAAAACGAGGTGCAATTCTTGAGAATGGACTGTACATTTCCAAAGAAAGAAAACCGATATTGCCATCTAATTTATTTAGATATGCAGCTTTGTTGAGCCATGGGCAGTGCCATGTCTCAACAGGGGGGATGGTACACTTAGTAAATCGAATATTCCAAACATATGGATACACAAATTACACAAAAAAATTTTGTGCAGCTTGTCATACTTGTAACAAGCATCACGCACAAGGGGCATTTAAAACCAAGCAAGGAAGTTTCCCTATACCACCATACCCGTTCCATACTATTTGTATGGATTTCATAGAATTGAATAAATGTGAAGGGAAAAAGTTTTGTTTAGTTATTGTAGACATGTTTTCTAAATGGGTAGAAGCTTTTCCAACTAAAAACCCGGATGCAGCAACAGTGGCGAAAGCCCTGATAAAAGACCTAGATTTGGCATTCCGGAGAGGATTTATAGTGACAATGGCGCACATTTTGTGAATCAAACGATTCACCAGCTTGGGAGATTTTTTGGTATCTCCTTGAAGAACCATTGTGCTTACCACCCACAGTCAGCAGGACTGGTGGAAAGGTACAATGGTACCCTAAAGAATAAACTTAGGAAGCTAGTAGAGGAGACCCAAAAGAATTGGATATACTGTCTGCCTTTAGCACTGCTGAGTATGAGAACGGTTCCAAATGTAAAGGGTTTGACTCCCTTTGAAATGGTTTTTGGGAGAGCATATTATGTGCCTCAGTGGAAAGCTCTCATGCCTGCAGAGCAAGAGGCTGACAGTTCATTAGCTAGTTATATGAGGAAACTGTTAACAAATAAATCTGTTTTGCAGTTTAACTCTTTTTCAGATAAGGAACAGACCAGACCGGTGGAAGCAGTCTTGGCTCCTGGAACATACGTCTGGCTGAAAGTGATGAAAAGGAAGAATTGGGCAAGTCCAAAGTGGGAGGGACCATACCAGGTTCTGTTGGCAACGCCTACTGCAGTTAGAGTGGCTGAGAGGACGTCCTGGGTTCATTTGACACATTGTAAACTGGTAAAGAACTTTCAACTTGATAAAAACTTTGTGACTGATACACAACCAGACCGAGATGGCCAAAAACAAAGCGAATAGAAGTTTAGATCAACCCCAGAGATGTTGTATAATCATTTTGTTGAGTGTACATTTATTGACTGTAATTGTGACAATTTTCCTCTTGCTGTGGTTTATCCTACACACAACCACACAAGTGAAAGTGGGAAGGCGTGATGAAACATCTATAGACTGGCATCCAAACTTTAACACATACCTAGCCATGAAACGTGTGTATGCAGAGACTATGAACATTTCAAATTGCTGGGTTTGTACAGCTATACCAACAGCATATGGAGGACTGATAATGTCCGCTGTCCCTTTGGGGATAAATGAGACTTGGGAGAATTTACTTTTCGACACAGGAACTGTGAGATCACAGGACAAAATAGCTTTATTTTTACCTGTCACACAAAAAGGAGTTGTATGTTTCTACAAAAATGACACTCTCCAGGTGGGCTGGAGCAATTGTAATATAACCATATCTTACCGATGTTATATTAAGAATAGTAATGGCAATACTTTTTGCAATACTAATTATGACTCGTATTTAAACTCATTGAAAACAACTATGAGTGACATTCAAAAAAATCCAGTTTTGTTTAAACAATTGTCAGTTATAGATCAGAAAATGTTTCATGCAGGGCTGATGCGTATTAGTACTAAAGTAGAAAACTGTTATTTTATTTGTGGGAAAAAGGCATATAAATGGTTACCTGAGAATTGGTCCGGCAGTTGTTTTTTGGGTTACTTGGTTCCGGCAATAAGACATACTGCAGAATTACCTTTGGGTAAGATTCGAAATGTAAGAGAAACAGCTCGAAAATCCGAAGGTCCAGTTAAGAAACCTGTGAATCCAGTTGGGAAGATTGAAGCTGGTTGGAAAGACCATAATTCAGTAAAAGATAAAAGTGAATTGACTCATATGGACTTGAGTGACAGTGTTATATCCTGGGCAGGAATATTCCCAGCCTATGGAGCAGTCAAATCGATCTGGGAGCTGAGGAAGTTGTCGAAACTTCTCGAAGTAATGAGTAATGCAACTTTTTCCGCCCTAGAATTGGTGACTGATGAACTGAATGCAATGAGAACTGTTGTGCTACAAAATCGGATGGCTCTTGACTTCACCCTAGCAGCGAGAGGTGGTACATGCGTGCTTATCAAAGAAGAATGCTGTGCTTTTATTCCTGACAATCGTCATGAGATAAATAACCACCTAGAGGTAATTCAGCAAGTATCAGCCATGACTGAACCAGGCCCAAACCCACTGACGGACTTTTTCCAGAATCTATTTGGGGGGTGGGGTTCCATCCTAATGAATATTCTAATTGCCATTTGTGTGGGTATACTCCTAATAGGAGCATGTGTTTGCTGTGGAATTCCCTGCATGAAAAGATTAATCAAAGATTTTGTTGATGTATCTGTTACTGAAACTTTCTACCAAGATATTGAAATTGAAAGATTGATTTCAGATGACGCTTTTTCTGAAGTATAGATTAAATGACTCACCTAGCTGAAAATCCTGAGTGGAAAAGGCTAGGAGATGAAATGACACTATGTATACTTCAAAATAGAATAAAAAGTATTAATAGGGGGGAAAATGTTAGAAAAATGTGTATTTGAATACATGAGAAATGCTAGTTTAAAAGCAAAGTAGTATATAATGCATTTTATTCTATTAATCATATAGTAGTAAAATTAATTCATGTCTAAATGTGAAGTAGTTTTGAAACTGCAGTGTGGCTTGAAGCAAAAGCTGATCTCTGACCCTGACAGAATGCTAGCTTAGCAAGTTTTAATGTTTATGCTTTTCATAAGTGATTATCTGCTGGGTCAGGAAATTAAATGTGTGAAATAATGAAATCTTCTGCTCTTTCCTGTTGGAATGATCTGGCCTTGTATATGTGTTACTTAGATAGCACGCAGCTGTGTGAGGAAGTGTAATAGAGAACAAAGACATGCATTAAAAGACTGAAGCTGCTATTGTATTCAAACTGATATGAAACCTTAAACAAGTAACTTTACAGAAAGACATTATGACTGAACAGCTGGATAGCAAGGCCATATTGTATCTAAAGGAAAAGTTTTTTTAAATATGCAGCATCAACAGATTAAATGAATAGAAGCTTGTAAGCTAAAGTGATGTAGATGCCCTGTGACATATCACATCAGTAAGGTGGGCATAGCTTGAATGTTAAACCTATATAAAATTGTGTGCTTCCTGTTTCATGTCAGACAAAATTCTGTACTTGTATGTTTTTTTGCCTCCTGGTGTACACTAATAAACTTTTGAATCTGAACCTCCTGTGTATTGAATTCTTAATTTTATTTAAGAATTAAACATTCTAAATTGGATTTAGGTGTGAGTGTGGACATGCATGTGCCTTCTGAAGAAGGCTGAATGCTGGGCTGGCAACTCAACAATGTAAAACTCCACTGCCACTTGTTCTGCAGACTGATGATCCACCGTGGTGATCCCTAACGGGCACAGCCGAAAGGAGAAGAAGAAGACCAGTCTTTATAGCTAGAGAGTCACAGATAATAATTAAACCAAACCAGCCAGCAGCACAAGACCTATAAAAACCTGTCACAGATAATAATTAAACCAAACCAGCCAGCAGCAGAAGACCTATAAAAAACTATCACATTCTGTCTATTTTCAGCAACTAAAAATCGAAACCTGAAAAGAATTTTAAATAGAACATAAAAAAATAGTGTCAGGGCAAAAGTTGGTTGATCCTAGATCCACTTGAAGCATCCTGCTTGGTGCAGTGGGTTGGGGCATCAGGTGCTCAACTGAGTTGGATTCTGGCTGGTGGTGGAATGAAGAACCAATGCCATTTATTATACTGCAAGGTAAGGATATGATCTCTGGCAGACTAGAATTGTCCAGTGTTAGGGGATTTTTTAGTGGGTGAGAGTCCCACAGTACCAGGGCAGGGCTGGAGTCTGGTCATCATTAGCTTTCACCTCCTTGCAGTGCTAAAAAAATGAAATAAATTTTGCTCCAGACTAATTCTAATGATCTATTATGAATGCTATGTGCTATGAGTTGTGACAACATTATGTTGTCATTTTTTATCCAAATTGCCACTTCAAAGTGCCTGTTACCTCCTAACATCTGATTACTATTCATACTATATAGGGACCCCGGAAGTTATACATCCCTCTTTAGGAGGAGGCTATATCATCCACGTTGAGAGCCACTGGTTTTAAGCAAAGGTAACTCAAACGTAACTCACATTTATGTTACTAGTTACTAAAAAAAGTAATATATTACTATTACTAGTTACTATTTTGAAAAAGTAACTAGTTATATTACTAGTTACTAGAAATTGTAATATGTTACAGTAATCTATTTATTACTTATTGTAATAGAGTACTCCCATCACTGTATATAGATATATATATATATGTATATATATATATATATATATATATATATATATATATATATATATATATATATATATATATATATATATATATATATATATATATATATATATATATATATATATATATATATATATATATATATATATATATATATAGATATATATATATAGATATATATAGATATGTATGTATGTATAAACCCACCAAAAGAATCAAGTGCACATCGCCAAAAATGGTGCCCGGAGTAAAGTGCAAAGTTCCAAAACAAAAGATTCCAGCAGTCAAAATAGCAAAGCTGATAAATCCAATATTGGATAAAGCAATTAGACCCAAAAGCACTTTAGATGTACAATAGTACTTTTAATATAAGACGGAACAAACATTCAGGTAGCTCCATCATGCAGCCATTCGGCTCAACTGAAGAAAAACACAGATCGGTGACCGATTTCGCCACCTGGCGACGACGCCAGGGGGCAAAATCAGTCACTGATCTGTGTTTGTGCTGGAATCTTTTGTTTTGGAACTTTATATATATATATATATACATAGATAGATATAAATATATATATATATATATATATATATATATATATATATATATATATATATATATATATATATATCTTTATGTGTTAGCCTTACAGTAATCCACCTAGGACCTCATATGGTCATTCAAACAAAGGTTGACTCGCTGCCAAGTTGGTACCTGTACCTACTCTGACCAGTACAGCTGACATAGCAACCACTCATGTATTTTGTGCATTGCTGCTGTCCAGCAAAGGGGATTACTTTACTTTG